>NC_141338.1:5738304-6228304 GCF_037954235.1 Aulostomus chinensis
CAGGTCCACGTGTTAGCAGTTCAGAAACACTCCGATTCTGTCATGGATGTCCAGGAAAAGTGAGGGTTGAAATAATACAAATGAGAGCAAGAAAAAAAAAACTTAAATAAAGCTTGAAAACAAAGGAAGGTGGAAATGCTGAGTCATTCTGATCTATTTTTTTTCCTGTAGGTTAGACATTTGTCCTGAACTGACTCTCTTCATTTTATCTCATCATGCACTTAATACACAATGATTCCATGTTCTCACGGATACCTGATAGGTATGAATATGCATTTTTATGGATATTTTCTCACAGATGGCAAAATAAATTGTGCTGTGGAGCCATAGTTAGTTGGTTATACCACTGTGAGCTGTTAATGATTTCATTATCTCAAGATTGCTTATTTATGCAGATTTGTAAATGGTGAAGGCAGACTTCATCTCTTGGATTAAAACTTGTCGATCTGTGGAGAGCGGCTCTCTCTACTGTTTATTGGTTCTCAGTATCTGCGTTCTAAAAGAACACAAAGGAACAAGAAAGGCTGAATCATTTTGATGTGATGCAGGGTCCATTATTAATGTAATAATAAACAAGCGGAAAATAGTGCTGTCCTGAAGTCCACCAAAGATGTCCAACTCTCCCAAGCATTGGTAAAAGACACATTTTTTAAATTTTAAGTCAGCTACAATCAGTCTATATTTATATTGTACTTTAATACAAACTCAATACAACACAATAAACTCTGCAAAACAAAAATCCCAGGAGGATTAAAAGATGAGTAATAAATTAATAATTATGTATGAAATTTAAAAAGTTACTAAAAGAGAGATGTATTAAGTGGGTAAAAACAACTGAAGTGTTAAAATGAAAGAAGGCAAAATGTTAAATAAAATGTGGAAAATTGTGATTTTTTTTAAGTGATTAAAACCATGATTAAAGCTTTGAGTATTAAAAGAAAAGGGAGGATGAAATGTAGAATGGAAACATAATTTGATACATAAAAAGAGGAGATGCTCTTAAGTGATTTGTTTAAAAAGGAAAATAAAGTTATAAACGTAGAATAAAGCAAGCTGAAATGTTTAAGACAATAAATAAATGAGTAAAATCAATGAAATTCATTTAAAAGATAGATTAAAGTTCTCAAGTTAGCTTTAAATATCTCAACAACACTGCTGCTGCTGTGAGGTACCAGCCAGGATGTTATATACCGTAGATGTAAAATATCCAGTCGATGGAGGGTTCACAGCGGTGACAGAGGTGTACAATTCTGGTAACACAAGGCGGGACATGTCACACGAGTCGGAGCAGGTGTCACTTCTGTGTGTCATGTATGATGTCATGGGTTTTTTAGGCTCTGAAGCTGAAGACCATCGTAAGAGGAGACGCCCCTACCAGCCTTGTTACCACTGGCCTGTGCAGAAAAGAGGTGAGCTGCTTTCTTTGAGACCATCACCCGCACATAATCACTCATCAAATGCCAACACCTATGTTCAAGAAAACTGCCATAACATTTATTTTGATAGAACTTTTTGGGAAATTATTTTTTTTAACACATTTCTTACAAGAATTTGACAGGCATGACTTTAACGTTTTTTTCAATCACATGAAAAAAATATTGGATAAAAGTTTTGTTGTTTTTGTTTTGTTTTTTTTTAGAAATGAGGGGAAAATAGAAAATTTATGTTAGATATTTGTCAGGTGTGTGTGTGTGTGTGTGTGTGTGTGTGTGTGTGTGTGTGTGTGTGTGTGTGGGCAAGGAGTTGAGTATAGTAAGAAGATAAAAATTACTGTTTATTTCTTATTTTCTCAATAGATGATGTGTTTTGGTATTTAAAAACAAGTGTGATTCGTGTCACATCATTCAGATAATTCATTCATCCCTGTTATATTCACTTGTCCCTATATTATATATGCAATTTTCAGCCAAGTACTGATATCTACATTATTTTATTCTCTAAAATCAGCATCAGCCCCAAAATTTCAGCATCAGTAGGGCTCAAGAATGAATTATTTTCTCTGTGTAGAGCTTCAATCTGATTCATTCTGTTTCATTTTAGGATAATGATGAACAGTGTTGATTAAAATGTTTGTTTGTTTTTATCAAGGAGATGTAATAACCTGTCAACCACACTGGATCCGTTATTCTTCTGTCAGCTTATCCAACACGTGTCTTATTTGTTTGTATCGACTTGTACGCCGCAGCCATGGGAGTCCCAGTCCTACTGCAGCACTTTCCCCTACGAGATTGTGTGCGCTGACTCGTGGGGTCAGTCTCTGCTGGTTGCCACCGACGCAGCGGGGGTTATGCTGCTGGATGGTGAGGTCATCCTAATCGATACTTGCCTATGTTCTCTAAAATAAAGCCACTCATCCGTACCCATTCAATAGTGCACTCAGCAGAATGTCAAGGTCGACAGCTAACATGATGATGATAATGTTGTCCACATTTCAGGCCCTGATCCAACGTTGGCCAACACTGGTGAGTGCCATGTCATCGATCAGTTTCTCGCTTGCACGTACGTTTCAGTTTTGTCTACAACATATCTGACCTTTTCTTTGAGTGTTGGGTGTAATGTCTTGTGTTTCAGAGACGCAGACTCTGCCCCCGGTGCAGGTGTTTGACAAAACCATGGTGGTGAAGCAGATGCACATTCTCGAGCCTCAGGACCTGCTTATCACCAGAGCTGACAAAGGTAGGCGGAAAGCCCCACTTCCCCCATGAAAGTGTCTTTAGCTCGGAGAGGGTTTTTTTTTTTCCCTCCTGCATTACTTCTTTCTGACTCCAGGGCACAGAAAGAGCCAGTTCGGGATATATAGCTTGAAGCTAATGGTGATGCTCTCAGCCACCTACTGCTAAACAGTCCAGAAATGTTCAACTAGCATGATACATCAATTCAGGCTCAATACTGGTGATGAATATGGGTCCATCTGCACTGTCAATGTTGACACTAGCTGCACATGCACCACCAGTGGCTAAGCCCCCCCCCCCCTCCCGAGCCCCTCTTAATACTAGCCCTGTCAGACATGGAACGAGACACCCTGGAGCAAATATTTTGTCTGTCAGAATTTTGGGTCCTCGTCTGAAATCCTGCATCCGCCAGCAGTTTCTGCTGCTCCAAGGGTCACGGGGTGAGGTTGTGTCAACCATTAATCAATATTTGAGCAAGTTATTGGTTTGTAAAGGGCCTTATTTATTTTTTTCCTTACCCAGGAATAACCGGACATACTGAGATAGTATCCCAAGAAGAACCACTTGCAGCAATAAAAGAACTTGGGAAATGCACTTAGTATTTATGTATACTTATTATTTTTAGAGCCAGACAAGCAGATAGCCATCCTGACTCCCAGTGGATGGTTGAATGCTTGTTAGCTCTGCTGCAATGGGCGCTAGCAGTGGAGCGGACGCAAGTCATCTCAAAAGTCATCAGATGCATCTAAAGCAGTCTTAGCCTGGATGGATAGAACTTGGTGGGTTGTCCTTAAATTTGCTTTGAAAAAACTTGGTACGAGGTATGCCAAAAGTTGCTGTGTTTCTTTAATCCTGGAACACACTGGAGACATGAGTGATGCGTTCCACCAGCAGTGCAGAGTGGCATTTTTAATAAGCTGCACTGGCTCTGTTTGTCCTGGCCATAGATATATATGTGTTAGATCCAATTAGAGAGGAAGAGTAGAAGCAGGTTTTAAAGGAATACAACACAAAACACAAGTTTCTTTTTAATGGAGGATTTTGATAGGAAACGATAGATTTTTTTTGGCGTAACTATGTGTACCAGTGTTTGGGAATCTGGGTTTAGACCACAAAGAGAATAAAGAAAAGGATACTGCTCATACCCTCTTCCATTCACGATAGAGCTTCCTTTGATACCATCCTTTGTCATCCTTTTATTATTCACGTGCAGCAGAACAGTCGAGCATTTCCTCTCTGTTATTCCATCTCTCGCTCTCTCTCTCTCTCTCTCTCTCTCTCTCTCTCTCTCTCTCTCTGTTGATGAGTAGATATTTACCCTCTCCCCTCCATTGGCCGAGTGAGCACATTGATCTCTCGCTTTGATCTGAGGACGCTGACCTATAGAGAAACAATTCCCGTCTGGGTTGTGTGTCTGTTTATCCTGAGGGAACAGATTGACTCTGTGACTAGAGAAAGACTGTAAAAGTGTGACAGAGTAACCGATAAAATGCTACATACGGGCATAGAAGAATAAAAACCATGTAGTATAAACAAGAAATGTACTAACACAGCTCGTGTATCTGCTTCAACCAGAGGAGCGTGTAATCAATTGCTCTGCAGATGATTAGCTAACCCTAATATTGACAAACAGGGTTAACTCAGTTTTGATAGTGATTATGTGATGGCAGTGCAAGCATTTCTCATAACTCTGTGTGTGTGTGTGTGTGTGTGTGTTTGTGTGTGTGTGTGTTTGTGTGTGTGTGTGTGGGCTTTGATGAAGCTTCAAGAAGCCTTCCACTAATCCTCCTGCACTACAACAGCATTGTCTTGCTGTGGGAGGATGCAAAAATATATATATTTTTTTAATTTAAAAAACTAAATAGCAAGAGAAGAGAAGAGTAACCATGCTTAACAGAAGGGGCTTTTGTTCCCAGGGAAGGACGCTCGGCTCTATGTGTTCAGACTCAGCATGCTCAAGAGAGGCCTAGAGGAGAGGCAGCTCGTCAGAGGCAAGTGCGACTGCCGGGAGAATAAACTGGAGAAAACTAAAGGTACTACATATAAAATGCAGGAATACACATGCAAACGCCGCAGGATTGTATTCATCTGTTGGAATATTATTGATGTGCTGCAAGCAATGAAACTTGCACATTCTGAGGTTGCTTCAGGTCAAATTAGGAGTTAATTCCACTTCACACACACGCACACACACAGCATCATCACACGCCCCCCTGAATTCTAGCAGGTACATTTACCTACCCTACTTTCTTAGTTATACACAGAATTTTCTAACAAATAAGAGCATGTCAAACATCGTACCAATTTTAGACACTTCCTCTACATAAATTGAGCAGATTAAACCTCTACCTAACCTACAACAAGTGAGCAAAATCATTTGGAGAACAAATTTAGAGAGATTTACCATGTGGCGATGAGCCAAGGCCTTGAATGTACACAATTTATTTGAAAATATATTGCGCTGTAGCTTTAGTATAAGGATCTTCTGTCTTGCAGCGTTTCAGTGAGATTTGAGGACTTGCTTTTAGACTGGATCTCGTTTGAGAAATGTTAAATGAATTTTCATACAACACCATAAACTAAATCTTTTTTTTTTTTTTTTTTGCTTGCAATAAGTCAAAAAAAACTGCCAATGGAAAAAGTTAAAATTCAAGTTTTCTTTTTTTACCATTAATCCTCTTGAGAGGATCAGGATTGATAGCATAATTTTTAAAATTTGAAACACAACATTTGACCCTCCGCTGGTGTTCTGCCAGCTGTCTGAACTGGACTGGATGTATCGATCTTTGGGACGGTGCCAGGGAACAGCACCTACAGCGCTGCACAATTCCAATGTACTCTGTCTCTCTATCTTCACCCCACCCATCTCCTACCCCACACCCCACGTTCCAGGCTGTCATTTGTACTCTATCAACACCCACCACAGCTCAGAGCTGAGGATAGTAGCAGCCATCAGGAACAAACTCCTCCTCATCACCAGGAAACGTTTCGAAGGCTTCAGTGCCTTCGCCACAGGAGCAGACTCACCGGTGGAGGAGTTTCAGTATATACGGGTACAACAAACTCTACATGAGTGAATAAACATTCATCAGTGAAGTCATGATGAAAACTAGCCTACAATACAAAGTTGATTCTGGTTTCTCATGAAAACAGATTAATTGTCAATAATTTGATAAAATTAAGTGGCAACAGTTAAAAAGTGAAATAAAAACTTTAATTATTCCAAAGTCTGAAGTGTGAAGATTTGATGGTGTTTTTTTTTTATTGAGCTGATACTTTGGATTTTGCACTTATCACCAGACAAAAGATTAGAAATAATCTTATATCATTTCTTACAGTTTTATTGAGTGAATGATTAATGAGTGATTCAAAGAATGTGGAATACTGAGGTTGTTGTTTATGTACGTCTGTCCATCAGGAGATCTGTCTATGTGACCCGCCAGTGGTGATGTCACTGGTGGACGGACCGACGGGGGAAAATGACAATATGATCTGTGTAGCCTACAAACATCAGTTTGACCTGATCAACGAGAGCACTGGGGATGCTTACCGGCTTCACCATGTAGACGCCAACAGGGTCAGGAGGCCCAATGTTCAAATGCTGGTTTTCTGAGATTTTTTTTTTTTTTCCATTTGGCTTTCATTTTATATGTTTTGAGCAGAACCAAAACCTTCAGTTGCCCCAGTTAGTCACTTCATTTACCTTCTGATTACCAGGCTGATGACAGGAAGAATGAGGAGATAATTTTATCAAGAGGCCGCAGATTTGCAATCTGTAAATTACAGAGTATGCTGGAGAAGTCTAATAGAAAACACTACGAGAGGACACTCAGAGAGCTTACCTCAGCCGGGGAAAACCCAATAATAAAAGAAATGCAATTTTTCCTTATACTTATTTCATCAGCCCCAAATTTTAATGGGTTCTTCCTTTGCCCGTGCTTCACCCCTCCACTGAGTTTGGTGCAAATATGCCACATAACTTTTATGTAATCCTGCAGACAGACAAACAACAAACGGCACAAATCACAGTCCCAGGTTATATGCATTAAATCTGCCCTTAAATGAGGTACAGTTGATCTATTTGGAATTTTTTCTTGCTGAAGGAAGTTGTCCTCTGCTGCCATGGTTTAAATATGTTCTTAGACAAATTTTACGGCTGTAGATTGGGAAATTGGGAGCACTGATTGTAATAACATTGACATAGATTGCAACTCTGTATGCATAGTTTAAAAATCTGTGCGTATGGATTATGAATATGAGCACACAGTTTACAAGTCATCCAAAGGGAGTTGTCACTCAAGAGTACAGATTTACAAGTCAACAGGTTATATTTTGCAACCTGGTAATGTGCACTGTCATGGCTAATAACGGTTACTCTCAGCTGATTTAACAGTGTCATGAAGCCCCAATACCTTTTATTGTTAAAAACCCGTGTCTCATATTTGATCTTGGTTCTTGTCTTTGCCTGCAGGTAAATTTTGTAGCAGCCATTGATGTGTATGAGGACGGGGAGGCTGGCCTGCTGTTGTGTTACAACTGTGAGTCTCCAGATGTTTTAGATGTGATTTGATCCAGGCTTCTCTCTCTCTCTCTCTCTCTCTCTCTCTCTCTCTCTCTCTCTCTCTCTCTCTCTCTCTCTCCTGTCAAAACTGAGCTTTAATGTTTTCAGTTGCCACGCGCCTTTCTGGAATAAAAATTAAACACAGACTGCTCCAGAATATAAAGAGCCTGAGATGGATGCTGAAAAAGCAAACATCTATCTTAGTTTATTTTTTCTCAGCGATAGCCCAAACAGGTGTTACAACAGAAATATACTTTCCATCCTTTTTATGAAAGAGAAAACCGTAAACAGAATAATTTAACTTGATTTTTAATCCTCTCTGTCTTTGACAGATATTTGTTATTATAAGAAAGTTTGTCCATTTAACGGCTCCACACCGATGATCCAGTCCAACACCTCGGATTTCCACTTCAGCTGGAACCAGATGCCGAATGCTATCGGTAGGTTACCCCGGAAACAACCCCACCCTGCCCATGCTGCTGGCCTGGCCAGAGCTTGCTGTCTCCATGGAAACACCATGTGTAGCCACACAATGTCCTGTGTGATTATTTGTGTTGTTTTGTGTGTGTGCATCTGTGCGCACATGTGCACATGCATACTTGAAAGGAGATGAAATGAACACATCTTGTACTAAAGTGGCAATCATGAGCCTGTTGACAGCATCATGTTACCGGTCTTTGATGCTGTTCTTCCATTAATGTACCTGCCATTCACAAAAACACACACACTTAACCTCACAATAATCATAATAATACGTGCAAAGTAATAACAGAAATATACTGGAACATATGAGTTATTCCTTTGTTAGGATCCTTATTCACCTTATCAGCACAGAAATCACAATTTTAAGATACAATTTATGTATATGGAGTAAGTGAATTAGGCCCACTCACTAAATTCATTCATCAAACCATGAGATTCTATTGACAGAAAATAAGACGCAACAGGCAAGATTAAATAGCTACACTTAGTTCAGGCTTACAGTGTACTACATATGTTCTCATAAATATGACTGTCACACAGTCCGTCATGAGATTTTTTTTTGTCTCTGGATATTTTCCGTCATGTTTCAGGAAATATTTTATAGACTTTGGAAGAGGTTTTTATACCTCCACACTGGCGCCTGCTTTTTATTGCCCTCTATATTTTTTATGAATATTTTAGCGCAAAATTCATTGGCTTTTCATGTACTGCAAATGTCAGTGTTTTCCTTGTTTTGCTTTTTTTAACAGCTTCCATGTCAAAGCATAGGGTTTTCAGAGGGGGGGACTGCACATACAAAGACCGACAGACGTACCATGCCCTTTAATGTTACATCTCAGGAAAATCTTGGGAAGATTTTTTTTTTTTTTTTTTTCAAATCTGGCGCAAGTATCCATTAGGACTGAAAAACGAACTGAAGAGAATTTGGAAGTCAGAGGTCACGGTCACTGTGACCTCACATGAGTGCTGTGTCTCTGGAAAGCCTTTAAGGCATTTCTTCAAATACAGTAAAAACGTTCACTGAGACCTAAAACCATTTTTGGGGTTCAAAGATAAATGTCACTGTGACGTTGAGAGGCATACGAGTGTCATGTGGTATTTCTAGATTTCTTCATCACTGTATTGTGTTCCTTGTGAAAGTGCTGTCACTGGTTTTAATCATATGCTTGTTTTTGCAGTTTGTGCATTTCCTTACATCCTGGCCTTCACAACGGACTCCATTGAGATTCGACTGGTGGTCAACGGCAATCTTGTGTACACGGCAGTGGTGCCAGAGCTACAGTTGGCTTCCTCGCGGGTCAGTTTGATCTACGCGCGACCTGTTATCATGCCTACCCACCTGATTAGACTGCTTCTCTTGATGTTTCTGGTGTTCATCAAACATTTGACTGACGTTTCCGTCGATCTCACCTCTATTTTAACACGTTAATTTTGAAATACCTTTTTTTTTTTTTTCATTTTGTCAATAAAACTTGAGTTCATTTTCATGAAGATATTGAACATGTATCATACGGGTCCTTTCAAAATCACAGTTTCACTATAGCAGGAGCCAAGTTTAGCTGTGGAAGGCCTCACTCTGTGTTATAGAAGTCGCTGTCTCAGCTCTCTCATTTCAATCAATCTTTATTACCCCGGTGGGAAATATGTCTGGCAATCTGCATGGCTACAAAGCAATAATACACACATAATTCATACACACAGATAATTTAAAACAGACCACTGTGTACCTGGCAAAAAACAAATACTTCCTTTCTCCATCGTCATATTTTCTTCATTTGTTTTCTCATTTTTCTGTCCGCCTTTTGCTTCTATCCTTTCTGTCCCTTTCCTCTCAAAATTTCCCAGCATCTCTACATGTTCACAGTCTCTATTAATCTCATTCTTCGTTCTTCTGTTTTTCCACCCACAGTCAGACATCTATTTCCTTTCGTCGGCTCCAGTGAGCTCAGCATCCAACTGCAGCTCCAGAGACACCAGTTCCCAGAGTTCCCCGCAAACTCCCACTGGCTACGAGATGCCCGTGTTCCCCTCGCCACTTGGTGACGGTAAGCCTCGCACAGAGAAATACCAGAAGATGTTGACATTTTTGCTTTCATAGTAAAAGATTTTTAAAATGTCAATGTTGCCCAAAGACATGTTTGACACTGATGCTACTGTGTTTGCCCCGAGCTCCAGTGCATAATCTTACCTCAGCAGAAAGATCCATGGAATGGCAGCCTCCCTCCTCCAGGGTTAGGGGTAGTTCCCCACATTTACTCATCGTTTTCTAGAGAATGATATTTCGTTGCATCTTCATGACTATGATGTCACCATCTCTTAGCGTTGTACTTTCTTAAAACAAATGGAATGAGGGTATTATTTTTGCTATTCATGCTGGAGGTCTCTGTCCTATAACTTCTTGTTTATGATCACGACACTGACTGAGCCGGTCGGTAATTCTTAATTTGATCTTGTGACATCATTCGTCAAATTAAACCAGAAGATGAATTCAGTTCTTGTTTTACATGCAGCCATTTGATCAGTTTTTTAGAACAGTATGGAAATTATCTTAGAGCAACTCTTTGATTCATTTTATGACATTTTACCATGCAAGTATGAGGAGTTTTAGAATTATTTTCTACAATATTATCATGACTCATAGTGTCATTGGGTTTTTCTACACAACGTAACATAAAAATGTCCAGAAGAGTCCAGTCTTTCAATCAGATGTATAGAATTTTAGATCTGAAGCACAAGTCAAGTCCTTAGCCATTTCCCCTCTTTTATCCAGAAATGTTAAATATTAACTCCCCCCACTATGCATTTCTCTTCGTTTACCTAGCGAGTGCTAACTCAGGAGTGTGGATGAAATATAGTCCTCATGACAAAGCCAACACCGGAAATCACTCATCTTTGAAAAGTGTTCAGCGATCACCAACCTTGTCAGGTTAACTTCCGGCAGAGCCAGTAGAAACCTAACAAATAGCTAATGTGCAGCTGAGCAAACCTTAAACGTATATACAAACTTCAGTGTTAGCGTTCACATCACATACCGACAGACCTTTTCAGATACAGGAGCCAAACATTGTGTCTCGCAGTTTTTTTCTTCATAATTTGTGGGATGTTTTAGCACTTAAAGTAAGTACACATACGAGGGAACAACATTCCGCTCATCAGGTACTTGGTAAATGTTAATGCACCAAGTTAAGATTGTTAGTGAGTCCCATCGCTTGAGTCTGAGTCAACTCTCGAATCACACGTATGCGACTTGAATCCACGTCTCAGACCCCATCTCTGCTTTGAGCACACCGTGCATATTAACTGCATTTTTATGCAATAATAAATTATATTAAAAAATGTACTGATTGCAAAATGTTCTCTGTGATGGATTACCCATCTTTCATAACTTCCAAGGATTGGCAGCTTAATTTTCATTGTAGTTAAACGAATGGGGACCTATGGCTGAAACAAAGGTAGGAATTCAATCTAAAACCAGTCGTGTGGAAAAAGGTCGACAGTTATGTAAATGTAATTTGTAGTTAAAGGGCTAATACAAGCAAAATTTGTTCAAATTACAAAAGGAGAATGGACTAATCACCCATATACCTCCCACCACCACCACCTCCATTCAAGGGACACAATAAGTGGCCTGAGAGGCACAGAATGCTTTCAAGGATGATTGAGGATCAATAGGAGCTCCTCCCTACCACCCTCCAGCCCACTTTCACTCCCTCCTCTATCTTTCATTCTGTATTTGACCATTCAGTCCTCCCTCCTGACTGACCTCCTCCAGATTGATACAACTGTCTGAATCAGGGCAAATTTGTGATGCACAGCTGTTAGTATTAATGAAATACAGGTTTGTCATTCAGAGTGAGGAAGCAGACTGATGGATGATGACGATGTCAGCTCGTTAGTTTTTTAGCCGTTAAAAGGGGCAGAAAGTTGCCCTCGGATGCATTCATGTAATTGTGATGGCTGCAGTGAAGCGGAGGCTTTAGGAAAATAATTATTAGTACGACCTGGTAATGTAGCTCTCCTGCGGATATTTACCTGTCCCATTAAGCCTAACCAAACGGTTTGCCTGTTGTAATTAGTCAAGTTCATTTTCTTTTCTGCGTGATTCTGTATCACCAGGACTCATACACCTAATGTCAACCTCTTGTTTATACTGTGTTTGTTAGTGTGTGTGTGTGTGTGTGTGTGTGTGTGTGTGTGTGTGTGTGTGTGTGTGTGTGTGTGTGATCAGTTTGTATAACCCTCTTCTTCGTCCCTGGTTCAGATTCTATACGGATCCCCTATGGTACCAAGCTTTCCCTGTACATGTCTAAGGATGCCGAAGGTACTGCAGGATTCTCCCACAACTCAGTTCATGAAAACGCTCATAATGCCGCCCCACTAACGTGCACGTGCTCCCAGAGTGTATCACCCTGTCTGCTACAAGGCGGCATGTTGACTTGGACGTTGGTTGAATGTTAAGTGAACAATATGTCTTCCCCATCCCCCTTCTGCCTTAACTAATTAAAGCATATGTGTGAGGAGAGAATGAGATGGGAGGGGGAAAGAGAGAGAGAAGTTGATATGGCAAGTAAAGAGTGAGGCAGGGGCGATAACGTCGATCAAGATGGTGAAATAACAGAGGGGATGAGATGCAGAGAAGGTATGTATGAGTGCAGGAGGGGGTTGTGTACAAGTGGGAGGTTGAGAGAGAAGGAGGGAGAAAAGGGAAAGAGGGAAGGAGAAGACACGTCTGCCGCAGCATGATTTACAGATTGCACTGTCGCCATGGAGACTTTTGTCAGCCCTCTCTTCGATCCCAAGTCCAAACAGCGGTGCTTCAATCTAAGGGTGAGGCAGGGAGGAGGTAGGGGGGTGGAGAAGGTGGAGGAGGGGGTGCTGACAAAAATCCCATCCTCTAACTGCCTGTGCGCCTGCCGTATCTGCTCCTTGGGGAGGGTTTCATGTGATGTAATCGCATCAGTAATGTGAACAAGATGCTGTTACCTCCACTGGCTTTAAGAGACCTGCAGCAAAACAAGTATGGAGAATTTTACCTCAATTAGTGCTCCAAGATATCCTAATATTTTCTTTGCCAGTGTGATGACACTTCCCCTGGTCCAGAGACGCATGTGGAATATATTGATCTCTGTGATGATGTATTCCCAGTAACTGCATGCTTTTTCCACTTTTAGTTTCTTGCCATTTTTGCTGTACGACAGCGCAGCTAAAGGACAGGAGGGTCTGTAACAACGCTAACACAGTGTACCTGCCAAACATCAACAGTGACCCTCTAATTTTCTCTCTGGCTCTTTACTCACCTCTCACCCGCTGACATTTCCAATGAGACGGTCCTCTTTGTGCAGCGAAGCCTCCACATTTATTCCATCTTATCCCTGTTACTTCCAGCCTGGAGCAGTGTGGGGCTGCTGGACTGCAATACTGCCCTCCGATGGCACAGTGTGGAACTGCAGCTTTGTGGGCAGATATGTTAAAAGTAAATAAATCATTGAATGTGTCTCGAAAAGACTTTTAGTATTTACAGTCTGCTTAATGGCTGAAAAAGAGATATTACATTTCTTTAGCTTTAGGTTTGCTATCCATCACATTTTTTGCTTCATCTTTAATTTATTGTTGACACATTTAGCAATTTGGAAATACGTCTGTAAGAGAGCATTCAAGGACTAACTTTCCATGTTCACATTGTGCTTGTAACAATGTTGGCAGTAGGCTTTGCTTGCTGATGGGAGCTGTGTGCATATTAGAGGGTGCCTGAATGAACCGCTAAGAGCCATTTAAATGACATTTTTGGGAAATACGTGAGAGGAAGAATACCTTTCTCAAGCCTGTACATGAGTATAGAGATATTTGCTACTAGCTTAGCTTTGCTCAGTGACTGGAAACAGATAACAGCCTAGTTCTGTGAAAGTAATGGTTGAAGACACATAGAGCACCAGCTTTAGCACCACACATTTCCCTATTCAGGTTTTCATAAGTGGTTTGCTTAATTTTAAACAGTCTCTGGCTAAGCTAAACTAAGCTAAGCTACACTTGCTAAGCTACCAACTGCGCATACTTCCAGAAATGTCAAATTATGTCTTTACAATTAGCCGTAATATGCAACAGTACAGTTCTTGATTGAGTGTTGATCTTCAATGTGTTGTGTTTGCATATTTGTAAATGATGAGTTAAACATGCAAAAACCTCACGGATGTCATACATTTCTCATTCAGTTCCACACATTCACCTCCATGTTTAATATTCTCGATCATCATCATCTGCATTGTCCCAACCTTCCTAACTTCAACCCTCTGCTCCTTTTTCTTCCTCTGCTTCCTTCATCTGCACAGGTGAAACAGCATGTAAACACATCTTCAAAATCCCTCTGTGTAACTTGGTGGGCCGCAGCATTGAAAGACCCCTCAAGTCCCCCCTGGTCAACAAGGTGCTGACGACGCCGGCCCCTACCATGGTGCCCCCGACTCCCCTCATCTCTGCCACACACTCGCTCTCTTTGTCCCGCATGGAGATCAAAGAGATAGCTAGCCGCACTCGCAAGGAGCTTCTGGGTAAACTGGAATTTTGCACACGAGAGCAAATTCAGTGTTAATGAAATGAGTATTACAGCACTAGTTTGAGAGTTTAAGATTTTAGATTTATTCTCTGTGTCTCATCTCCCTCACAGTAGAGTGAAGAAGTATATATACAACAACAGAATAGAGAGATATAGAAATGTGTCCTAAAACCAGCAAACAAATTTGAAATTAGTTTCCTCTTCCCATTTATTTTAATTTGATTTGATTTAATTTAATTTTTGGATGTTAACGAGTGGCTAAGCGAGACAACAGAAGTTGCTGGGGGGACATTAAACATCATTGTGAAGTAGCTGCGGTGACATTAAAGTCGTGTCTGCGATGTAGTTTGTTTACAGCCTAACTAAGTAGCTTTGTCAGTTCATTTACACACCAAAAATGATGCAGTGCTAAATTGTAAAGGTTATTTTCTTGAATAAATGTGTCAGTCTCTTTAAAGCGTGTTTGACAGAGGTTTTTTTTGGCTGTAAATCTATAAAAAAAAAAGCCTTTGGCTCTTGGTGGAGGGATCCTTTGGTGATGCTGACTTCTGGGTTGGCCTACAAAAATCTGTCATCCCTGCAGTGCTCTATCCCTTTAACACACACCTGTTTTCTGTTGCCATTGTTCCAAAAAAGGTTTGACAGAGGAACCAAGCGGGAAATCAGACAGCGGAACCGTCAAACAGAGGAAGATGAGCAAGAAGAACACTGAGGAAGAGCCCAGAGCACGAGCACTGACATCAACGAACAGTGAAAGGTGTCAGCGACAGGTTCAACATTGTACATCAGACTTAAACGCATAAAACACAGTCATTTGAGCCAGGGACGTGTCTGTCTGTGCAGGTTATCTTCAGAGTCCATCGAGACGGATCTGGACGTCCACTGTTCGTCCAGTTCGGAGGCCGAGCCAGAGAAGGCGGTGCTGAGAGCGGAGAGTCCACCGCTTGCCACTGCATTCGCCCTCTCCACCTCTTTCGAAGAAGATGTGCTGGACCTAAAGTGATGACAATCCCATCATGCATTCCTCTGCCCTACCACTCCTGTACTGTCACCATGGTTTTATTGGTTTGTTTCTTTTTTGTCTCTTTTTTGGTTACATCCATGTACCTTGGGTCTCCCCATTCATTGGACAAGATGGGTGCAGTCGGAGTTAGATGATGTGTCTGTGTTCGTTTCGTGAGCAGTCCCTCAACCGCTGTATGTTGGGTGTCGGTGTTGCCCCGCTGCAGTTAACCCAAAGAGGCAATGAGGTGGCGTAAGATGTCGTGGTTTACTCTGCAACAACCTTGAGATAGTGTTTGAACCCAAACCGCAAACTGAATGTAAATCTCTGCATTCACAATGCCCTCAGAAGTTACTAGAGCTTAATAGGTGTTGTATATTATGTGATTATTTCCAATCAACTTTCAACTGTTGAATGAAATGCATATATATGTGTACATCTGTTTATACATGAAGATGCATACACAGTGACAGTATGCCTGTGTTGCATATTTATAGATATATTATAAAAATCATTTTATTCCCATATTTAGTAAAAGTATAATGATTTATGCTCTCTGCACATATTAGTCCTTATTCTCCTGATTCACAGTACACAGGTAGACAGGGCTGGAGGCGAAGTCTCCCACAAGTGCCATTTCCCAGCATCCACCACTGAACTGCACCTCTGAACAGCCACCATATTTTGGTGTCTGACAGTAGCAGTGAGTCACTGGAGGCACGCTCTCAAAGCCACACACACAAACACAAACACACACACTAAACCCCTAAGAATAAGCCGACCCTCAATCTGCATGACCGGCATTTGCTGCAATTCTTGTGTCCTCAGTGTCAAATCGCTTCTTTTGAAACTTTGAGGTCTGTGTCGTCATACGAAACGTAACAGCATAGCGCAAACCACAACCAGAGTGAGAAGCGCGGGTGTTGCTTGGATGAAGTTTTTTTCTTTATTACAGTTTACATAAAGAAATGCAACACAATACATATAACTACTTTAAGTAGTTGCAGATTAAACATCCTTCGGTATCCTGGGGCTTGAAGAAGCAAGACCAGCTCAGAAGACAAATTTAGTTGTAAATGTACATTAAATTAAGATAGAGGCCCTCAGTACGTCACTGAATGGCCTGTTTCAGGTTCGCTGGCCATTTGCGAGTCTTTTTGAACCATTTTCTGCATTTTTCTTGTGAAGCATGATGACATCTCACCCACCCCTCCTCCCTTCTCTCCCTCCTCACTGCCTTACTGTGTGTAGTGATACACGCCAGTGACGTTCATTCATTCATTCATTCATTCTTTCTATTTAAATCTTGAGGAATTATTGAGGGCGATGATAGAGTGAATACAGTAAAATCCATGAAGGCTAAAGTACAGAGTTAAAACAACTACATTCAAGAGCAGACTAATTAGTACTTGATAGATTTGAATGGAGTCATGGTTACACTTGTAAGGTTTTAATGTTTGTTAATGTTAGAATATTCCAGAGCCCACTCAGTAGCGTTGCATCACAGCGTTGAGTCAATGAAATGACTAAATATCATTTATTTATTCGGTTTCAGTTGCTTGTCTCATAAATCGGGGTATGAGCAACTGAATTCTATTAGCACCCCTTTTTTTAACCACTACATCGCTGGCTGGGGCGTAGTTGTCCCCCTTCCATGACACAATGATTAAGATCTAAAGAATTGGTAAGAACATCAGCCGAGATTTAGAAAGTCATTTTAATTCACTGGGATTAAAATGAAGCTCCTCTCTTTCAACACTGCTCATCAGTTCTACTCAAACAGGGTAAATACTCGACGTAATCGAAGCTAGTCGCTAAGAACGTCACAAAAGGGTCAGAAGAGTAAACTGGAAGCAGTGGCTCGGGCTATGCTGATGTGGGTATGAGAGCGCCTCCATGTGGTGGTTTCGCAACACAGAAGCCTTTGGATCTTGCATGAGCCTCCTATTCCTCCTTTCCCGTGTTCTCCTCCCGCCTGTCTCAGTGTGAACCCTCCAACACTACAACACAACTCAGAAAACTAAAAAGGGAAGAAGATGAATACGGTGGGGGGGGGGGGGGGTTTACTGCAGTACTTTAGTATTTATGACTCTGATAGCGTGTGGGTGGGTGACTGGGGGACGCTGCTTCTCCCGCTTATGATGTTACTATTTCTCCTGTATTTCTGTTGAGGACACTTTCTTTCTACCTCCCCTTGGCATTTTTGGCTGTCTTTGTTTTTGTTTTGTTTTTTGTTTGAATTCATATTTACTGTTTAGACTGTTGCTGAACCTCTCTGTGATATCAAAATGAAAGAAAATTAACAAAAAAAACACCAAGTGTCTTAAAATATTGTATCGCCATCGTTTTTAATGCCAAGTACTACTTGTAAATGTTTGTGTATCAAATGTGGCCTCAAATGAAACTGAACTTTATTATTATTATTATGATTATTATTATTATTTGAGCAGTTATTTTAAACAAGTGCTGTAGACCACTGCTGTGAAAGTAGTCAATTCTGTTCATTGATATGTAATAAATATTTATGAAATTTGAACCATATGTCTGTTTTTTACTCACACAGGTCACTGCTTTGAAGCCAGAACACTCAGTGGGACATTTTTAGAGTACAAAGCATCAATAAGACTTTGGGCAGAGAGCCTGTCATGTGGAAAATGTCAATGTGGAAAGATTGGGACCCATTACGGTTTCAGTTTTTGTTCCTCATCTTTGGAGGGCTGGAACCTGCAACCCTTTAATAACCTCACCCCCCAGGAGGCAGCTGGGATAACGCTGAGTAAACCTGCACAAGTAAATCAGAGTTGCATTTCAGCCTGAAACATTTTAGTGCTTTATTGACAAGTAACGGGATGTTAAAGTCTCTCCTTAAACTCACAGGAAGCCAGAGTGGTGATTTAAGGAGTGGTCTTATGGGCTCTACTTTCTGGGTGAACATAAATAAATACTTGAGGAAAGGTGTTCCTGCTTTTACTCCAAAACAATACACGAGGAAGTCTCATTTATTTTTATTTCATTGACTTGTCGGTTGATGAGACTTTTGAGGTTTTGCGGGAAGGAAATCACACAATTAAAACTATAAAATGTGGGAAATATGGCCACCTGATTAGTGCTGACTGTGTCCACAAGGTGGAGATAAATAATCTGATGGTGATGGAATTATGGAAAAATTTGAGGTCAGTTTATTGTTTGTAGGTACAATTTAAGAGCCAGAGGGGAGCCAACACACGCAGGACAATAGATGATCCGATCTAACATGAACTAGCAGGAAGCAGTCAGCGGAGGCGGAAAATGTATAATAGTTTAGTTATGTCACAAAATTTCTAATAACTCATTTCATTTAATTGTGGTCAGAGATGCGTGTGTGTGTGTGTGTGTGTGTGTGTGTGTGTGTGTGTGTGTGTGCTCAACAGAAAGGAGTTTCCTTTTCCCCTCAAGGTCTGGGCAGGTTGAGACTTTCACACTACTGACACAGACACACACCCAGGTTATAGACACACCCTCTCCCTAACAGGTCATTAGCTTTATGATCACATTTACTGTTGATGCCAGCTCATTTAAAGCTAAAGGATTAGCCTTTTCCATTCCGCCCACAAGTTTTCTTTTTTGCCATGAAACCGTATCTGCTGTGTCTTTTAGTCACCACTGGGAGGAAAATCACTGGAAAAATGGAACGCTGAAGTGATAAAACAGAGTATTTCAGTTATTTTTAAAGGCAAAGGAGGACAGGTTGACATGATTTGTGAAAGTTTAACTGACCCCAAACCCTCCAGCCCCCCAGCCTCCCCCGACCCCCAAGTCCCTCAGGTCATGACGGTGAGCACAGCATAGCCAACAGCCTTACATAATAGGTGCAGGAATGCTGCTGGAGTTTTGCCTCGGCCTTCTGGATCATCTCACACTCACACACACACACACACACACACACACACACACACACACACAAAGAGAGCCCTGTCTCCTCGGTGCCAGAACACACAGTCTCTGCACGAACAGGCAAAGTCAACAGTTTGATGGTTCTATTAAAACATTTAAATAAATGAATCAAATCACATCGGAGCCAACTGGGTTGCATGAGTGACCTGTTTTATTTGCCTACATGAATGTTTCTGCGGAGTCAAAAATAGTTAAGAATAAATAGTCATTACAGTTCTACAAAAAATAATAATAAATTCACAGATATAAAATTGTACAGTGAGTTCTTTTTCATTTTGAAACTGCGTTAGGATCTTCTTTTTGAGACTGTTTCACTCCTGATTCACTGAGGGTTGTTACAATCTCTGCTGTTTCTTCACACCCTCGGTCACCATGCCAGGATCCCTTCTACTTTTGTTGAATGTAGCACAAATATTATCGCAACAGATGGAATAATGCAGGGAACAGATGCAGTCATGGTTGATACCATATGAATGGTGAACTACGTGATGTGTTAACACAAAAGAGCCATGGATACAGAGCAGCAAATAATTCCACTGTAGATGCTTGTCCATTGATGTTTTTTTTTTAAAGAAACAACTTTTTTGGCAAACACGCTTACTGTCTATCCTCCACACAACCAGACAAAAAGACAGATACCCTCCTCTCCCCTGTGTATGCAATAAGAGACGAGGGGCCTACTGGCTGCTAGTTAGCTTAGCGTAATGAATGGTAGTGGATGGGTAGGTTAGCAAACCTCCATCAAACATCATTGCTGTTTCTTCAAAACACTCCTAGTCTGCTTCAATAGACCAAGGGTTGTGCTCAACATTGTCTATGAAATTATAATTTAAAATTTAAAGAGAGACAGATCTACTTTGATGTATGCTAACCTGCTCATCCACTGCAGTTCATTGTGCTAAGCTAACTAGCAGTCAGCTGGTCTCTCAGCACTGTAATATGCACACAAAAGAAATAAGTATATCTATCTTCTCTCCCAGACACTGGGGAGAATGGCAAATCAGCACATTTCCCAAAACATTGACAAGTGCCTTTAAATTCCATCAGACAATGTCAACAAAACTTAATTAAAGAACCAGCAACAAACTTCATTAGTATTTAAAAATACACATGTGCAGTACAAGATGTAAACTTTAACAAAAAAGTCACATTTTGTAGATGAAACAAAAACACTGATAAAGAAATCTCACCAGGCATTGGTGAGCAACACCTCGTATTGCACTGTCACTGAGGTCCTTTAGATTCTGTCCTCCTGCTTCCTCTGCCAAAGATCCAAATCGCCGTATCTCTGATCCAGAGCACCTCTGTCTGAGTCCCCTTCATCTCAGGATATCAAGCATACGCCGCAACTGCTATGAGGATCTGCAGCGCCATGGAAACACAGGGTACCTGTGCAACAATATAGGCCAGCGAGCGGGTGGGTGCACGGAGGGCCAGTAGATAAGCTACAGTGTGCAGCACTCGGGCCAGGAAGAAGACCAGGAAGTGAAGGCGGGCCACGGTCAGTGATGGTCCAATCATGGAGTAAATAGCACCCAGAAACAGGAAGGCCGGGATGTTCTCCAGGTCATTCAAATGAGCTCTAGGGCACAGGAAAATGATTCACATGTGAAAATGAAGAACACGCACATCGGTTTAGACAGCATGACTCAACTGTCCATCCGTTTAAATGAGTGACTCCATTCTGAGTTATTTTATGTCCTTAATTTCACTGGAGGATGGACTGTCTGGGCAGTCCCTCTGTTACCTCACAATCTCCGAATGTGTCAATCGGATAACTCATCACTACGCTTCTGCCTCTAATGCATTTCATCATCCAACAGACATTCGGTAGTAGAAGAAGTAACCAGCTCTCAATACAAGCGGGAATACACAAATAAAATAATACTCAGGGAAAAGTAAATGGACTCAATTTTATATAGCGCTTTCTACCTTAGCGGCACTCAAAGCGCTTTACGGCGTCATCTCATGCACACTGATGGTGAGGCTGCCACGCAAGGCACCAACCTACTCATCAGGAGCAATTATGGGTCCAGTATCTTGCTCAAGGACACTTCAACATGGTCAGGTTGAGGATCGAACCAGCGACCCTTTGGTTGCTAGACAGCCACTCTACCCCTGAGCCATGCCACCCGAGAGGAAAACAGAAGCCTCCATTTGTAGCTCTACTGGAGTAAAAGCGGAGAAGCGTTTGTTGTTTAGTTTACTTCAAATTAAAAGTGAGCAACAACAGAATCCTAAACCTCTCACAATGAAGCTAAAGTGGAGTGTGCTCCAGTTTTGGAACTCTGATTTTGAGTTTTTGGAATGGTGTTTTCTTAACCAAATCTTGTTCTTCAAAGTAACTGATGGGTTCAAATACATGAACTGTAGCTGAGTTAAAAAAAAATAAATAAATAAAATGCAAATACTCATATACAAATACCTTGATATTGTACTTTAGTACTGCATCTGAAAACTGATCTAAAAAAATAAAATTATACTGAAAATTCCTGGATTTTTCCTTACACGTTAAAAAAGATGGGACTTCACAAATGTGGAATAAATCAACAAATATATATATATTCCAAATTTTTAAGCGTATAATAGTTTCAAATTCGAGGGAATTCCAGGACAGGAAAGTTTTCCAGTTAACTGAATGCTGTCATAGATCCCAGTGAAAACTGAGCTCATCTCCCACACGCAGACATGAGCAGCCAAGGGGCAGTTGCATAATCCCAGACAACAGCTCATCCAAATCAAGTGCAAGAAACCTCAAACAATTTCTGTACAGACAGAACTGTAAAAAAATCATAGTGAGAGTTATTAGTCCTTTTTTTTTGTTTGGTTGCCCTCTTATTGCATTTTAAAACTGTTTGGCACATTCAAGTCTGTAAAATTCCAAGAGCCAAATAAGATATAAGAGATATGAGACACGCATGTTGTGTTTTAACAGTCATGGAAAGTAACAAAGTATTAAGTACAATTTCAAGGTATCTGTACTTTACTTGCGTATTTTCATTTTAGGGGACTTTGTAGTTTTGCTCCACTTTATCACAAAGGAAATACAGTACTTTTACCGCACTGTAAATACCCATCAGCTCCTTTTAAGGAAAGGATTTAGCATAGAAAACAAATAAAACCTGGTGATGTACTTTCAACTTGGAAGCCTAGCAACTTCAAGAGGACAGTCCGAGCAGTAAAACTCTTCTACATAACTTTTAGAGCTGGAGTTTTAATTTCAGAACTTCAGTTAACTCAATATTACATACTTTTGCTTAATTTTGAGTGGGGCCTTTTACCAAATTACCACTTTATCTAAGTATTTACCATGAATGTCACTTTGCAGCGCAACATCACCTGAAGTTTATCTTAATATGCTCGTGTTTCTGTTTAGTTTTTGTTTTTTGTTTTTTTTACTAAAACGCAAGCATGTAAGAGCATGTCGCGATAGTTTGACTCCCAAATATGTTACACTCTCACCTCCGGCATCTTTCCACGTATTGATCCTCTCTGTGATACTGCAAACCTCCGTGTCTCAGAGCGTCTTCGGGGTTGGTAAAAGCCTTCAAGGACAGAGAGACACATCAGTGAACGTTCCCCTGTTGGCTGACAAATACGCGTTTGATAAATAGAAATAACTTACCTTTTTACGCAGCCTCACTTGTCCTGTTATTATGGCTATGATGTACATTTTAATCACCAGGAGCACGCCGTAGAAGACAAAACAGGAGAAAACGTCGTTCCTTAACATGGCTGCGTTTTAATGATCCAAACCGGGCAGTAAATTCAGAGAGGGGGTCCGAGTGCGGCGCGTAAAGCTGCTGAATGTGAGAGGGAGTCCGGCGGGGGGGATATTTGTAGGTCAGAGATGCCCCCGCCCACCAGCCCCAGTGATGATGATGATGATGATGATGATGATGATGATGATGATTGTAGGTTGAGCAGACGTGACCCATTCACAATTCCGTGTTTTCCCAAATTCGAAATGTGAAACATCTCAGCACGCAAAAATTGGTTCCCTGGGGCCACATGACATGAAGCCACGTGACCTGAAGAGGAATGCAGGATCGTTCTCAAACCTCAAACATTGGTGAAGTTACGTTCCCTTTTTTAATAAACTTAAACTAACTTTAGATTGACGTCATTTTGGACAGTTTACTTGAAATTACCCGAAACATGATCTGCGTAATTCGGCAACATTTGGCAAAAAAAAAAGAGAAAAAGAAAGAAAGAAAAAAAGAAAAAGCTAACTATCATGTGTGACTCAGAGAGAGTTTCTTTTACTTTCAAAGCCAGCATGTTGTTACTGTTGTGGTTTGCAGATGAAGCAAATCGTGACTACGGGCACAATAACGGCAGGGAAGCTGGTTGCAAAACACAAAAAAAAACAGCCAAAAAAAATTGTCTACGTACTTTGGATTCTGTGAGGCTAAGTTCCGGTCGAGTGTGGTTGCTCAACACCAGACAGTCATCACATTACACCATTATTAAAACACATTTATATGAAACATTAGAAAAACTAATTTCAAATGGAAAAAAAAGTATTGCACTTTCCACCCAACTATTATCTGCGTTACATCGAGAGGGCAGGAAGTTGTTCCCATGCTTTCATTAATTTGTGGGAACAGGTTTTATCTCGTCGCGGCCAAAATGTTTGTATTTCTAGAGCTCCGGAGTCGTTCGTTCTGCATTTAGTGACCATAAATCGATCTAATTTCTCTTTCGAGGCCACTTCTGAATCGAACCGTAGGAACAAACTTGATCTTGTGGCCATTAATTGATTCATTTGTGGGGGAAAGTTAGGATACAGGGAAAAAAATAAATCCTCTCCATAATAATTAGTGAGCAAACTGTATCTTGTGGCCACTAATTAACCAGATTAATCAAACTATGGGAATAAACGACATTTCTTTGCTGCTATTTAATTTGACTCACTGCTAAATTCTAAACTAATGGATTTAGGTTTTCAACCCACGATTTCATGAGCGCACCTTTATGTTGATATTGCAGTAACACAATGCAGCAGCTGCAGACTTCTACTGTCGAGTTAGAGCGTATTTTGCTAACTGTATGTAAAAGTTAATGCTAAATTGGATGTAGTTATCAGATCCTGATTGTTATGTCGTGCATTCACACGTTCATTAAAATATTGTTTGGGTAAATTTACTTAAAGTATTAAAAGAATGTAACAAGAAAAGACTCTCTACCTTGGTTGAATTAAACGCCAGTTGTCATATTTATTTCAAAGGCAAACATCTCCGGTGTGCGTTTATTTACATGCTTGTGAGTGTCACTCATCCATCTCCTGGGTTTGATAGTCCAGGGTGAGCGAGCTCCCTGAGCTGGTGTCGTCGCAGCAGTCCTCAGCGTCAGAGAAGGACGACATGTAGTGGAGGCCCGTGACCCGGTGGTAGCCTCCCTGGAGCATCTGAGGGTAGGAGGTCAGCTCGATGGCCCTGCGGCCGCTCCGGCTCCCTCGGACGGTCCACATGTCCACCAGCTGGGAGCACATGACGCAGCCCATGGTGCCTCAGTCCGGGTCAGGAGAGGGATAATACGGGTGGATCGAGTGGCTCTGCACGCAGGTGTCAGTTTACAGCTGAGGGCCCATGAGGCTCCATCACCCTCGTCATCATGTGGGTACTCACTATTTTACACACAGCTAAATTTTATTCAACATCCAGATATTGAAATACACCGTTTTAATACTGTTTTAACATTGCAGGGTATTTATAGAATATTTTAGCAGTTATACTACAGTTTTATAGATGATTTCATTTGTTGTTTTTTATTTAAATGCTGATTATTTTTCATCCACTGTGAGGCTGTTGTCCTGCATCACCTTCCAACCCAATAATCGAATTCTTTCTCACTGTCACTATTTAGCTGAGCACTTCACACATTATTCTGTGTACACACAGTATTAATCTGCTAAATATTTCTTATATTTTTATGATTTTATACCCTAAATAGCTTCAAGTTTAGACCTTTTTAAGCACTGAGTGTTCATAGTGATTTGGGGTATTTTTTAGTACTTTGATTATCTTACCATCCAAGCATTTATACTTTTTATAGGTTTTACGGCTGTACTTATCTCCAAGTTTAAATGTTTAGACTTTTTTTTATAGTTCTTTATCACTTCGGTTATCTTCTCAGTGTTTATTCTTTTATAGTTTTCATGACCAAACTTTTTTGTCATCAAAGTGTTTCACTTTTAATCGTTTTTTTTTTACACTTAATTATGCTACAGTTTTTAGTGTTGACTGTGTGAATGGGTTTTTTTTAAATGACTTTTTCTTATCGTCTGAGCAACTACACTTTTTACAGTGTATTACTCTTCGTTATTGTATTATCAAAGTGTTTATACTTAATTCAAGACTTGATTAGGCAATGCAGGCTTGCTTAATGTTCAGTTGGCAAAAAATATATCTTATGTTGTACAAATACTTAAAAACAAAAGATAAGATGACTATGTTTCATGCATGTATTTGGAAACGTGGAGTATATTGTCATTTATTCTGAAATTTAAACATATTTCAGCATACTCTTGAAAATATTTCTATGCTTGTACTGAAAGATGAGCTTCAAAGAGTGTTTAGAACCCACTCCCAGTGAGTAAGTGTGTCTCCAGAGATTGTTTATCCCAATTTTCTTCTATAAAAGGCGTTCAGTGGAATAAACACAACACTAGCAGGGAAAAGGAGGTGGAGTACACAAAGGTGCTTCTAGAGGAGTGCAGCGACTGATCCAATTCTCTCTTCTTTTCAGGAGATTAAAATCTCAACAAGTTGAGACGCAGCCCCACCTGCAGGGTTCGCCAGGGGTTACCGTGCAAGGAAAAAGGGTCATAAAGTCAGAATCAGTCTGTCTCAAGGTGTTCTCCGTCTCTCAGTGCTGCCAGACACGGCATGTAAATATTTGTGCTCCCAAAAACCCCTGGGGGAATGTTCTCCAAGCTGAATCAGTGGCTTCGAGTCTGGTCTCCCGTCAGTCGGGTATACAACTCATCTGGTGACTCGCCGCCCTGACGATAGTACAGTAGTTTGGTTTGGCTTCAGCTGGATGACCATAAGACGTGTTCATCACTTCCTGGCATGGCTGGCGCCTCAGATTTAATACAGCTTGGGGAAAGAAATGCATGGCGGTTAGTTCGCCAGTCCTCCTCGTCTGCACCGGTGTTGCAAACATCCACATAAACTTTGTGTTGACCCAGAAAAATGAAAGCATGTCAAAGCAGAGCGCTCTACAAAAGCGAAGTAGTGGTACTCTAGTAAAATGGGAGAACCATTCAAGTGTTTATAATCTGGAATATTAAAAATGTATAAATAACAGAGGATTTAACTTCTGCAAGAGTTATTGTTGTTGATAAGATAATGTGACGGTGAACATTTGTAACTCATTATATTCAGACAGAGGAGGATTCCTTGCTCAGTTCACAGCAGATATTACCATGAGTCATGGTAATAATTCAGGTTGATAATATCAACGTGCCTTCATTCATCCACTGTCTGACCTTCATCATGCAGAGCTGACTGGCTGTAGACTGAAAAATACAGTCATGATGAAAATGACGGAAAGTCTGCTTCTACTGGCCACACCCATCCCATCCCAGTGAGCGTTCCGGGCAGGGGCACAGCTTTAACCCAGCGGACTCCCTCGCTGGTCCTCACCTGCTGGTTTTATATTCACTGCTCTGTGTAACTACTGCTTCAGGATATTCAATTATTCATTCATATTACTGTTGTTGCATGAAATACATCCCAGACAGCGTCCAGCTGTCCAGGCTTCAGTATAACCTTCACATCAGCTATCTATAATCAGGGCTCTGTGTGTGTGTGTGCAGCACTCGTAAATTCTCACACAGTGCAGGAAACATGCTAATATTAAGGTAATATGATGCAGATTGCTGCAGCTGCTGCCTTTGTCTATGAAATTGTGTAATCCCAAAAACTGTGTGTGTTTCTGTGTCTCACCTGAGTGTGTTGGTTCTCGTCCTGCCTTCAAAGGTTCATTATATGTGCATCATATCCTCGTACCAGCCCGGCGTGTTTTCCTCTCCGTCTGCCTCCGTCTGGGCTGGATGCAGCTCAGCATACAGGACTGGAGATGACATCACAGCTGCTCACTCAAGAGTTGCTCTCTTTCTCAGATTAAAGCAGGTATGGCCCTCCTCTCGCCTCCAATGCAAAGAACATTTTAACAAATATGATGCTGAATGACATCATTTATTTCCAGTCAGTGCACAGGACTGCCCGCTCTAAATCTGTAGTCATCAAGCAAAGATGGCCTTGATGACATCACTAGGGTTATTTTCTCAGGCTTGATCAAAGGCTAAGCTACACATGACAGGTTGATCTAGCTGTCTCCATGGTCAAAGTGTAAACCCCCAAAAACTAAATCACTGATTATGGCCAGCAGCTGTAAAAACGCAGCGTATCATCACCAGAAGTTCAACTTTCCAACAGCAGTTACAGGACCCGTGTACGAGAATCTTACATCAGGGAAGAGAACAAAATGTGAGCTTAATATTATGAAATTTCAAAATTTGCCCAGAAGAGAACGTGCATTAAATAGGAGGAAGGAAAAATAAACTGCATTCCTCGAAGCAACAATGAAGCCGTGATTGACTTGGACCATGTGAAAATTTTGACCAAAAAAAAAAACAAATCAGAAAATTAGGCCTCAAAAATAAAGTGAAAAATAAAAAATAGTGACCAAACATTTTGGTTTGCAGCTTAACTTTCGCATTTTACTTGCAATATAAAAAAATTTTCATTGATGTTGTTTGTTCTTCAGCATTTTGCTTATTTTGCCAAATTTTCCAGATTCAAATGTTTAGTAGCAGTTAGTCACATCAACAGGAAATGATTACGTGGGTTTTTTTTTGTTTTTTTTCCCTTATACACTTTGACCTACTCCTCCTAGTGGCTCCAGCAGCTCCATCTCCCATTTGGTCAGAAACATCTTAAGAACTTCATGAAATCACCTCATTTAAGGATCTGTTTTGTTTTTTAAATTGCAGAACTGCTCCGAGTTCATCATAAAAACCCAAATCTAAAGTTGAGGCTGTCATCAGCGTTAATCAAGCACGTCTGAAGTCCCGTGATTTATGACTCCACTCCTGCACCTCTGGTTAGAACTGTTCTGCTGCACTGAGGACATGTTTGACATCCTCCTTCTTTCAGCTGTGATTGCTTCCATAGAGGTGATGGAGTTTCTACTGCAGCCAAAATGAGCATGTTAGAATGTTAAAGGAGGGGGAAAAAACAACAACAAAGACACCAACCCAGAAACTTGGGGTTCAGCAGGTTAAAAAAATGCTGTCTGGTTGAAAATCATTGCAAAGATGTCACACACACACACACGCACACACACACACACACACACACACGCACACACACACACACACAAATCAAAGACGAGGCAATTTTAATCATTGAACCAGTCATGAGTAATTACATCAGTTGTACAGACATTAAGACATCTCGTTGAATTGAGGTCGACCACTTTAAGTCCCATGTTGTCGAAGCATCACTATTATCACGACCACAGCAGCCACACACTGTAGGAAACGGAGCACTCCAGCACGGCTGTCTTCGGGCTGTGACGAAACACCGCAACCACAGCAATGCTTCCAGTGGAAAGTGAAATGGGCATCTCACACGCATAGCTACGTGCAGTAACACAAGCAAACACACGCTCACAGGTGGAGACGATTAAGTCATTACCACTCCACATTTGTTAAGACTGCAATATAATACTGCTGCTGCACTGCCTCAAGACTGGACTGTCTCTGATAGCTGCACAGTTTCGCTAAGATTGCACTTTTTTCATTGCACTTACTCCCTCAAAAATAAAAGCATCTTAACTTAGCATCCCTACATTGCACATATTTGTGTTAAACAGTTTTCTTCAATGAGACGAGTCAGTTTCCTCTTGAATAAATTGCTCTTTGAGCAGATTAATACGCAAAGTTGTGTGAAATTAAATGGTGGTTGACATTTAGACTAATAATACTGATGATGAGTGCCTTGAAGTGCACGGCTCCTGCTAATTAGCATGTTTCCTCACTGGCTGAGGGAGCGCAGGCGTGTTAATAACACCTCTGGGGTTGTTCATATGACATGTCAAAGTAGCTGCAGTTCAAATGCTTCATTAACATGTCTGGTATTTTGGATGTTCTGCTCGCTGGATAAACCTTCTGGTTGTTGATCATTATTTTACGAAATAACTTGTTGAAATGGTTGTTTGAGAGTATGTGCCAAAATCTGTCTTTTAGAAAAAAAAAAGTTAAATATTGCAAACACATGAAGGGAGTTTTCTTTTTTGGCCTTTACGTGAGATGGAAGTACTTTTTTGTAAATAAATTTGGTTTTATTTATCTCATGTAACAAAATAAAAGAAACTTCCAATCCCGATAAGGACATCCAGAGATTTTACTCTGAGTTGAGGGGGATTTGATGCTGTGTAACATTTGAATTGAATCTGAGGGCAAAAATGGGATCCACTGAACATGTAACATTAGTCTTGGTGGAAGTCTGACCTCTACACCTGCCTAGTAATGTAAACTACCCTCAGTAAAGCCCGTTGAACTACTTTACTGCAAAATAATAGCTTTTATTGTTCTAGATATGTAAGATTTAGTTTCTATCAGAAAACCTCTCTGTTCTGTTGATTCTTCACATACTCAGAGATCCCCTCTGGGCTGTTTCTGGATATTGGTACAGGACAGGAGCGCCTCAGTGCTTCTGCCTTATTCTGATTTATTGTCTATTAGAACAAACAAACCTCATCCTGTTGGTGAACATGCAGTTTGAAGCTTCTCAACTACAAATGACCCCTAAAAATGGATATTAGGGAAAGCTCGCATGCATGTCAGGTGGGTTCTTATGGTTTCATTTAACTGCGTACATTTATCTGGACGGCGATATTCAAATATTAACCTGTTTAAGACAATACTTTGAGTAAGGAGGTGGCATGTAAACGGTATTTTTGAACTAGCTTAACCTGAATAGGGTCATGCGTAGTAGGCATGAGCAATAATCTGATGAAGACAAATGGAGTAGTATGATTTTAGGGGTATTCCTGAAGTGAACTGTAGACATCTTCATTGCACCGTGAAGTCCTACTGAGTTTCTACAGCATTGTTTTCTGCATCATTAGCAAGAAATCCCTCGAAATCTACCACGGTTGCAAAATGACAGCAACAGTTTCAGGTTAAATACCAGAAGGAAACTCTGGCGTAGAACGTAGGGATGTGTCTTGAGTCCTTAGTCAGACTTTGTTGCATGTAAATTGTTGCATGAATTAAATCTTCTATAAGAAACTTGTGTAAACACCTTAAATCGAAATACTGTCTTTGTTAAAATGTTGATAGCCGAATTATCGCTGCCCATGTGTCTTAACTCCCCACATTCCTGAGCGCACAGATTTATCATATATTTAAGGTTGTAGGTGCAATATTATCATTTATGGACTATCGCTGGCTTGTTTTTGTGTAACTAATAATCCACTAACAGAAATCTTCTCAGTGGTTCTAGTTTGTTGTTTCCTGTGAAGGTCAGCAGTCCTCAACTCAGACATCATACAAGCGTTGTCGACACCAGCCAGGTTAGCTGTTTGACACCAAGTAGCCACAGAAAACACCACAGCTTCAGAGAATCTTATTTTACACCTTTAACATCGAGGATCAGAGTTGTCCAATTAAATTAACTACATGATATTTAAGTGCCGTCTCATCCTCTTGCGACTGGGCTTCAGAATAATGCGCTGCTACATTTACAAAGTGCTCACAATGAGGTTTCTCCGCCAAGGTGCAAAATTCCTCAGCCATCTGTGGAGGGCAAAGGGGTGGAGAGAAAATCAGAAGACCTGGGAATAAGGAGGGAGTGAAGAAACAAGCTGAGGACAAATGGGAGCTCAATTCCAAAGAATGGAGATTAGATTAACAGCTCTTCAAAAATGAATACACTGCTGCCATTATTTCTGGACATGTGGAGATATATTACACCCTGTTAGCCTGAAGGAATTTATGAGCTCATGGATGACGTCTGCAAAGTGGGTGGAAATCTTGTGTGTCTCAGCTACAAACTGTGAGGCGTCTGAGCGACACGGTGGATAATGTTTCCCAAGAATTAAAGATTCCAACCTCTCTTCATCTCAAAGTGCTCTTGTTTCGGCCTCAATCTTCCTCTCTCCGTGAAGGCTGTCGGGGTCAGCAGGGGCAATTGTCTGCCTCACTGCAATCTCTGGGCCACCAGCATAAATACCCAACAAGTACTGCCATGTCTCCTCTGAGATCTGACCATAATCTGCACCTAAGAGACACATATAAAAATGTTTAATGGCCATCTTCGGTTTTCTCATTCTCACTTTTTATACCCCTCAGAGATTTACCTTGCTTCAGTTGTATGTGTCCTCCTTTCATGACGCCAATTTTACTGTTGTCGATTGGACCAGGCGGCTCTGAGAGAACAGATTAGACAAATTTTAAGAGACAGAAAGACTTTTATGGAGTGCTATACTTGCCTTCCTGTGTAATCATACCATTGTCTTTGCCCTTGACAAAGCTTTCCCACTCTCTGAACCACTGCATGCTGATGCACAGAATCACTGTCGGAGCCTCCTCAGCCTGAAACTCTTTGTTCAGCTGCAGAGAAGAGAGAAGATGTGATGAAGATGCAAATTCACACACATGCAAACTCCTGTAGGATGAACCTGTTTTACCTTGATGAAGGTGTCTATTTCAGTTTTCCTGCGTTTAGCCAAAGCTTCAATCTCCACCTGACAGATGGCACACATGTACAGGTGGTTGACTGCAGGACCGCCTCCAAAACTGGGGATCAGAACACCGACATTTAACAGAAAGACACTAACTTGTGTATCCAAGGGAAAATCAACTTGGTTCCCAAGTTTACGCCTCATCGGGGAATACTGAGGAAAACTACAACACGTCATTGTATCATGCTGAGACCTTTTCAACTTTTTGTTCTGTCATAATACTTCACCACAAATTTCCAGTTACTCTGCAGCCATCAGTTTTAACAGCACTTTCCATTTTCCAACACACCAGCAGTTATGAAGCAACACTTGGAGTCATTGGCTGGTTGATGAGGAAGCACTTACTTAAAAAGTAAGATTTTTTTTTTTTTTTTTAAAAAGGAAGAGATCATGACCTAACATCAGCAGAGCCAACACGACTCAGTCAGACCTGCTGTGAGCTGATAGGTGCTGCCCTCTCTGTACGTGGCTTTGTAATGCATTCAAGGACACGTGCAAAGTGGGAATCTGAGCTCACTAGCAGAGGCAAGGCCAGATATGCTAGCAGCCGGACGTCTTCTTGAACACCACCTGTATCAAAAAACTAACTTCTTCTGGACATTTGGATGCGTTGTGGCTCGACGGTAAATGGAGGACATAGAAAGCACATGTAGCCAGTGTGTGGTGATGAGGCTGGAGGTTTACAGGGCATCTCCTCTCTTAGAGACAATAACCGGGAGAGTTGAAAATAAGAGGTAAAACACCTGGAACTCCCCATGAGATGACCTGAAATCTTAGCCTTGTGCAATGTCCAAATCACAGGTGTTATATCTGAACCATTCAGCCTTTAGTACCACACAAACAATGTTTAAATAAAATTACCATCATTTCAACCTAAACTATGTACTGAAATACTTTTAAGTGAATTCCTGTATGCGCTCTGCTGTTTTTTAGAGTGCAGGTGTTTACCTGTTATAGAGGTACTCCCACACATTCTGAGGAACGATAACCACCAGGTCGTCTATGTAGTGGTATTTATTAGGAGGAATCCCTGGACAGAGGAAAAATATGTTATGAGACAGAAGTAATATATCATGTTGTGAACTTTATAGACCTTGGGTTTTCCTTTAGAGCGAAAACAAGACGTTCTGGTCTCATGAGCTGTGATATTATTATCACTAGTGGTTTGAGTTTACTTTCATCATATTGAAGCCCTGGTCTTTTGATCAGCAACAAAAATGACATTCCACATATAAATAAACTTTACATTTCTTTGTCTACCTGCACCACACTTCCATAAATTTGGAGGCTCACAAGCAACAGATTAGTAAATCCTGAGATCGTCCATAAGCAGATCTGCTATGAGTTAAATATTGCATTTTTCTACTAATGTTCCCCATCAATGATTGGCTGTAAAAAAAGAATTGCTGATGTTGTCATTTTCTCACTTAACGTCAAAAAATGTCACACCAACGGTTGTAAAATACGTACCCTATGTGTCATGAAGTGTCTTTTAAAGGAAGTGAGACTCTGTTTCTGACTGTTTTCACCAATTACAAAATATTTATTTGAAAAGTTCAATTATAATAAGAATCTGAGCCTGTCAGTGTGAAAAGAAAAGCACTCTTAGTGGGTGTCAGTTAACCTGTTAGATTACATTCAAACTGCTCTGGGGCTGCAGGCAGCTCTCCTCTTGCTCTATAGAGCAGTGATTAAAAAAATGTTATTTCTATCACCCGAAGGTCCAGGTTGAAAAGAAAACTCAGGTTCCACCCTCAGAGGAAATGTACCACACACCTCCATGCTGACAGAGAAATGTGTGATTGCTGATGGGGCCGGGCTCAGCGAAGGTGTTGAACTTGTTGAGCCATTCTCTGGAGATGTAAAACTGCAGCAAGCTGGGCTCCTTCAGATTGGCCAGAGCCACCACCTTCTGCCTCTCCCTCACTGACTCCTCGCTGCTCTTTCTGCAGCCCAAGAAACACATACAACCAGCAATGACGTGTTGAATAAGTCAGAGAAGACTGTATGTTTTCCCCGTGTTTACCTGTAGAACAACACGTAGGCTTCTGCGTTCTGCACCACTGTCTCATGCACCTCTGTGACATACTGGTCGTCAAATTCATACCACTGGCCGTTGATCACATTCTGACAGTAAGCTATGTAGTGTCCACCTATGCAATCACAAAGTGAGAGATCAGTAGGATGTTTACAAGAAAGGATTATATCTTGAAGAAATGTTCTCTCATACTTCCTGCTGTGCCGTGGTGACAAATGACTGACAGCAGATCGTAAGTGGTGACTTGAGATGGACTCTCTTTCGCGAGGAAAGGCCGCATGTCGAGGCCCTCCAACGGGAAGGATACGTGGCTGCTAATCTTGAACGAATACATGACCTCGTGCCGGAAACGTTTCAGGTGGATGCAGAGAATCTACAGAGTAAAAAAAAACAAACAAACAAAAAAAAAACAAAACACACACACATTCAGAAATATTCTTCCAGTCACCAACTACTGTCAGATCAAACATTTCATACCTCTGGAAGTTTGAGTACTTTGCAATATTTGACACCATTTCTCAACCTGTAAAAAAAACAACAACATTCATATATATAGATACAGATATACAGTGGAAATATATATGAGATGTGATGTATATGTCTTTTTAGCAGTTGGTTGTCAATTAAATTAAAGGTTACTAAACCTACTCACTTTTTACATCTCTCACAGCTGTACATGTTGTCTCCTGGGAAAAGAATGAATGTACAAAGGTAAATTCAACCATATACTCAAACACATCAAACCCAATAATCCAGTGTACTATCATTTACCTTTGAGTTCATCTGCAGCAAAGAAGGCAGCAAGGCAGTCCTCCAGGGTCACCATGGGACCCCAAAACCAAGTGGGTATACACGAGACCACGAACCTATTCAGACGCAGAAATGTTGTTTTAAGTAAATGCACAACACGCTGCACTTGACTGCTTTTTTAAACCTGAAAAAAAAGCACTTGGCAAAAGATGCGATTCTCCAGCCTCTTCTTGCAGGAGACAGTGGGAGGAGGGGTTTGAGGAGACCCAGGACTTTGCTAACATCAACACTTCCTACTCCACTGTTAGTCACCCTTAAAATGCAGTATCACTCCTGAGGCCTGTTTCAGATTCATCCACTATCGGCTCCATCTTTCCAACCAACGGATAACTCTGAAAGCATAATTCCACCAGCTAAAGTTGATTCTTAAACATAAGAATGAAAATTCCACTTGCAGTATTTCATGTTAATCTAATCAATATTAATAACCCAAAATATTTCAAAATGAAACTCTCTCACCAGAAATCATATCAGCGACATCAAAATGTTATCATTAATAATCACACAGTTGACTGACCGTCGTATGGAGTCCATGATGTAGGAGATCCAGCCCTGAGAACCGTACGTGTCCGGACACACACCCGTCTTGACTGGCAGGTTCTGATGGATGGAGGAATGAAGCTTGGCTAAATCTTCTTTACCAGGGATAGGGAGGGAGAGATCTTGGAAGGTTTCCACCGTGGTGGAGACCTGTCAAACATACAGAGAGTTGCTTTACACAGGATACATACCAGTGAGTAAAGGTAGAACTGAATATCTTAGAGACATAACAGAACAGGAAGTAGATCCACAAACAAGTCAGTATGTGGTAGATGAGGGTATGTGGAGGGACTGAATACAAATGACATTGTCTTTTATAAGAATACATCTGTAAGGCATCTGAACGTGTGAGGCTCACCCTGTCACAGGTTAAACACTGGACCAGACTCAGGATGGAGCCGTCGAAGATGTCAGAGATGACGCTGCGATAGTGCGACTGTTTCTTCTTCTTGGACGTGAGCAGCAGCTGAGCTGGAGGACGGACATGGTGAAAGGGAATGTTAGAGGACAAACGTAGTGCCGTTGAAGAAGAAGAACCTAATTACTGCAACCCTCGAAGAGAAGCAATGTATGATGCTTGGATTGAGAGACAAGAATGACATTTTTTGGCCCCCTATGACAGTATATTACACATTCAATCTGCAAATCAGTTGTTTTAATTAAGGAGAAATGAGAAAACCAAAGGAAGAAATTTATATATATATATAAAATTTATATATATATAAATTATATATATATATATATATATATATATATATAAATAAAAAGTTTTTCAGTTTTATGGTGGCACCCCCTAGCTGTGCAATCACTTCACTGTGTAAATTTAAAAATTACGAGAAAAACCTGCTGCATTTTTGTTCATAACTTCCAGATACGTGAGGGATCTCTGAAAAACTTTGTTGAACTGTAAATGTCCACCAAAACCTTTGTTTTCTCCTCTTTTGTAGCAGACACAACTCCAAAATAAAACAAAAAAAAATCCTGAAACATTTCCTCTGGTTTTAGAGGAAGAAAAAAACATGTTGCATCAGGTCTAAATAGGTTACTGTAAAACACAAACACACACACACACACACACACACACGCAGCTGGTAGAATCTGTAGGTATTATAGAGTTTTCCTGCAGTTCTGTCTATCCTGCAGGGGTCGACCAGTTCAACTGACTGAGGGATGAATTTATGTTCATAGCGGTTGTGTTTACACAGATGGACCCTGTACCTCCCTCCAGATTGCACTGGCACATACTCAGCATGTCCAAGGAGGAGGAATATATGCTTGGAATTTGCTGAATTGCTGTTACCTGCTTGGAGCCTTTAATAAACCACATTAAAATCCTGAATAAAGCAAAAAGAATAGCTCTCTCTCATAGCGAGCAGCCATGTTAGCTTGTCCGGCACCTGATTGAACAGGACACCCGGCAAACATTCCTATTGGTTTGCAGGGTTCGCAGCTAATCAAACACAAGTTTCCACACCCTTCTTGAAGGAGTAGGCAGGCCCCGCAGAGCGGAGCGGGCTGCATCGGGGTGGACTGGAGGACAGTTTTGAATGCAGCTCCTGGAGGGTTCTGACGGGACTGCAGGGAGTAGACTGGGGGTGGGTCATCGAGGCTTCATTGTCTGGTTCTGCAAAACAAATTGAATTATCTCTAACTAAAAATATTACATCACATTATGTATCAGTTCTCTTTACTTCTCATTACCTGAGATGTTGCTGCTCTCTCCTGGTCCTGTGTTAGAGGACTGGTTGTTTTCTTGGCTCTGGACCTCCGTGCTGGGAGTTGTCTCCTCTTCCTCGCGTGTCTCAGCAGCGCCCTCTTCAGCTGCTGTATCCACATCAGCATCCTCGTCCATCTCTTGTGAGCCTCCACGGAGAGGTGAGCCAGATACCCGTCTTTCTTTCAGCCGCTCCTTCTCTGAGATCACTCCAATGGGACTGACGGCCACGAGCCCCCCGGCCGGTGACCTGACTCCATCGCACTCGTCCTGCATGAGCAGCTCGCCATCCCCCACACCTCCTCCCTCCCCCCGGTCACTGCTGGAGCCAGAGTCGCAGGATAAGAATTCATCCTCGGACGGGGAGCGGTCTCCGTCTCTTCTCTCCTCCCCGTCACTTCCGTCTCCGCTCATGCTGCATTCTGTCAGCGGCTCCTTCAGCTCCTCGTGTAGCTGGTCCATCAGACAGCGGAGGAACTCCTGAGTGTCCTTAGAAAAGCAAGTAAAACACATCAAGTCAGAGGAGGATGCACCAGTCCAGCTGTTGTACACAGACATGGGTACATGCAAAACTGATTACTTCAGAACAGGAAAAACCAAAAGCGTGAGCTGTGAATGTGAACAGGAAGCATTCCAACAACACAGGGAATCAAAACCAGACACATGCAGCACATCTGAGTCAAATATAAACCAGGATTATAAGAATAAGTCATAGATCCCTTTAAAAGTGAATTAAATTACTCTAAGAATGCAGAATGGACTAATGCAAACATGCAGAGGATCCCTTGAATGTGCCCTTGAACTGTGAGAATTAATTCAGATTTATGACTTAAAATTAAGAATTTAATTCTTAGAAAAAGTTTTGAATTCTGATGAAAAAAAGTTGAATTTTGACTTTTTTTAAATTGAAAAAAAACCCCTCTTCCTTAGATTTTAGATGTTGTCTAAATTATGAAAAAAACTATTACTTAAAGAAAAACCCACCTATAATTTTATCTGAGTGTGCAAAAATAAGTGATAAGGAATTTTATCTGGTAGCCTCTGTTTGAACTGTCTTGTACCTCCGTTTCATATTTCAATACCAGATAAAAATTCTTTATCAGTAAGAAAATTTGATTGCGGAAGACTGAATGATTCAAACAGCAACACAACTCCAACTGAGAAGTTCTTAACTTAACTTTCATAATTCAATACCAGATAAAAATTCTTTATCAGTAAGAAAATTTGATTGCGCAAGACTGAATGATTCAAACAGCAACACAACTCCAACTGAGAATTTCTTAACTTGAGATATAAATCATTTTCATGGAAATGGGGGGTCAAAGTGTCAAAACAAAGGCCAAGACAGTGTGAAGCTGTTGAGTGATGTCAGGTGTAGTTACCTGCTGGGTGCTTGCCCCTACCTGCTGAGCGTAACCACGAAACATGGGGTTTAGCAGTTTAATGCCGTGGGAGAGACTGGTAGGAACGACATAACTGGGCCTGGAAGGGTCGCATCCATGAGAGGCAATATCATTCAATATACTACACGTCATAATATTCCAGTACCACAAAAACCACTAGCTGATTTTCATCAAACTTGGAGCAGAGGTGAAGCATGAGTCAGCAAGAGCTCATTACATATTGAGGCAGAGCTGTTTAAACATTAGACATCAAAGAGTTAAAAAGCATTATGCTATTAGCACCTCACACCGATTCTACAATACACTCAACCTAAACTGAGTAAGTTGTCTGTGTGCCCTTCTAGTTCTAATGCAAACAGAGCTGTTCTCTCTCGCTTAATCCGTGTTCCAAGTGGTTTCATGTAACTTCATTATGTTTATTACCGTTTCTTATGCCAGAGCTCTGAGATGAGTTTTTGGTAGCTCTTACACAGAGCCGGCTTCTTGTCCGTGCGAACCAGTCCACTGCAGTCCAGGAAGAACTGAGTGAGAGGAGGACTGTTGAGGAAGGAGAAGGAAAATATGACATCAGCACAGCTGTTTTAAATGAAAACATTTACATTGTCCAGTCATTGGCCAAATGCAATCAAAGGAAGTGACCTCACCAGTTGGAGAGAGCTTGAAGAGCTGCATTCATATAGCAGGAGTTTCCGATATTTTTCATCCCTGTCAAGCCTAAAAACAATACAGGAAGCTGGAAAAGTTTTGCATTTGCAGGAGTCGAAGTGTTCATCTAAAACCGAGTATAACATTTTAGAGCAAACTGTAGTGTGAGACAAACTAAATTATCATGCTTGTCTGAATTTAATAAGGCCTAGAAACTCCTCTCAGCTGCAAAATAATCACGTCAGTAGCTAGTAGAGACGTGAGCACTCCAACAATTAACTCATTTAAATGTTTTTCTGTTGTTATAATAGATTGAAAATGTGGGTTTATTTCAAGCACATCATCTCTAGAAAGCACTGATCTTGCGTAGCTGAAAGCTGTCATGTTTCCCGCCATTAGTATTCTCAGTTGAGGAGCTTCCAGTGTACCTCTGGGTTTAAGCTCGTCCTCCTCGGACTCCGAACCTTCTTCTTCTGCCACAGCAATTGGTACAGCTTTTAGTGGGTGAACTACTGGTGATGGCACTCCTTCCTGGAAACATAATAATAATAGACATTATTAGTGCAACATGAACTGTGAGCTGTTCGAATTCACACACAATGTGCTTTCTGCTGCTTTGAGTTTGTCCAGTCAGTTGCAATAACAAAAGAGACACACATTTTTATGATGTACCATGGAATTATGGGAGTTTAAGTCTACATTGTTTAAAAAAAATGCTAATTAATTGAAAAAGACAGCTTCAAGTTGTCAGATTATAATGCCAGTAATGCTATTTAACGTGTAAACTGACTGGAGATACCAGAGGAGACGTGAGCTGCATGTCACCAAACTGCTTCTCTAAAGACTTGACTTGGTTCTGCAATGCAGTTTTTTTTTCAAACTGTCTAATTGTTTCCATCCACTTTTAGCAACAAAACCCTGGAGAATGTCCTCCATCTGTTTCTGTGAGTGAAGCCCTGCCAGTTTGGATTACTGGATCATTCCAGTGGAATGGAATTCTGTCAGTAACGCCTGAAACACACTGCCTGACGAGTCTCATCAGCGCCATGTAGCTGAGTTTTTAAGCAGTCACACTGGCTCAGTTTGTTCTGCGCAACCTGCACCACAACCGGAGCTGTTTCTACGGCGATTATGTCATCTTTAAATGGCTGGAGGATTGCGTAATCACAATATGAGACAAGAAATAATGACGGTCATATAGTTTATAGACTGCAACAATTGTCGCTACACACGTCACACATAGAGAATGGGCCCGGTGGTTTTCAGTGCTGAGAGAAGCGTGACTGGAAATAGTCGTTCGCAAGACTCTCTTTGAATCTAAACAGTCATTTATGTGACCAGTATGCAAATAAACCACACAGTTTCATGTCCATGAACATGACCAGCACATTTTACCAACTTTGAATCTCAGGTTTGAACACTGGAAATATTTGAAACATTTTAGTGCTCAACTTGACAAAATACACGTAACGTAGGTCTGAGTATTTTTTTGTGTGTGGACATTTTAAAGAGGTAATATAACAGGGTGTGTTTGTAGAGCTGTGGTACCTGCTCTGTGGCTTTACAGTGGTGGGGTGCAGCGGGCACTGGCACCAGGGCGGGCCTCTGCTCCAGAAACACCTCCCGCTCACACACATAACACCAGATCCTGAACGTTGTCAGGTTTACTGTCAGGTTGTGTTTTTTAGCCTAAAAAGGGAAAAAAAAAATCAGTTTGTTTTGACATTTCATCTCTCAGAACCATCTGATCTGACGGTTAAGCGACGATAATAAGAGCAGGGATGTGTGAGAGGGTTTTACCTGAGCATGGAGGGTGCTGTGATCCGAGTAAGACTCTCCACAGCCAACATATGGACAGTCATTCTGCAGGCCAAACACTGAATTAGTTCAAAGTGTTTACAGTCTATCTTTCATCTTGTAAAGAAAACACAGGGAATGACAAATTACATTAATGGCTCTTTCCATCCACATTAACTAGAAATACACTCGCCAAGTGCTCAGATTGTTATTACTTGCATGCCCACGTTATCGATATTCACCGATACAATTTGGCCCTGCACCATCAGTTATTTATAAAGACGGCTCTTGATCGTCATATTTTGAATTATTTAGGCTGCATTTATACGACACACCTGAAACAGACTTTAAAAATCTATGCATTCAAAACAAGACTACCTGCAGACAGGCCCAGAGGTTTGGACCCCCGGCTCCGCACGACTGGCAAGTTCCCTGCAGCAAGAGAGAACGTTACATTTGACATCATAAAACAATTACAATACTATATTGGCATGTATATGCCAGCTCAAGGGGAGAGAGACAGCAGCAGCAGCAGCAGCAGCAAGATACTCAAAAAACACAGAGCCTCCAGTACATGGTCCTGAAATGCCAATAAAACAACAAGAAATCCCCACAGCAAATGGACAATCTAAAAGACGACACAACCCTCAAATCAGAAATCGCACCAGTAAAGAGAAAATCAAAAAGCAGAAAAAATAACAACATTAATAGCATCTGATGAAAGAAGTAGGTACCCATTTCCTAGTTTGGGGTTTAGCTTTTGCTATTGTGATTTCTAATTCATTGTGTTTGTCCTCTTTTGCAAACTTGATTTACGATTTGCGGTTATATATTATCATGTGCTATTTGCATTTTTTTTTGTTTTTTGTTTAACCATTGTGGTTTGTTATTTGTGATTTGCACTTCAGGGCCCCCCTATTTTCAAGATCGTTTAACTAAAATCACTAATGGCAGCCTCATCAATCCTGCTACAGTCCTAATGGGTGTTCTGGGGTCAGATGGTCAATCTCCAGTAGGAAATGATGGTATCCACTCAACAACTGACTCGGACATTGTACGTAATATTTACTGCATATGAAAAAACCCACCTTAGATTTCTGGAGAAGGTCTTCTTTGGTGACCTCCCCTATGGTGTCCAGGTGGGGACAAATGTCTTGTTCAGCCATAGTTACTCACTTTCTCCAATGGGGACGTCTGCTTGATTAACAGAACACGAAAACAGCTACGTGGTGATGGCGATGACCAGCTGCTTTAGCTAACGCTAGCTTTGAACGATGACACGACACGACACGACACAACACATCGTCTGATAACTCAGATATGAGCTAAATGTCACAGCTATAGCTCATCATTGCAGAATCTGGCAGCTCTGGAAAGAAAGGCCGAACATTCATCAACGAAGCTCAGAAAGCATCTGCTGCCTGCAGCCATGATAACAGCTGTTAGGTAAACTCGTATTTACCGAGAGAAGGAGCTGGCACGTTGGTCAAATGATCATTTCTGCTGCAAACAATCCATACTGGATCCGAGAGAGCGAGGAGCCGAGCCGAACCGAGCGACATTTACGACAACCCGGCCCAACATCCCCAAACAACTCCCCCTCCTCCCAGCAGCCAGCCACGGCACGGTGACGGCACGGCAGCACGGCACGTCGTCGCAAGAAGGCGGTGGAGGGGGAAATGCAACGAACGTCACTGGACCAAAATGGTGTTTGCGAGGCAAAAAAAGAAAATAAATTGTTTTTCTTCGTTTGTTTTGTTTTTAGATAGATAGATAGATAGATAGATAGATAGATAGAAAAATAGATTGGTTTCCCCAACGACGGCCCTGTTTACGGAAGTGACGTATGATTGTACATCAATTAAACAGGACCCCTGTCAAATTTCAGTTTTTGTGGGTATTTGTCCTCTTTGTTGAAATAAACTGGGAAAAAGAAAATTCCCAACAATTGAAATTATACATTACTGCATTAGATTCAATGAAAGAAAATGTTTTGGATATTTTTGGAAATATTAGCTTTATGATTCAATCTAGAGAGGTCCAACACCACAGCTGTGAAAGGATTCTGCTTGTACAAAAAAAGTTAAGTTAAACTTAAAGATAAACTCTGTTATATCATGTATTAAATGTGATTCAACTTTTAATGGAAGTGTAGTTTGCAGTTTGCAGCATGTTTGAAGTGGACTTCTGGGGGTATTTCATTGTAGCTAACCTAATTTTGGATTTGGCGATTGGATAAACACAGGATTCAAAATTTACATATTTTGTTCAGTCAATACAAACTTGAGACAAAACTATAGGTATGAAAACAGTAGCCTGTCTACGTTTGAAGGTATTGCTTTGTTGTTAAATTGAAAATACAGAAAGTACAGTTTAATGTTCAGATAAAATATAATTTCAGAACAGAAAATGACACATTCCAGGGGAAATTATGAAAGAATTAATATAAATTAAAGACAAAGAAAATTGACATCTAAATTAAGACTTTTTGAAGCCTGAATATGCTGTATGTTTTAACAGCTATTTTTATTTCTGCATTCATGAATTGAAGATGCATGGTGTTTAATGAATGCAGTCATTCCTGGATTTTTCTTTTGAGAACATAAACCTGTGGGAATAGAACTTTAACAGAATATTTTCAATAATTAATCACGTAATTATAGTCATCAAACATTTCAAAAGGTGTGGGGGAAACGGGACTGAGCAAGGATCAAGCGTGGCGTAAAACCATATCAGTATATAGTTGCACTGGTCCTGGGTCAGCATATATATTTTCAAATCAGTCTCGAAAGATGACCGCTGATCCGCTGGGTTGCCGTGTTATCTGACTCCAGATCAGCTGTATTGAGCACGCCACGTTTAGAAGCTCCCAAACCTCGCGGTATTTACGTTACCCAGAAGCCCTCGGTCTTCCTTTCTGCCTGAACCGACATGGTGGGTACATAGCTGGCTCTTCTCTGGATTTCCAATCGGTGTCGTATCTGCTTGCATCCTTGTCTGAATGATTGTTCCTTTACTTTTAAATATGTATATCAATTCTGTGAAACATGTCCTTGCGTATCATGTCGGTATTGTATGTCGATGTTGGTTTATTATCGCTCAAAATGTTAGTAAAACCTATCATAGGTGTAGCCGGTACTTGTAGCGCTGACGCTTATTGGAAGGATGCTAAAGCTAACGTTGGTGAACACGCGTGATTTCCAAGGTAGTTTGTGCTGTTGGTCGCTGAGTTTTCCACAAATGTGAAATGTGTTTTTTGGGTAGAGTGTCGTGAAGTAAAGAAGTTTTGGAGAAGAATTTGAGCAAAGTCGTTATCGAGGCATTTACGTTAACCGCTATGTTTAACTGCTATCCGATGGCATTAAAAGGCCCGTACTTTTTTCAGTGAACATAGAAAAACCCACAAGGCTGTCAAAAACACGCATGTTTTGTCCTAAGTAGGCCATTTTTTTTTGCGTTTCCTTTCAAAGAGTTTGTTGTGGGAAACCCGTTTGAATGGTCGCAGTTAAGCTAGCTGCTAATGTAGGATCGTTTATCTCGTGGTTTGTTTGACAACTATAGACTGGTCGACAGAGCAAAAAGAATTTATTGGTGTATTTGAGTTTATCACATCATTTGCTGCCCCAGCTTTAACTCGTCCTCAGGCTCTCAACGGTATGAGTATGTTGTGCTTCAGGTGCATGTGGAGTAGAGCATGTAGCTAATGAAATCAGTCTTGTACATGCTTCCTCACGCCAAAGCTGCTCTCATCGGAAATCAACATGTCCCTGTGTTATGCTTGTGCAATGGTCAACTTAGTTTGAGAACCATGACTTGAAATATGAAATAATAGCGTATTTCTTCCGGTTTTCCTGACAGCCTAAGGGAAAAAAGGCAAAGGGGAAGAAGGTGGCACCAGCCCCTTCTGTGGCCAAGAAGCATGAGGCCAAGAAAGTTGTCAACCCCTTGTTTGAGAAAAGGCCAAAGAACTTTGGCATTGGTGAGTAACTGAAGGCTATTGTGAGAAACAGTGTGTGTGGTGCAGATGATGTAAATGAATATTTGCTATCTTAAAAACACTGAAGACAATCTCCCACCAAGATCGCTGATGCACTTCATTTTTAAGTAAACTTGAACCTGTTTGTTTGCCAGATATTAAGCAATTGTATTCTTCTCCACAGGCCAGGATATTCAGCCCAAGCGTGATTTGACACGTTTTGTGAAATGGCCACGTTATATCCGCCTCCAGAGGCAGCGCTCCATCCTGTACAAGCGCCTGAAGGTACCTCCTGCAATCAACCAGTTCACCCAGGCACTGGACCGCCAGACCGGTACGTTCCAATCTCGTGGCCTCTTACCGCCAAACCTGGAAATTCTGCAAATGATGTGAAAGAACATTTGCTATCTTAGTCTTCTTGCTGACGCTTTCCCACCAAGATCACTGATGCAGCTACTTGAAATGCATTTTCCTCTTAAAGTCAAACTATATGCGGCCATTGTTTGGTGGAGGAATTAATGTAGTAATTGTTTCTCTTTAGCTACCCAGCTGTTCAAGCTGGCCCACAAGTACAGGCCAGAGACCAAGCAAGAGAAGAAGCAGAGGCTGCGGGCCCGCGCTGAGCAGAAGGCTGCTGGAAAGGGTGACACGCCCACCAAGAGGCCCCCTGTTGTCCGTGCAGGTAAGCAGTACTGAAAGCCTGTACCTGAGGAGTTTGGGGAAGTGTTTTAGGATGTAATCTAGAAAGTACATCAACACTGGGGTTTTAACAGCGATGCTGTGAGTCTTACTGTAGGAAGATTGATTTAAAATTCTGCTCTTAAGCTTGTAGTATTTCTAGCACAGTCTTTTGGCCTGGATGCAATGATGACTTGAATTTCTTCACCTGAAACACACCTTGATGGTCTTTTGAGCTTTTTAACCCTGAGCATTGGCCTAAATATAAAGAGTGATCTCTGGATGGGATGTTAGCTGATCAGAAGTCAGTTCCTCTGTCTTTTTCCCTCCAGGTGTGAACACCGTCACCTCTCTGGTAGAGAGCAAAAAGGCCCAGCTGGTCATCATCGCCCACGATGTGGATCCTATTGAGGTATGGTTTCATACAAGACGGTGGAACGTGCATTGACAGTTTGGTGATAAACTTGGTCGCTGGCAATGATGTCTGAATTTCTTCACCTGAATCCTCTTGTGTGGATTAAAACATACGAGCTTTTTAACCCTGAGCAGAGACCAGAAATCAATAATAGATGTTAAATACTGGGACATTTGACTTCTTGATCACATTGATTATAAAAGTATCAAATTGCTGCTGAAATATTGATTCGACAATGTTAATCTCATGTGGTTCCCCTGCTTTTCCAGCTCGTAGTCTTCCTGCCAGCTCTGTGCCGCAAGATGGGAGTCCCATACTGCATCATCAAGGGCAAGGCCAGGCTGGGCAGACTGGTGCACAGAAAGACTTGCACTTCAGTTGCTTTTACACAGACGAACCCGTAAGTATTTGCCTGAAGTTGGCCCGGGTGATAAAACAATGGCAACATGTCCTAGTGAGTTATAGTCCGTCTGGTTTGAATTGAGGATTGAAGCGGCTCAATTCAATGTTCGGCTTCCAGTTTATAAAGTCAAATGTAGTTGAGGACCGTAAGTGTTTCAGCTGTGCTGAGCAGCCATATTGTAAACTAAGACATGGTTGATGACTGTTGACAGACACAAAAATCTTTGACATGATCATATTTGATAGTAGTAATTTGTATATGAAACCTAGTAAGCAGTGTTTCTGTCAAAGACTAAAGTGGTTGTAACATCAAATTAGTGGAAAGCAGGTGGATGAAGTTCTGATGTTTATATGAATGCTGAGCACCTCTGACAAGTGTCCCCAGTCCTGACTGTTATCTCTCCTAGTGAGGACAAGGGTGCACTTGCCAAGCTTGTGGAAGCCATCAAGACCAACTACAATGACAGATTTGAAGAGGTATTAGATTGTTTTTACGTTTTTTTTTTTTTTTTAATTTCACGAAGGTGAACAAACATCCCCATTAAACCGTTCCAACCTTGTTTTCCAGATCCGTCGTCACTGGGGAGGCAACATCATGGGTCCTAAATCCACAGCCCGCATCACCAAGCTTGAGAAGGCCAAAGCCAAGGAGCTGGCAACTAAGCTTGGTTAAACTGTTCAAATAAAACTTGTTTGCCTAATGATGACTGACTGTGTTATTGTGGCAACTTAATATATTACTGTGTTTTAGAGTAAAGTTGGCAGCTGCAGATTATTTGCCCACATCATGATGGAAACAATTTGATAGTCTGTCAGATACAATAAGCCCAATGAAATGCAGAGATGATGGCTTGTGGACGTGTGCTAAATGAGACAGGTTAAGAGGGTGTGAGGGGTTTTTCAAATAAATTTTAGCCACGCTGAAATTTTATTCCCCTGAACAGCATAACTTCAGAGTTAATAAAGGGCATAATGAGTAGAATTTGTCAGAACACAGAACTTGGAGAACTAGGGGAATCTGTTTCCCAAAACAGATTAATCCTTTTTGGAGCTTCAAAGCATACCAGGCCAGCACCCCACCAGAATACTGTCACTACAATATGTCAATGCAACTTGTGATCAATTAAACCTTTTGAGTGCTGACAACATGAATGCAAACCAATAATTCAAAGAAAATTTATTTGGGTTCTCTTTTCAGACGGAGAGCTATTTACATGTTCACCAGCGCCTCACTTGGCCACGTTCACAATCTTATCTTCTTGATGAACTTGGCGTACCACATGTATGAGGTCGCTGCACACAGGCCGTACCTAGGAGGGATGACAAGGATCAGTTCGTGTGGGAGGAGCATCCAGGCAGCACCAGTGAGCGCACCTACCATGTCATGATGTACTGCATGTGCTCATTCCTCAGCGTGACTCTTGTCTGTCCACCTATTGGTCCACCGGCGATGGTGCTCTCTAAGTAACACGAGACAGAGGCATTTAATCTGTGTTGCATGTGAGCCGCTAGTGTTATTTTTTTGTTGTTTAAAGACAATGTGGTGTATGACAGAGGGTGTAACGGGTTTCTTCATGAGACAATACCAAAGTCAGCATCAATGAAAATAGGCTCAGCTCCAGTGATGCTCGCCATGGCCTCCACGTCGCGGTAATGCCAGCAGTTCCTGGCGACGTCATTGTTTGGTACAAAAGGTTTACGAGTCTCTGTCAACCTGACGACCCCAACCACTTCCACCTCGCCTTCCACCTGCACCACACACACACATCATCCAGTAGTGTTCAAAAAGTGTTGAAAAAAATTGAATTCTAGGCTGAGAGTGACACTGTTTCTGGTCATGTTCCCGTGCTCAGAAAAAAGAAAAAGGAAAAAATAACTCACAATCTTTGATGACAAATTAAATCCTTCACATTTCTAAAACAACCACAAACACCAGCCATGAGCAGGAATGCCAACTTGTTTTCTGATTGTAGTCAACAAGGCAAATAAAGGCCGACATTGATACAATGCCGATATATCAGTGAATCCCTAGCTTCAGATAATTGGAATAGTGATGATATTTGAGGTCCATTAAAAGGCCAAGATGTGTGACATCATCTGACACGCTCACCTGTCCCTTCATCCTGGTCTCGGGTTTTATCTTCTGCTTGGAAACGTATCCTCTGTTCACCAGGATCGTAATGCTGCCGTGACAAAAGCACAAATAAACAACTGCTGAGTGCAGGAAAGACTGTAACCCAGTGCAACGCCTCAGCCTGCGTCCTCACCCAAAGTCGGTGCAGTAAAACGGAGTGATCACGTTGGCTCCTGTCTCGCCACTGGAAGACAGCCTCCCCGCCTCTCTGGCCTCTTTTTCTGGGTCGACCGGTGAGCGGGGCAGAACGTACAGCTCCTTTGAGTGGTCGTAGCTTCCACGCACCCTCACTCGCCTGTACTCCAGGTTATTCAGTTCATGAGGACTAGCATCCAAGGAGGAGATGACAAGGAAATGCACTCAATCACAGATTCCATTATAGCCAATATAAATGTGTTAGATGGCAATTTACTATATCAAGTAAAGGCAGAGCACGTTTTCTTTACGTATCAATACAAAATTATAAATTGACATGTCTTAATTAATCAAATGAATGACTGGAAGAGGGTCTTGGTGAGTAAGAGAGAGGCGTATGGAAGTGTTTGGCGTGAACTCACTCAAGAGGAAGAGGAATGGGCTCTGCAGTGGTTAGATCTCTCAGCTCCTTTATCAGCTGAAGTTTCCACTGACGCCGCTTCACCTGCACCGAACACAACGTTGATCACATGAAAAAAACTCCAAGCCAACTGAACAGCTGAGGGAGATTTTGGAAGCTAACACAAAACAGAGGCTTTGTCTTGGAAGGGTGATGTTGATTACAATCTTTCCACCATATAAATTCAATGCTGTTTTCTTAACAGCATGTATCTGTACATGTACATCTACAGAGTGAAATAAGCTACGATACCTGCCATGAACCCAGGCCAAATGTGGTGGCAGGGATCAGCAGGAGGAACCATTTCATGAATGAGTCGTCCTCACTTGCTGCTTCAGCTGCTGTGGAACTGGACCGTGTCCATCTAATGAACCTGCCTGGATATTGATGGTACAGGAAGTCAGCAAAGTGTTAAACCTGATATTGACAGGGATTTTTTTTTATTTACAGTTTAATCGAACACATTCTTATTTTATTTTATTGATTTACATCATTTTTACAAGTCTTAAGTCTAACAAACTGGTAGATGGTGTAAATCCCATCAGAGGCAACATTCCATATGTTTCGTATAACCTTAACTGATTGTGTACATTTGAATCTTAAGGTTTGCAAAATACTTTAGGATGCACAACTTTATGTATATATATAATTTTTTTGGGGGGGGGGGGGCAATACCCATAATTTTGCATTTGGATATCTGCAGTATGTATGCAAACATCCACACACGTCATCATGCATCTGCACAAACATTATCAGAATTAATTGAATTATTAATAAATACACATATCATCCCCATAATCATTTTTCTTATTCACGTTATCTTTTGGACTGAAATTATATATATTTTTTCAAATATCTTCAGGTCAGTTATTTTGATTGATGATACAAACGTCAAATTATTACCCTCTTGCCGTTTGAAGAGAGGCAGCCGGGCCAAGAAAAGCGTCCTCTTGAAGTTCACGACATTCGTCTGAAAAATACACATTTGATATATTTCAATAGAAGTCGAGCAACCACAGAAGACACTGACATTCTCAAATCTTTCTTCGGGCTGTAAAGTCGTTTATTTACAAAAAGAGTTGGATTAGCTTACGTGTTTGGTCAGGTTAGTGACCGCCCTGATGGACGGAGCCAGCAGAGATGCCATGCTAAGTCCAAACATCCGACGAACTGAGGTAGACAGAGACGACAACCTTCAGTGTTACGGCTACATAACTACTATTTTTCTAATCGAAAGGGGACTGCTTTTAGTGTTACTACTTCCGGTGCGCCCCGCTATGTTTCCCCACGTGTGTGCAGTAATGTGTGTTTTCATCACTGTCTTCAGTTTTAGTTGGATTTGAGGTGTCGGTTCATGTGTCGACATGGATCTCGCCTCGAAAGACTCGTACATCCAAAAACTCGCCAGTAAAGTAATTCAGCGAGACCAGGAGCCACGGAAGCGACCTTTTGGTAACGTTAGCCAACGCTGTTAGCGACTAGCCTAGCTGTACACACACACCATCCAGGATGTCGTGTGTGTCTATTGGTTGGAGAAATCTAGCATTTGAATTAATTAGACGCAGCTGCATGGAAAATGTAATCATTTAATATTTTTAGAACTTGTTATTATGATATCAGAAATAAATGCTTCATGTCAGATTCTTCAGATCTGGATGGGTAGTTATTTCTAGTAGACTAAATAAACATTGTGTCTTTTCCTGTTTTATTAAGTTTGCTGTATATGTAAGCTATTTTTGGTTTTCCTGACAGATATGAGGACATTATGCAACTACTTGAAGTAAAACATCAGTGATAATTTTGCATGTGCTTGTCTCTGTTTTATGCCCTTACTAATCGCATGTTGTGACAGTTTCTTGGACTGACTTTGTTAGCATCACCTCAGACATCAGCTGAAAACGTATTCATCAAACTTCAAAGTCAAAATCATCACTTGCAGCTCTCATGTATTAATTGCAAAAAATTACATTCTGTGTGTAGCTCATTTTAAGGCTCAGAATGACGCTGGTCCACCGAAGAAGAAGAAAAAGTGTAAAAAGAAGCACTTCAAAGAAAAGACCAACGATGAGAAGAAACAGAGTCCAAAACCTCAAAAGAAGTCTTCAGCAGGTCCGGCAGCACAACAGGGGGCGTCAAAAGCCACTGAGCTTAATGGAGCCAAGACACCAAAAGGTGAAGCGGTGCAGAAATGTACATCTAAGTTCACGATTGCTGGTGGAAAACAGATTTGATTCGGTGAAGTTTCCTTCTGTTTCGAAAACATCTTTTCCAACCTTTCACTTTTTTTCCCCCCTCTCTCTTGAAGGAGGAAATGTCAAATCCAACTTCTTTGCAGTAGATGTTCTACGAAAGAGGCTCCATGAAAAGATTGAAGAGGCCAGAGGGCAGGTAGGTAGTACTTACAGATCATCTCTTAGTCATTTTCATCTATTTCCAGGATTTTCCTCAATGATCATTTCATCCAAATAGTTAGAGAATTTTTGTAACATGGTTCTTGGTTGTAGTCGGAATCAACTGTGATTTCCCAGTTGTGTTAAGAAGTGTAAAATGTTATGTTTTTTTTTTTACATTCTCTGGTTTCTATAAACTATGTATTTTTTGGGTAGGTAAAGAATATGCCCTTGAAATCTGCTGGTAAGGTTACATGGGTTTAGAGTATTAAACACTTGGTAGATTGTTTTTCAGACATTAATGACATTAAGTTTTTTCAACAGGGAACCCCAAAGGATGCATTATCAGAGGCAGTCCTGGCAAAGCGAGCAAAAAGAAAACTGGAGAGGGAGCGCAAGAAGAGGAAGAAGAAAGAGTTTCGCATGAAGAAATTGGCTGAAGCCAGTGGCCAAGTGGAGCAGCCTGAGATAAAACAGGAAATGGAGAATGTTCCCGCTGCGAGCAAAAGAAATGAAAATGCCATCGTCTTCAACAAGTTTGAGACAGTGGAGGAGGAATTTGTTGACAAAATGCTGAAGAAGAAAAACAAGAAAGAGCGCATCAAGGGCCAAATAACACCTCTGACAGGGAAGAACTACAAGCAGCTGCTCAGCCGGGTGGAGGCTCGAAAGGCAAAGCTGGAAGAACTTCGAGAGAAAGATGAAGGGAAGGCTCGCGAGATGGAGCAGAAGATGAAGTGGACCAACACACTTTATAAGGCCGAGGGCCTCAAAATTAAAGACGACGAGAATATGCTGCGTACAGCACTCAAAAAGAAGGAGAAGAGGCACGAGCAGAGGAAGAAGCACTGGAACAAGCGGAGCGAGAACATCATTGAGAAAATGCAGAAAAGGCAGGACAAGCGCCGAAAGAACCTCCAGAAAAGAAAGAATGCTAAAGTAGACAAGAAGAAGGAAAGGGCGAGAAAGAAGGGCAGAGTGCTGCCTGAGGACTTGAAAAAAGCTGCAGTGTAGAAGGAGAGTGTCATTATGTAATATTTACTTGGCTAAATAAGTCAGTCTCTATTTTACAGCTGTGTGATTCATGGACGTGATATGAATGCTTTGCGGATTGTACCATTTCTGTTTAGGGGTCATGTTTGGTCAATAAAATGTTTGTCAGGTAAATGAGCCACTGTGGTGGCATCCTCAGCCCATGTCTGGCTATGGCTACGTTGATGAAAAGCTTGTAGCTTAGCACAAAAACTGCTAAAAGGGAAGCCCTTTAAAAAAAAACAAATTAATGACATTTTACTTTTTCCCTTCACAAAAATTTTTATTAAAATGTTTGTTTCTCGTGATAATTTCAGACCAATCAAGACTTGGTCAAAATTATTTCCCCATTATCTCTCAGACAGCAATGAACATCTGGACTAAATATAGACCATACTGGGTGTGGTTCTGAGCCCTAAGTGTCCCAGACCAGACACAAATACACAACTGTCAGGGCTGTGTTCTCTTAATCTTGACTTATTTATTAATTTTCGTTGCTTTTAACATCAGGGTTAAGCAACCAAGCTGTAGCTTCATTTCAAGAAAAGAAGTTGTAGTGCAGAGGTGTTTATATTTCAAACCAACATTGGCAGTCTAGAGTGAAAGGCAAGTAGCCGACTGGTTAAATAATGTTTTTGGTTTTTTTTAGTCTGATTAATGATGTTGTGAGATGAGTTAAGATTTTGTCCTGTGAAATAAAACTCCAGTTAATACTGCAAGAGTTTTGGTATATCAAACACTGATTACTAACAAGTTGCTAAGCAACACTCCAAAAGCTAAAAAGAAATGAAGCTAGTCGTTGCGCTGAAGTCGTGAGTTCTCTGCAGTTTTTTTTTTCACAGTATAACATTAGCGTTTTATGCATGCTGTTATACATAGATTACTTTATTCATCACTGAAGGGATATTTTGTCATAGCATACAATAAAGATACAATGGAATAAAATACTAATGTAGAAGAGTAGAAACAAAAATAAGAATAGGACAAAAACACAAGATAAATAAAAGATGAATAAGTAGGTAAGATGCAGTGACAAAGTGAGAATAATACTGATAACTTCCAAGTATGAGTCATCGCTTGACTTATACATATTGGGAGCCCCTCCCGGACCTCTCTTGTGCCCCTCAAAAATGAGCCGTACTGACGCCCCTGGCCTGACGGGCTCACTCGTTCTAAATCTATCGTCTTCCTCCGCCCACACCGGAAGTACCAATAAAAACACAAGGAGGGTTTCAGGTTCTTACTCAAGTCCAAGCTGACACCTTCCTGAGTTTCAGATTTTAGATGGATAATAGTATTGTTTTGTTGTTGTAGATTTTCAGCTTTGAACGTCTGTGCACTGAAGCGATGTTAATAATTTAATGGCAATAGCCCGTCATATCGTCAATATTACCGTCCGCCAGACTACCGTTAAAAACCTTCCCAAGGTGAGTGAATTTACCGTGATTCTGAGAAAGACTTGAATCACTGCGACGTGTTGAAAGCGTTGGCTTCTGTTCCAGACGATCATGTCTCGACGGCTTCATGCGAGCAGGACGGAGGGTGTCGATAAAAACGTGTGGTGAGTGTTCATTAGAGGCGACAACAAATGTGTAAACACAACAACAACAAATACAAGAACGTGTTCAACTCTTCATGTCAACACGTGAGTGTCACATAACGGAGAGCAAACCACCCATTTTAACTGCATATAAAAATTAAAATGTACTGTTTATTTAAATCTGATCGTAAATGGTGGATGCTGGGGGCGGGACTGTCTGATAGCAGCTACTGTTGCTGTACGTTCTTCTTCAGTGGCCCAAATATGATATCACTACTTCCAAGGCTAATTTAAATAAAACTTAAATGTAGGCAAAAAACAGTTGATTCAAAATGTATTTAGTTATTTTGTAGTTTTTGAACAAGCTGTATCTTAAGGGCGTTCAAGATGTCATTTGTAAGCGAGACCTGAGAATAGAATTAAAATGAAATGCAACAATAGCAGTGATGATATCATGATTAAAAAAAAAACATGATGTGCATCAAATAAAGTAAAAGATAATGTCGTAGAGTGTGTGAGCTCTTATTACCATCCTCTCCAGAACCAGGCAAGAGGATTTATACCCTCCTGTTCTCTGTGTATGCAGAAGAGTCCCAGCTGACTGCTTGTTAGCTTAACACAGTGAATGACAATGAATGGGCAGGTTAGCATACCTCTATCAAAAGTCATCAAATTCACTTTTCTCACAATACTCTTTGCCTGCATTTATAGAACTAGGCTCGTGCATAACATTCATTATGAAATCATTTAAAATCAGGAGACATTGTAATTGTAGAATCAGACACATTGTTGGAACTACTTTTCTGACCTTTTTTTGGCCTCATTCACCTCAGCCAAACAAACCAAACATTCCCTGCAACTTATTATGGCTGACATTGTTGGAGAGGATGTGGAGGATTATCTCTTGACACACCATGATCTGTTTTGATGAATTCTGGCAGAGGAATTCTAACTCTTCCCATCGATGATTATTCATTGTGCTAAGCTAACTAGCGGTCAGCCAGTCACTGTGGGTCTCAGGAGGGAGAGAAGATGGCAAATAATGCTATTACCAAAGAGATGGTGTGTTCTTCAAATGTGATGAAATAGAAGAAGAAAATATGATGATTTAGAGTCATACTTTATGTGCTTTTTGCTGTTTAGAGCACTTAAGATGGTATTTCTTATACTCATGTTGATTTTGACACTGTTTTTCATCACAAGGGTTGAATTCACTCAACTGGCAGCCGACTACAAAGCAGTTAATCTTGGTCAGGGATTCCCCGACTTCTCCCCTCCCAAATTTGTACAGGAGGCTTTCTGTAAAGCTGTGAATGGAGGGCCGTCCATGCACCAGTATACCCGCGCATTCGTAAGTACCCTGTGAGCAGTATCATCAAGGTATATTTTGACAAATATATGCAGTCAAACCACCAACATCTTTCGGCTTCCCTCCCCAGGGTCATCCCGCTCTGGTTAAAAATCTGGCTAAATTTTTCAGCAGGATTGTGGGACATGAAATCGATCCTTTTGAAGACATCCTGGTCACAGTTGGAGCGTACCAGGCTCTCTTCTGTGCGTTTCAGGCACTTGTGGATAAAGGCGATGAGGTATGATGGCTTGAGTGTTCTACGGCGCAGCAAAAAACAGAAAAAAAATGTACAAGATGTGTTATTTGTGGAGAAACAGTTTTGCATTAATGTTTTAGGTGATAATAGTGGAGCCGTTCTTTGACTGCTACCAGCCGATGGTGAAGACGGCAGGAGGAACAGCTGTGTACGTACCTCTGAGGCCGGTAAGTGATTAATTTACAGATTTAGAGTTTGCAGGGCCCTTTTAGATAATTTCAACTTACATTATACGTAATTTTTCTGTCCCAGGGAGTTGAAGGTAACTCCGTTCTTTCCAGTGGCGACTGGGTTCTCTCTGCGGAGGAGCTGGCCAGTAAATTCACACCACGCACTAAAGCCATTGTCATCAACACGCCCAACAACCCGTTAGGCAAGGTGAGATGTGGAGAGACTCAATTCCTTTTTGTCACCCGCTCATTATGAAGTGGTTATGAACAAACGTCCATACCCCATACAGGTTTACAAGAGGGAGGAGCTCCAGATGATCGCTGATCTGTGTATCAAACATGATGTGCTGTGTATCACTGATGAGGTGTACGAGTGGTTGACCTATGATGGAGCCAAGCATGTTAAAATAGGTGAGACAGGGGTGTTTCTCAACCAAGAGCCCATGAGCGCCCTCTAGTGGGCTGCAAAAAGTTGTCAAGTTGAGAATTTGTACTTGCAAAGAAATTAATTTTTTTTTAGGAAAGTAGAATACAAATTTTAAAAAATATGATGAAAGTATGTGTTCAAATCATAATAAATGATACAGGTATTAATAATGATCCGTTATTATTTCTGTAACATTCCCCATCAATCATCATCATTTGAATTGCTCATTTGATAAGCTAATTGCTAACATTAGGCTGTCATGTGGTGAAAAATGGAGACATTCTTGAAGCGTACATCTATAAGATTTACCCCCCAAAAAAACAACTGTTTTTATTGGATGTGTTCAGTTCCAGGATTCTTGCCTGTATTAGAGGGGGAAGTTTTGTTGTATTTCATTAACACATTTCACATTAATTAGTATAATTAGAGTAGATTAGCTAAAATATTTTGCAGTCTTTTTCTCAATGGTCCATTACAAGTATGAATAGGGGTACTAGTTTCTTGAAAATCAGGCTGGTTGCTTCTGTATAATTCTAATGGAAGACGGACAAATGGACAAACGGACTAACAGACGTGGGTGAGAGGTCATGATTTGTCGTGCTTGTGTTTCCGACAGCCAGCCTTCCTGGCATGTGGGAACGAACCATCACGGTCGGCAGTGCTGGAAAGACCTTCAGTGCTACAGGTTGGAAGGTACGGAAACTCAGAGTATCTCAGCAACAGAATCACATGTTGGATTTTCCTGTATGAAGTTTTGACGACCTGCTGTGTTGTTTCAGGTCGGCTGGGCTATGAGTTCTGGACATATCATCAAACACATGAAAACCGTCCATCAGAACTCTGTTTATCACTGTGCCACAGCAGCACAGGTAATAGACTTTCTTTATCAAGCCTCACATACTGTATTGGAAGGGAAACTGCTGATTTTGCATCTTTACACAGCGCAAATGAACATTGTTTGACTTCCCTCCTGTTGCCTGGGTTCATCTGAGAAATATATAAATAACAACTGTTCAATTAAAATTATTTTGTCCTGCTTATCCACTTGAATCTGTTCGAATCTAACAGCAACCTGGCATACAACTTTCTACCACGGAGATACGACTATTGACAATGACCCACCTTCCGTATCCAATCTACACTTCCTGTCTCCAACAGGAGGCAGTAGCTCACGGCTTTGAGCGAGAGTACAAGCTGTTTGGGTCTCCAGAGAGTTACTTCCAGCAGCTGCCAGCAATGCTTCATCACAAGAGAGCAAAGCTGGCCTCGTGTCTGGAGAGTGTCGGTCTGCAGCCCGTCATGCCTGAGGGAGGTTATTTCATGATTGCAGACATTTCCTCCATCAGTAAGTGTCAATCATTGTTTTTGCAGCTGTCTGAAAAGTTTCACGTCCCTGCAGCTTTTATTCACTGACAAATTTTAAACCTCTGTAATGGTTGCATGCGTCAGAATGTATTTTATTATACATTTGTAACCCTTTGCTTTCTTTTATCGACAGAGGTGGACTTCAATGACCACAGCACAGAGGATGAATCCTACGACTTTAGATTTGTGAAGTGGCTCATTAAAGAGAAGGTAAACATTAAGTATCTAAAAATTTAAGGGAGTTTATGAAAGATGTTGACCAATACAAGTGTGACAGAGTAGTCTGAGTGTGTTTGTCCTCATTTAATAAAAAAAGGTCGCTTTTTCTGTAGGGTTTAGCCACAATCCCTGTATCTGCATTCTACAGTCCCGAGCACGGCAAAGAGTTTGACAAATACATTCGATTCTGTTTCGTCAAGGTGCGTTTAAGTTGATTCACTGAACCGAATTTGACTGGAGCCTGTCAGTCGTCATGACTCAAACTTCCCATTTTTGTCACTAAAGGAGGACTCCACCCTGAATGCAGCAGAGGACATCTTGAGGAAGTGGAGCCGTGGAGAATGAATTAGTCCAACATCAGAAAGCACTCCGCCTCTCATCGCCTCTCCGTCCAGACTGTAAACCACTTGCCTCCCTAGTCAATCTGAGCCATATTCAGTGTTTTTCAGAGGCCATTAATGGCAGACAAATGCTGCGTCCTCTGAGTTTGTCCTTGAACAGAGGTTTGAAAAAAATTGTGAATGTTTCAGTGCAATGATTTTAACAAGCAATATATGGAATCAGTATTTTTAGATATGCCAATAATATAGTGATAAAGGAAATATTTTGTTAATTATATACTTTTATTCATTCAAATGATGTTCTTCTGTTGTATGTTACTATTTAACTGCTGAGATAATTAACCAGAATCCATCCAGACATGAGGTTTGATAAATATTTTAATAAATCAGTATCTTCTGTTGTTCAGTTTTTGGCTTCTTTATACAAATTATCATGTTGGTTTTAAGATAAATGTTAAAATTGCTCTCAAAACCTCAATTTAGCAAAAGTTGAGTAAATCTATAGGTAAGCTGTCTCACTTCAATACACATCTGAGACATATTTATGATTTCTTTGCATTGCAGCAACTTAAAAGAAGAATTAATGACTTTAATAAGTACTCCTACTTCATTGTACTTACTATTAGAGTCAGGAATCTTAAAGGTATATTTGACTTCAGCTATGAAGCATTTTTGTCATTTAAATATGCTTCCCTCCATCCCACCATGAAGTGGAAACTGGGTTTGTTGGGGATTTTAGCTATCAATAAATATGCTGGTATTAATTAAAATCAAATTTAACAGTGTGAATTGATAAATATGTCTTTTATATACAATATTGATCTTCAAAGAAGGCCATCTTTTATTGTAACGTTACATTTCTGTTTATATATATACTATTTGCTATCTTTGTAAACCGGGAGTATTTATGTGCAGTTTAAAAAAAAAAAGAAGCAATTTTTAATCACAAGACTTTTAATTTGAAATCTGAGTGATGGCGACCCGGATGTAAATAAACTTCATGTTCGGTATGTAAAAATGTCTACGGGCGTTGCAATGAAAAGACCCAAAACTATGTCCTCTCAGGTATTGTGACAGTAACGTTTTGCACTAATGCCGCATCGTCTGTGTCGATTTTAATGTTGGTTTTTTTTTGCCAGCCGGAGGAGGGCGTGAACTGGAAGAAAAGGAAAGCAGAAAGTGAGTAATCAGTGAAGCACAAGCTACATTTAGCTAGCAGCTACATGCCCATCTGCAGCTAAGCGTGTGTCGGAGCTCCACGATAGCACGAAAGAGCACGAAATTAATTTGTTGGATGTGAATTAAGATAGATTCGAAAATTGTTTTAATTGTTTATGTGATGTTTTAGCATCAGTTAAATAGAAACTAGGCTAAAGTTTGGGAATATCATATCATTGTATAGTGAGTCCCCTTATTAAATTTAATACTAAAATAATCAACTGTAGGAAATAACGCAGATGCAGTTGGACTTGGACCAAAAAAAATGGTATTCAAGAACAGTACACAGTATTTATACTACATTGTTGTAAGTAGCCTTGATGTTCGTGGTTTTTCCTGATGCGGTCCCCAAAAAATGAAAGCCCGGAATTTCACACGGAGTGTATCCTTAATTTCTAACCGGCCCCACTGTGATTGTCTGCATCTTAACAGTAAAGGAGGCAAAGAAGCAAAGAAAAGAGGTCAAGCTGATCAAACAGCTGGAGAAGCAGAAACAGCAGGAGGCTGCAGAGAGAGCTAAAGATGAACAAAGCCAGAATAAGAAAGGTAATCTCAATCTGAGTTCCTGGATTACTGTTGGATTTTACAGTTGTCATGAGTGATCTGTGTCTCCCAGGTCGGGACTACACGGTGAGCGTGGCACTGCCGGGTTCTGTCCTGGACAACGCACAGTCCACTGAGCTGCGGACGTACCTGGCCGGACAGATCGCTCGGGCCTGCGTGGTGTTTTGCATAGATGAGATCATCGTGTTCGATGAGCAGGGGGAAGATGTCAAGTGAGTCCAGGCTTCTTTTTTTTTTTTTTACTGCTTAATATATTTGTCAGCATCCAACGAAAAATAGAAAAGTTTTGTCAATTGTATCTCAGGAGCGTTGAAGGAGAATTTAAAGGCGTTGGGAAAAAGGGACACGCTTGCATTCAGCTGGCCAGAATCCTTCAGTACCTGGAATGTCCACAGTAAGTAGAAGTATTAATTAACTTCATCACTGTCAGCTGGCGTGATCAGATTTCTGAATAAAGCTTTTCTCAACTAGGTATCTGCGCAAGTGGTTTTTCCCAAAGCACCAAGATTTACAGTACGCAGGCAAGTCAACATGTTTTGGACTTTCTTCACGTGCACTCACTTATTAAATGTATTTAAAAGGTAAGTGACAAAATATAGACATGCAATCGCACTTGAATGTGTTCCCAACATTCTGTGGGTTTGCAAACTGCTTTTTATCTCCTCCTATAAAAGACCAGGGATTATCTTGAGTTATTTAAAATGGGAAAAAATATTTCCGCTGTTTGATAATTATGTAGATGGCCCTTAGTATCTTATGATAAAATGATCCAGATATTCCGAATCTTCGGTTGCTTTTTTTTTTTTTAGCTAAAATTTTTATTACAATTTTAGTGTTGCTTGTGTATTTTCTTCATTTTAAGTTTATTTAAAATTTGAATTATTTCGCCTTCCAACATGGATACGATTCAATAAAGGAATTAACAAACTGGGTTCAGAGTCGTGCAAAAAATGACATTTGAAAATAGTCTTTTCCAAGCTAAGATGAATCTTAATTAAGTTGAATGTTTTTCTCGTATTCAGATACACAGGTGTTAGTGGTGGTTAATGTTAATATGAAGCTTGATTGCAATTGTTTGTTAACGGTCAACAGTGTAACCTCAATCCAGCGTTCCGTGACATTCGGATCAAGTGTTTTTTATTTTATAGCAGAAAGATGGAATTTCACTCTAAAATTTCAGTTTATATAACATTTTTTCTGTATGGATGGGCTTGTTAAAGATACAGCTGGAATACCAGGTGGGATTATAAATAAAGACAAAGTACACTGTGTTATTTTGTCTTCCAGGTTTGCTGAACCCTCTGGACAGTCCTCACCACATGAGGATAGATGAGGAGTCGGAGTACCGTGAGGGGATAGTCCTGGACAGGCCCACCAAACAAGGGAAAGGTTCATTAGTCAATTGCGGGATGAGAAAGGTAGCAAGAATATCTTCATAGAGGTTACGGAGAGGACGGTGTTGGTGGTGAATAGTAACGATGTCCATCTGCTCGTCCAGGACGTTCGCATTGATAAACAGCTGCAGTCTGGCCTGCGAGTCACGGTGCAGCTCAGTAAGACTCAGGGGCGAGGTAACTTTGCTCTGACCGTTCCTTATTGTACTGCTTAAGATGTAGCACAATAATAAAACCTGTCTTTCTGTCTCTTCTCAGAGAGCAAAATCTACAAAGGGGTGGTGGTAGCTCCTCATGTACCCCGGACTGAAGGAGGTCTCTACTGGGGTTACACAGTCCGCCTGGCATCTTGTCTTAGTAGGTATCCCTCACCTGAAGATGCCTCTGGTTGTCAGCATTAATTAGTGAATAATTGGGGAAGGACTTCCCAATATGTGGATGGACAGAACTAATAATCTGCCCAAAGAGACCTGTAGTGTATTATCTTATTGTCAACGACTGGATTGAAGGCAGAAACACTATTAACAGACCAAGATGTCTTTTCATTTCTATACGGAGATATTTTGTCTGTTTCTCAACACCTCAACATCAGGAATATCCCCATGGAACACTACCTTGATGGCTGCAGAGACAGCACAAGCCTATTATTTAGGTCACCAGCTTGTTTTTGCTAGCACACTGTTTACAGACCCAAAGCAAATAACAGGCTAACACTAGATAGGGGAGGAGCTTCAAAAACACATAGATGGAGGTTTTCATATGAAATGAACAAATTAATTAACTTCCAGTGTATCATACAGAGTTGAGGGCTACAGATGTACATATTTGGAAACAAGGTGTAACGCCAGTTGAGATTTGACTACATTATGACTTGGTTTTTTTCTTCTTCCATTGGTGTGTTGATGCAGGTGCAGTTTTCAGTGAGAGTCCATATAAGGAAGGGTATGACCTGACTATCGGCACATCAGAGAGAGGAAACCACGTGGACCAAACAACGTTGTCACCCTTCAAGTAGGTGCAGGATGAAGCAAAAATGTTGTGCAATAGCGTTGAATTATTCTGGTTCACTCATTTGAAACTTTCCAGGCACCTGTTGGTAGTTTTTGGAGGTCTTCAAGGACTGGAGGCCAGCGTAGACGCGGACCACAACCTGGATGTTTCTGACCCCAGTGTTTTATTCGACCTTTACCTCAACACGTGTCCGGGTCAGGGCAGCAGGACCATTAGAACAGAGGTGAGACATTGGTTGACCCAAACATTGCCAGGCAAGAATATTTCATTTTGTTGACCAAAAATGTTTTACCTTTCTTTGTTAACAGGAGGCCATTTTAATATCCATGGCTGGGCTGAGACAGAAGATCACCACTGCCTTTACAGATGTTTCTTGTAGTTCATTAAAGAATTAGTAATAAATGAAAGTGAATATCCAGGTAGATCCCACTGGTTTTTATAAAAGTGTGAATGACAGTTGTTTATTTTCTGTTTATTAAATTTTATTTTTAATATCTCTCACTGTGACCACCAATGTTTTCAATGTGTATGTCTTTTGTTCCCAAATAACCAGAGAAGCTGTACATATAAAATACATGTCCACAGATTTGAACACACTTGTATATTTTTTTCCAAGCATATAATTGTTTTTTTTCAATGAACAGTACAATATTGAGATCGGACTAACACGGACAAACAAATGGCACCGAACGTGTAAATTTAATCAACAATAGTCCTGCTTCAGGTCGGAGGTCAAATACTTGTCTTTAGAAAAAGATGCGACTGCTTCAGGTAAAATGAGATTTTCTAAGACTACAGTTGTGCGTTTGTCTTGTGGATGCAACCACTTTTTAGTTGCAGAGCATGCTGCATGCATCAACCCCTGAATAACACTCGAGCTCCCTTATCCTGCTGAAAAGATGGCCTCTGTTTTAATGCCAGTTGGATGAGGCCTGCTGATGGCAAATGGCTGAGTCGATGTGGATGCTGAATCCTGTTTCCAGATGATTCGGTCTGCTTAGCTGTAACTTGGAGGGGGGAAACTGGGCATCAGAGGTAATTACCAATACATGACATCTCCACACCTGGAGGCCCAATTTTCATGACCGTACATTCTCTGAAGTGTCTTTTTTTCACATGAAAACTAAGCCATCCATGTGGTAATTTAAATGCGTACATTTAAAATTTCTGACAAGTTACGCGGGGTTGATGTCCAAAATTCACCACAATAGTTTTTAACCGAATCACTTACACTCTCATAGATGTGAGCTGGAGTGTATTTCCATGACTTTTTCCAAGATATTCTGGCTTTATTTTTCAAAAAACATTTTCCAGGGCCTATAATTTTCAATTACTTTTTCAGGTTTTTCATGACTGGGAAACCTGCTAAATAGACAAATGAACTCCCTCTAAATGAGGGTGCATTTGTGCAGTGTTTTGAGCCTCTAATTTAGTATAAAACTGTTGAATTTGTTAGTTGTGCTTGATCAATATTCCCTGACTGAAGTGAGACATAGACCCGATGCCTTTGTGCATTTTTGTTATGAGGAGAGGGGTTTTGCAGGTGGAAAATGTCTTCAAAGTACTCTATAGGGTGGACTGCTGTTGAATATCCGACTCATCAGACACTACCATGAGGCTCAAATGTGCATTTGTTCTGTGTATTAAAATATTCTACATAACAGACAGATGAGAGCTATATGTTCATTTTTAGGCCACAGTCATTTCTAATTATTGGATCTTACTGATACAATCCCACTTCAACACAGGAAGCATGTATGTTCATATTCAATGTATAATAAAAATACTATAAACATGTAAAAACTGAGCTTTAAATTCATTTTCTTCTCTATTTACACACATAGTTGGCTGCCTCTGTACTCTCAAAATTGGCACGCTTGCAACAGAAAACATTCTCACACGTCTCCAAAAGTTTCTTTCCTTGTGGCAATTCTTTAAAATAACTGTCATCTATCTATTTTTGAAGGTTCAATCCAACAAGTTGCCATGAAATCCAACCCGTGGAGCTCGTCCAGGCTTCCGTGAGTGAACACAGATCTCTTCTGGTCTCCATGGAAGTCTTTTCACCATTCAGGATGAGAGAAGGTGATGTTGTACAGCTTTGCCCAGCGTGCAAACACTTGTTTCTCAGTGATAAATCGATGGTGGTTCCCTCGACGGCCGCTCTCGTTCTGCAGGTACGTCACACACTCGTCGGGCCCTCGAGGTTTGTAGTAGTGGTACGGCATCTTCTTGGAACCAGTCTTTTTCCTGCAAGAAAAAAAAAAAACAGTTTATTGGCTTGCAAGAGATATTTTCCTGTTATTAGTGATTAATAGTGCAGTGCCACTTCAAAACATGCCTGTTTGAAATCGGACGAATGCTTGGCCTCCGTCCGCCACTTCAACATATAGAAAAATGAATACAGTTGATGTGAGGTTTGAATGACTATACACCCACCAACAGTAAGAAAGAAACGAACACTCTACTACACACAGACGACAGACAGTAAATGTCACGCTTGTAACTGCAGTCATTTATCAAAGAGGACAGTGACTTTCGCTCTACAATGTACCTGAACACCTCTAGTATGGCTTTTGTTTCCCAAAGTAAATGTGCTTTTCTGCTGTCAACTTCTCTTTTTAAGATCTTTTTTCTCTGACTCGTGTCTACTCCTACGTGCGACTCTAGTTGGATCCCTGAAGGTCTAATTGAGCGTTGGTCTCAGAGACCATTAAGCACATTTAAAATCCTTTTCTTTCTTTTTCGGAACTTGTTCATGATGATGACATAGATTTGGCATATTATGTATTTTTGAATTTTAACCTGCAGCTCCTTTTTAAAGTCTGTAACACAACGTGTACACACAGTTGTTTCGTTCGTATTGGTTAGCGCAAAAATATTCAATTTAAATTGCAATTTTTGATCCTACAGCCATCAGCATAAAAAACAGGCTTAATTTCAAGATGTCATTCTGGAATTTTCCCCTTTAAATTTAGACGATTTTCCTCATTTGAACATGCTGTGTCCACTATTTCTGTCTTTGACTAAAAGCATGAGGGCATGTTAGGATGTATATGCCTGTCTTTAGAAACTAGTGAGCAGTTACTTTTGCTACACTGAAGTTCATAACCCCCCCTCTTTCTCCAGTGGATTCATGACAAAAACCCTGGCATCTGAAGGGTTACATTTTAAAAAAAAAAAAAATGAACATTTGATATGTATGATCAGGAGCAATTTTGGTTTAAAAAGTTATTGACATAATCGAGTAGCAGATGCAGACTCACAGACAGACAGAATCCTCCCAGTAAAGATAGATGCGGCAGCTGAGAGGTGTTCTGTTGTTGTACTCACCCACAGTGATTGGGCGGAACCATCCCATATACTTTGACATTGTCACATATTTCAATAGCTATGACCATGGTGAACCAGCCTGTGCTCAACCACGAGTGAGATTTTTGCCTGAAAAAACAAAAACAACAGAAAGTGTCATTCCCCTTAAAGAAAGATGAGACGAACAGAAATTCCAGGTAAACACTCACCTGTCTCGTCCAGTTTCTCGATGAAACAAACTGTCAAATCTGCGCATCTTTCCCGGTGCGATACTGAAACAGGACACGTTGCTATAGGTCATACTGACTCTCTGGATCAACCTGTACAAGGTTCCTTTGGCGTCCTTGCCAATCTTATTCGGGGGTCCCCAGAAGATGATGATGGGGTTGCTGTCCGTGCGGTGGAGGAACTCGTTAGGCCTCCGCACCACTCGGAACACACTGGAGTGGGCCACCACCCTCAGAGAGGTCCGGTTGCCTACATCAGACTCGTAGCCCAGCGTGGGGGCGTCATTCATACGAATAACACATTCCGTACCGTCGATTTCTTCTCCTGCTTGGCTGCCAAGGACGTGGCTGGAGCTAGTAACCAGGGCGCAGCTGTGACAGTGCAAGGTCATATTCTGCAAAGAGGAGGCAGAATAAACCTTTGTTTAATGCATCATACACAAATAGAGAATAAATGTGGGGTAGAAATGTGGACTCGATTCTTTGTGGGAATTTCCAATTAGCACACGAGAAATTGAAAGGACACAGAAAATTCAAGGGAGGAATACTGCAGAGCAGTTTGGGGAATTTGAATGTTTATGCAGATTATGGAAGACAGTAACCCTTTTTGAAAATAACATTATATGTGACTCAAAAGATGGATATGAAAAGCACCAGTGCATATGCAAAGATGAAACCTTTTTATGAGTAGGCTTAAAAAATAACTATTCTCAGTAAAATACACTTGATTAAAAGAGGGGTGTAAATATCTAGTATGTCACTTATCCTGTGTATTTTTTGCACATGGAGTAAAACAAGTGGAAACAGAAAATTCAAAACCCTCTTGAAATATCACAAAACCTTTTTTTTAAGCTTGGAAGAGTTTTTTTTTTTTTTTTTCAGAGTTCATGCATTTTATAGGAGATGTGAATAAGACATCGAGCATTTAACTTACATCATTAAATCCAAAAATTCCATCCAAAAGAAGGACATAAAGACTTGATGCTGTATAATATTTGAGTGTGAGAGCAAAAGTGCAGCAAAAGGAAAAGAGAGGCCTGCATTGAAAGAAAACATGGTTTGGGTTGCATATGCGAACCACACGTGACTGACAGGGACATATATTTTCCAAGAACAGACATTCAGTCACTGCTACATGTTAGCGTGCTATGAAGACTGGTTTAAAGCTTCTATTTTTTTAAAAAGAAAAATTATCCTTTCAATCCTGAAGTTGTCCAATAAATATGCTCACAGCTATTAAAGTCTGTTTGCTGTCACTTGAACTCGTGTAGATTCATCTTGCATAATCTTTTATCCTCTGTATTAAATGTACATGATATGGCTCAGCAGTTACTAAGGAAACAGACAGGGGAAAAAAACACCACCACATACTCTGAGTGGTAAAAGAGGAAGACATCATGCAGCACATTTGCACAGACCAGTTGCTAACCCTAATCGTTTGGGCGCCGCCTGCTTCTGAGCGAGTGATGTCTTTCGGTGGATTATTTTAAAAATATCACCCGCTGATATCTTACATAAGTTTCAGCTTCCTACTCATGTCAAGTGGAGCAAGTATAGTGGTTCGGTACAAAGTGTTCATCCTGTTGACATTTAAAGAGCATTTAAATCACAGTTTGAAGTGCAGGAGTAGTGGATTCACCTCACCTCTTTAGAGTACAGAATGACACCAACGTGAAAAGGGACCTTTTTACCAGTACATGTGTGTAACTGTACCTTGTTCCCATGAACTGGTAAATAACCATCTTTTCCGGCCCACTTCTTTAGATCTGTGGTCTTGAAAACATGATTAGCAGCCAGGTGGAAGGGAGAGTAGACCACCTCGTTGGTACTGTTGGAGTTGTACAGGATGAGAAGAGTCATCAGGATGAAGATGGCGATGAAGATCACCAACCTGTGGCTCTGCTGTGCCTGCAGCATAAACAAAGGGGTAATATGAATGTAGTCCTCTAATTATATCATAAAATATCAGTCCTGAGCATCTGCTATGTTGTAATATCATCATACAAAATTGCAATTCCATGCTTTTTCCATTTCACCCTGCCCCCCTAACCAGAAGCATGAAATAGTTCAACACTGTTTACACACTACTTGTACCAATCATAAGGATATTTTAAAACATATCTTTTGGCACCAGGGTTGAATAATGAAATCAATGTGGTAGCACCAGCCACAAATGTATGATTAATCAATAAATAATCAACCATAAATATAGAGTGCAGAGGAGGAGTGAGGGAGCCTAAGGATAGACGCTGCTCTCTTACTGTGTCCACAAATATGGCGCAAAGATTTGAGTACTTTTGCTTATTAAAGTATACTTTCCTGATAATATTTCATTCACATTGTACTTCTAACAGAGTACTTTATTAGGGTTGTATTAGGCATTTAAACAATGCTACTCCAGCACTCACTGTAATAAATAAGGACAATGACTGAAGATGAAGATGAAGATGAGGAGGAGGGACAAGAGGTCACGGGAACCACACCCTCCGGTCGTTTGATCGGTCTTACCTTGCCAGAGAGCCGGAGCCCCATGCTTCCAGATCGGCCTGTTTACCAACACACTGGCGGTGGCTGGCTGTCATCATACCTGGCAGGAAAACACACATGTACACCTGATTTTTTCGGGGGATAACCAAACACCATAAACACATTCTGGTGCGGTATTATTGTTATTATTTTTTTGGTAATGTTTTAGACCCCCCCCCCTATTTTTTTTTTTTTTTTTTTTACAAGCAGTATCACGGTCATTTTTCAGCCAAATATATGAGGCATTTCGTTTTTGTTTTTTTTTTACATCCTTTATACATAAAACAAATAAGCCAATTTTGGGTACCACAGGATTTTGAAATATATCTAACGTCAGTGACATAAAAAAAGCAAAAACAATTTTCTCATATCTCACGCGCCTCCGGACGTAAGCTTTTTTTTTTTTTTTTTTTCTAAATGACACCCCCGACATGACAAAGGTGTTCGCTAGCGTGTGAGAGTGTCGTTCATGATATCAGATAATCTGTTTTACCGTCTCATGGCCTCCGTGTCTGGTGTCTGGTTTGGTACCTCGCTCGTGCCCCATCTTCCCACACCACTCGCTGACGTCATAAGCACGTGTCTCACTGCAGCAGAGAGAAGTGGGCAGTCCGTCCGTTTAGCCCCCCCCCCCCCCTCCACCCAAAAAAATCCCCAAAAACCTTGACCTCCTATCAAGTTGACTTATTTTTCTGAAGTCAAGATGAATGATGGTTGAGGAATTCACTTCCGCTACAGAAAAAAACAACAACAAAAAACCCGCTGAAGTTCTAATACAGCAATGTAGAAATAGGGGAGACCGGGAGCGTCTGGAACACGTTGTGGGGGAGATTCTGGGTTTCAGGAAAATCTTGAGCCTTTACATAACACGGGATATTCTTCAAATATAATTTTAAAAAATTAAGTCTTGCAGTTTGAAGCTCCTCTCATGACTTTTGGAGAATGTTCTTTTTAGATTATTTCCACTGCATTGAAGTATGACACACACACACAAAATACTACGATAGTTTGTTTGTCATGTGACCTATACTAGCCGGACAAGACACGCCACTGTTATGGCAGTTTACATCTTTCCTATTTTATATGAATATCTGAATGAAGAATGTAGCTTTTTTTAAAAAAAAAAATAGCATCCATGTCATGTGACCTAGTAAAGTTACGCTTTATTAAACATCAAAGATTATTACAAGGCTTCTAATTAAGATACACCTCTGCTTTATTGTGTTTTATTTGAGAGAAATATGTATCTGAATAATGGAATGAAAAATACACAATTGTTTTCAGTGGTATTCCTGCCAGGTGACATATTGACTCCTATGAAGTACCAGAAATGTACAGTACTGGACTAATGAGACATGGTCCATCTTATGCCGTTTCACAGCATCTTCTATTTTATAGGATTATCATCATGAAAACTACATGATGTTTTTAATAGCTTACAAGGTATGTTGTGGTCTGTTTACTTAGATATCACATAGAATTACTAGACTTCTCAAATAACTTCCATCAATATTTGTTGCGTTTTTAAATTTTATTTCAATATTCTTTGATTCAAATGAAAAATTGTTAATTTTTCACTAGCTTTCATGTCATGTGATCAAATGGCACAAGGTTGATATTACTAGACTGTTTAAATGTATGTCTATGTGACCCAGTACAAAATACAGAGAAATAAGACAATATAATCTATAACTGACCATGAACAACAGATTTGTTACCTGACTATTATTAAGTATATTAATGTCATTGTAAAATAAGAAAACATTTGTTTATGCACAAAATTTTTGTTCCTCAATTCTCACAGGCAGAAAACCTGTATTTTAACTTCAGCCCACAAAACATCAGGTACAGTGTTTCAAATGACTGCCAGCGTGTGCTGACTAAATAATTCAAGTGTTCAAACAGTCGCTCACACAGGGGGGCTGTATTTGACCGATTTATTCAAGGCGACACACATCTCATACTCGCAGCGACCACAAGTTCTGCTTACATTCGTTTTTTCAATTTTGCACAGTGCACAACGTATCACCACTACAAATTTATGAATAATACTCATATTCAGAAGTAGCATTTACAGTAAAAAATAATTTTAAAAAAAATTCTCTGACAGCAGTTGGCTTAATAGTACAAGTGCTATTACAGTCTTTGGACTTTGTCAAAATATGAGCTTTATGCAATGGAAAAGGCAACGCTATTGTTTTCTGATAACGGGAACCAAAATAACGAAGTTATGTTCTTTACAGTTATCGACTGAAGACAAGTTTGTGTTGATCATCTTTGGACAATAACACATAATTATTCTTTCTCAGCCTGTAGATTTGGATCCCATCAGGTGCTAAAAGATGCCACACAGTGCTGGAACTACTAACAGTGGTAACAGTTAATAAACAGTGCAGCTTCACAGTTTCAAGTGGGGGGGGGGGGGGTCCTACCTGCATAAGACAAACCACCCTCATCTACTGGGTTGTTGTGCATCTTTTTAGCAGCAAAGCTACAGGCTTAGATGGAATCTATCAGAGGACAGCGGTCTCTGGTGTGGACAGGAAGAGATCAATAACGGATCCTCCTGCAGTTCCGTTACCACTGTCTTAGTCTGTATTTGATAACTCACACAGACTTGTGTCATTCTGGTTGTATGCGTGTGTGAGATGAGCCTTATCCTCCTACATATTTGAATTAGGAGTGAAATTATGTGACGTTGCAATACTGAGTGGGACGGAAACAGCGGAACAGCTGCATGCTACAAGCTACGTGTCAAAGTAACGTAAAAGAGCTTGTTTACACCGACAGATTAGTGTCTGAGATCAAAGGTCATCGGGCTCGACAATACCTAAGGACCCAATCAGAGATGATGAGCATCGCCATGGCGGTGATCCAGACCTCCCATAAACAGGGGCATTGAGCATTTCACTCTCTGTTGGCAAAAAATGAACCAATGGCGTGCCATCTACTTCAGGCAAGAGTGACAGGTTGTTATGATGGAGAGTTATGGTAAATATTTGAAAAATTAAAAGCAAAATCCTTCCTGAAAATAAGGCAAGAGAGGATTGCAGAGAGAAAACTGCTAGTGGTGGAAATTTGTGAAATAGACTAAAATATTGATTTTACCACTCAACCCCTCCTCCTGGTTATTTCTAACATGACTACTGAGCATTTTCAAGCTCTTAAGTCTGACGGAGAATATTAGACCATTATATAATATTGGATGGAGGCTTTCCCCAATTGTGGGTCCCTCCTACATAATCTGATGAGATTCTTCCCCCCCTACTTGTCCAGGTTGGTTTAACAAATATGGAAATACATGAGGTCTCAAGCCCAAGCCTGGTCAGGACAGGTTAGGTTTGCAACTTTAGGCTGTCTTACCCATTAACCTTGATTCATAGTAAACCCTTCTGGTGGAAAACTCTCCTTTAACACTGTTCAAGTTAAAATCTGTATTTGGTTTAAACAAATGAAAAGCTTGCTACCACTTAAAGCACTTACACAGTCTTACTTGTTGCAGTCACTGAACGTAGTGAACTTAAAGCTTCAATATGGACTGAGAACAATGGACAAAAATAAATAATAGTAAAAATACTTGCTTGTACAGGAGGATGCAGGTTAGCTAAAGGTTTGAATTTTCTCCACTTCACATGATGTGGGGCAGAATACTGACTGAAGTGAGCGTATGCTTCCTGTCTCACAGATTAAAGGTCTAGGAAGGAATGCAGCACAATAAGACTGAAAATGAAGGCACATTAACCAGTAAATGAAAATTAAGCTTTGGTAAAAACTAGCTTTAATTTCTAGTTTCGTGCTTTATCAGTGTCTATACTGATGTATGGCTAGAAGCAGCTGAAATATTCATGTAAAACACCCTACCAGTTCAATTCCGGTAAATATGGGTATTTTACAGAGGATATTCATTTTAAAATTGCACATATTTGATAAACACTAGAAGCATTAGGTACAGTAAAAGTGAAAACTACCAGAGTCAGGAGGAGCAGCTTTTGGGTTTTCTCCTTCAAATGTTCCATGATGGATGTTTAAATTCCATCTTATGACGTGTGGCCCATTTAGCATAAATAGCCTTCTCAGTGATGAAGCGATGACCGCCGCGTTGAATGTGCTCATGGACCTTGTACATTCTACATTCATCGATTCTGTTGCGCTCATAGTAGTGGTACGGAACAGCACTGAGGTTGGCTTGGCTGCCAGGAGGAGGAAACACCAGAGGTTATAGGTTATTATAAAAGAGGGCGGAGCCTGGCAGTAGATTACGTATGTGTGTAATAATGTCAAATGTCTCACCTGCAGTAGTTATCGTTGATCATCCCGTAAACATGGATGCTGTCACACATATCCATAGCCAGGATCATTGTGAAGAAACCAGTGCTGAGAAATGCACCGGTCTTCATTCTGAGGGAGACCAAATAATGACAATGCGCACAAAATAAACATTTCATCAGTAAATGTCACATCTAGTAAGTATAATAGTAAATACAAATACAGTTCAGTTCGGATACCAATCCCACACTGGTGTTAAATTAAAAAAAAACTTTATACTTCACTATGTGGAAGAAACTGGGATTATTTTATGTGTAAGGTGGCTTCTGGCATGATTTGAACATTGCAATAATTTTTGCAGCACTGAATTCATTACTATTATACATGTTTATTATACCTTATACATGATGCATCATTTCAGATCAATGGAATTTTACACCTCACACCTCAGAAATGGGCAATTTGGCCAGAATATATAAAGGCATCTATACTTTTATCGTACACTAACAGTTAATGCGTCATATTGTGCATAAGTTTGAGAAATAGTAATAAGACGAATACGTCATTGTTCATGCTTCATTAGATTATTGCCATCTTTTATTTTTGAAAATTTGATTAAAAGCATTTGCTGGTCGTCCTCGTCCCCCTGTCCTCGTCCTCGTCCTCTGTATTGTCATGTTACCTCGTGAGGATTTGTGAAATCACATGAGAACTGTGAGATGACGTGAAAATGCAGCTCTGATTTTCAATATAGCCCATCTGGAATAGTGCCACATTAAAAACAGTTAAGCTAGATCTCAACCAGTAGGCACCTCACACTTCCACTCATACATGGTATATAGAGTCATATCTCCGCAGTCCTCCTTCACAATATATCAGGAATGGTTAATATGGGTCAGAACACTCATACTGTACCTGTTTTTTCCGGTTTCATTCTGAAACACGCGGTCACAGTACTGAACCTTCTCTCGGGTCACCACATAGATTCCAACATTCAGATACTTCCTCGCTATTTTCACGAGAGCATTGAAAATGCGTCCTTTCCCGTCTTGCCTCATGTTTCTTTCAGGACCCCAGAAGACATATATGGTGTTTGCTGATTGCTGGAAAAAGTAGCGCGCCTGTTTAACCAGCAAGGGCACGCTAGTGTGAGACACAACACGAATGCTAGTGCGGCTCCCCACATCACTCTCGTAGCCCAGCGTGGGTGCATTGTTCATCCGGATCACACATCCGATTTTGTCTATCTCCTCTCCGACACCGGCTCCAATCATCTGGCCTGAGCTGGAGATCAAGGCACACTGGCTGCAGTGCATGTCCAGAGTCTGCTGAGAGACACGATCAGAGCAGAGAGTGGCTGTTTATGGTTAACCTGATACAGCTAATACTGTGTCATACAACAACCCAGAAATAAATCCTTAATTCAAGAGGATTAGGATTATCAAATCTATTTGAGGGAGGAGTTTATTGATTTTAATAGTCATTTAGGATTTGGAGGTGTGCTAGTTTATGCTGGGATATAAAGCCGTCCATCCATCCATACACTGCTTATCTGTTCATGGGTCATGGGGGGGGGGGCTCCTTGCTGACAGCTATTTTAATTATTGATGACCTCTTAACATCATCATTTCAAGACAAGGCAAATATATATATATATATATATATATATATATATATAAATATATATATATATATAAATATATATCACTGCTCAAACACAAGAAAAAAATTAGAAATAGAATACATTAAAAATGCTCACTCAAAAGACCAAAGTGTATCCAGTTCATCTTTGATAACGATCCCACCCTTCCAGAGGGATTGATTTTTTTTTAAATTTAGACGGTATTATCACACAGCATCACAAAAAATGAAGGTGACATTCTTTTATGGGCAAACATACATGTAAATAGGTCATACATTGAGAGAAATTATGGAGTTATAGTTCGATAATAACCATCTAATATCTATGTTATATTACTAATAATTGTAATAAATGATGGCTAGTTGCAGCCCTACATGTTATGTTACAGTCAACAATAATCTTCGGGGTTGTGGCTCCTGATCAGGCAAAATTATATACAGAAATACTGTATTATTTGATGATTAATTAATTATTAAAAATAATAATAATCAGATTTCTCAGATATCATTCACCATAGCTGTGCACATTTGGCTGTAACTTGAGCCCAGCAAGAACGCATTTTTTTGTTGCAAGAAACTAAGGGAAGTGTAAAAATCAACCTGAGTCTGAGCGACCGGCTTGGAACCTGGACTCAGACCTCTCACCTGGTTCATCACTCCGGCCGGGCTGATCCTCCTGTAACCCCTGAGGCCGGTGCTTTGCCCAGCAGGCGGTGGATCGTCCCGTCTGATCACATGTCCGACCCAAAACAACAGGAGAAGGCTCAGGCAGAGCAGGCAAAGCCAGCGGAGTATCTGAGCCGGATTGAAGGTGAGAGACAACCAGAAATGTCACGAACACGTTAACTAACATGTAAATACTCACGTCACATCCAGTATCGTTAAATCTTACCAGCGACTTCATATCAAGGCCTTTGGAAGAGCCCTGATCCAGAGAGCCCAACGGCACTCATGTCTCCAGTCCTTTCACTCGAGGACGCCGGGAGACAGAGCAGTGCAGCGATGGTCAAGTCATGTTATGAATCCATATGTCCCGTATTTCTGACCTGATGTTCTCGGTCACTTCTATTCCTCCACGTCTTTACTGTGCGACTTTCATCCCGGGACACATAACGGGAATCGTTAATTAGCAATTAACTCTTTGTGTTGATTATGGCCCGCTATCTGAAATTTGGTTTGTTACAAGTTGAGTTATCTCAGCCGCTTTGTTGACGATGCCGACTCCTCGCGACGGTATTTCCTCCGGAAATAGGCTTCCGTTACAAATTTTCACAACAAAAGCGTTACCTAACGCGAAACTACGCAACTGATTATTAATCTTTTCACAACTGTAAGGATATAAAGTCCTAAAATATACCAAAAACAAGGCTGCACATTTTATGACATGAACTACAACAGACGTTTTAGGAATAAAGGAGCTGTGTAATAACTAAAACCTGTAATTATTGGTTTTGGCATTTGTTTTTTTTTTCATATATAATACAGTAGAGAACAAGTTTACGATGTCTTTTTCTCGTAATTGTTTGATATTCAGTAGAGAAAGAAAAACTGACCTGAAAGAAATAAACAAAACAAAACTGTTCCTCTGCCCATGAACAGCACGTCTAGTCTTTTCTTTTATTTCGAAAATAAGATGCCCAAACAGGAAACAAGACATTAATTTGACCAACTCAACGCACCTACTGTTGTGGTGCTTTCACGTGACACTGTGGGAACTAATTTTTCCGCAATGTGAACTTTTTTAACTTGGGGTATATACTACCATTGGTTGGAAACATGTGTAATTTTCATACCGTAGCCCGCAGAGGCGAGCAAAAAAAAAAAAAGTAAATAATTATAAATCAATACCGATAAATACGAGACTGCAAGTCACGTGTTAGAAAAAAGACCTTACGCTTATTTGATTTAGTTCCTGGGCTGCTTTCATTTATTGCACATTCCGAAAACAAGTGCCTTAAGAATTAATCAGTTACTTAATGACTATCCTCTGTCGAATATCACTGTTTTATTTGTGTTTGTTTTATTCAAATTGACTTTCCTCAGATGAATGAACTCTGCTAGAATTTCGAAAAGCGTCTACCCCTGATTATTGTCCCATCAGGCAATGCTCTATGATCTGTGACCTGACTGGGTGGTAGAAATATTTGCCTCACCCACCTTCGATCCTATTGGCTAAGAATAAAGTTCTCTTTAATATTCTTTCATTTGATTGGCTGTTGATCACGTCAGTCGTGTGGCGTTTCTGAAGTTCATCCCCCGGCCAAACCTTGTGCGGCTTTTACGTACAGTGACACAGGAATGTCCTTCCCTGGCGCCGTGGATGCTCACGGTACGTAGCTATGTGGAGGATTATGTTATTAGCCCGGAGGTAGGTGAGCTGAGTACACCGCCGCTGAAGCCTCTGAGTTCAAGGTTGAAAAGCTGGTGTCAGGTTGACCGACTGATGTTGAGATGGGAAGTGACAGATCTGAATAGCTAGCTAGCTAGCTAGCTATTGCAACTAGCTAACATTAACATATCTCTAAGTGCCCGTTGCGTGTTTGCTGTTCAGTGTTTGGGCTGTCCTCAACAAAATACCTAGACGTTGCACATATGCTTTTATATAGACTCACATTTAGAGTTTTTATGCCTTACGTAAAAGCTGGAAAAGTGACAGGGTCGATTTCTGGCTCTGAACATTTAGTCAAGCTAACAGCCTAGCTTTCATTTGTATCAGCAATGAACAGTTCTGTCCCAGTTATATCGTGTTTGATTAAAAATTATTATAGTGACAGAATGTCTGTAAATTGTTCTCTTGTTAGACATAACCCCTCACGATGAAGCCAGTAGGTAGGCGTGGGTCAGGTGGCCACTGCCTTCATACCAGACTGATAGCTGGAAAAATGTCAAGTTGCTCCCCTGCTTAACAGTTAATGCAGGCGCGAGTTTCTCAGCTTAAACTGTTAACCCCTGCAGGTTAAGAAGTCCAAGACTGTCCCGAGGTGCTTGCTTCTGCACCTATTGCACTAGTGTATTGGTAGTTGTGTCTGTTGATCCTCCACATCTCCAAAGCTCACCTTTTAATCTGTTGCAGGGTAATAGAACTAATAGCCGGACACTGGACCAGTGTGGATGTCAACAGACGGCTCATTAGCAAGCCCTGAGCTGGCTGATCTCAGAGCAAAGAGGAAGGTGAATGTGAGGAGGTTTTGGTGAGCGGGGCCTGTAGGCATTTCAACTCCCAAGATGTCAGTCAAACAAACAGAAGGGATGTCCATCGCTCAGGCTTTGGCCATGACTGTCGCAGAGATCCCAGTGTTTCTCTATTCTACATTTGGGCAGGTAATCCACATTGCAATTTTTTTTTTTCAGTAAAATAGGTTTTTAAAAAAAAAAGGGGGCTAATAATGATAGCAGCTCATGTTTGCTTTTTGTGCTGTTAGTCCATATTTTCTCAGCTAAAGCTTACGCCAAGCTTGAAGAAGGTGTTGTTTGCCACGGCGCTCGGCAGTGTAGCTCTGGCTCTCACTGCACATCAGCTGAAACGGCGCGGGAGAAAAAGGAAGCAGGTAACCCAGGGGAAGGAGGGCCAGAAGACAGTGGGAATACCTGAGGCACTGATGAAAACAGGAAGACCCTCATCATTAAAGAGAGGTGTGCATGTCTTAAAATTGCTCATTGCAGCATCTTTCTGTATCAACCAGGAAGTGTATTGAGATAAGAGGTTGTTTTTTTTTGCTTTTTTTTTTTGAGCAGGCCAGTTTCCTGGGCGACAGATGATGAGTCCCAGCACTCGCAGCAATGACACGATGAGCGGCATCTCTTCCCTGGCCCCGAGTAAACATTCAAGTTCCTCACACAGCCTGACATCTGTTAGTTTTATTGTATTCCATCTTTAGACTTTTTTTTCATATCTTTCCCTCTTTGCCTCAAGTCAGCAACATGCTGTTGTGTGTGGTTATGTGTGTTTCTTGCACAGATGCGAGTCCCAACTTCTCCAAATCAGTCTGCTAATCCCTCTACCCCCTGGGAGGCGGAGCCTGTGGTGGAAGAGTCGGGCGCAATAGAGGATGCTAATGCTGAAAATCTGTATTTAATGGGTAAGTTTTAAGTATGAATCATGATTAATATAAATCATTACACATGCTGTTTTATCACCAGAGAGGGGAGATGAACTTTGCATTGCCTAATATTTTTTGTTAAAAACCTTAAAGCCAGAAATGACACATGAAAGAATGTATATGGGTTTTTTGGGGATGTTTTTTGTGTGTGACAACTGTACAGACCATTTAAAACAGGACTTTATTTCGCTGCAGTGGCGGAATTAAGAGAAATACTTACATTCACAATTTATTATCTTCTTATTTTGTGTAATAAAGTGATTGAGACATCCATTTCCTAGATTATAGCAAGTTGGTCAGTCTAGGAATTAATCAAAAAGTTGGACTGTTGGACCCAGACTGCAGTTTTTGGGACTTTGGATTATGCTGTAAGAGTGTCCAGAATCCATCCTCTGCTGTTTTTCTGAGTTCTAGAGCTTCAAGTGGGGATGCAAGATATTGAATTTTTTTTTGCAGATATCAGATATGGCGATATTTTACAGCTGATGTTTTCTGATGTTCTGTATAAAAACAAGTTAATATGAAATTCACATTTTTAACACACTGCAAAAAACATCAAGAATTTAAAAAGCAGTTTTCTTGATTTGCAAAGCATTTGGAAAAGGCCTTGAATTATACTTTATGCATTGTTTCCTCATCTTAATCAACAAATGAGCAAAACTGCTCATCTGGCCAATTCTGATAAATTAAAAAATGATTACCTGCTAATTCCAATGTCATGCTGATATTATTTGTCATTCCTAGCTGTTGGTATAAAGGTGAATCTGACTCTGGGTCTGTTTCTGTAAGGAATGGAGTTGTTTGAGGAAGCTCTTCGGAAATGGGAACAAGCCCTAAACATTCGACACCACACCTTCTCAACCTCCAGCAACAGCAGCCTCGCTCTGCAGGGGGCAGCGTGTCCAGACAACTCCATGGTAACCATCACACAGTCACCCAAGCTCATGTGCACATTATGTTTAGTCTCTAGTCCAACTGTAATATTGTAAGTTTATGGTGCCGTTGATATACCTAACTCTGATGTTACTTTATATGTAGTTGCAACAGTGTTGCCTCTGCTTCTTTAGAATCATTTCAAATTTCAAGTTGGAGTCGGTATGTAGTTCATTCTGCTTGATGCATTGATTCTATGTGCAATTTGTGCTGCTAATTCAGGATGTGCAATGCATTATGGACTGTGATATACAATACACAGGGATTTAGACTGCAGACATTAATCATCACAGTACCTGCTATGCTGGCAGATGACTAATGACCTCCATCTCTGACTGTTGTATTTATGCCTAAATTAGGCCTACTTTGTTCATGTGCACTCAGACAAGATATATGTAATTTATTTTGTCATTTCATTGTGGTTGAGAAGAGAAACGGTCAGGCTTTTTTCTATTTATATACTTAAAATATTAATCTGTCATGTGCCACATGAGCACAAAAGGAGAATTAGGTCACGTTTGTCTGCATGTTGTACGCAAAGCCTCAGCTGCAGGACTGTAGGCAATAGGCGTTGAATGACAGTGCAAAAGCAGCCCAGTCAAAGGTAGTTTTGTTGCTCTAAGTCTTTCCCTTCTTGGTTATAGGTTGAAGCTCGTAACAAAGTGTTTGCTGACAAGTTAGAGACCCTGCTGCACAGAGCGTACCACTTACAAGAGGACTTTGGCAGCAGCATTCCAACAGACAGCGTTCTGGCAGACTTTGGTAAGAGAGCAGATATCAAATGTCATCACAGAGAATAGTTTGATGGATAACGGTAATACTAAGTGAGAAATGCACCAAAAGTAACATTGTCCACTAAATTAAAAGGTTACATTACATTACCACTGATTCTTGGACTGTATCAATAGTTGTAGATTGTTATTTTATAGTGGTGCCAAAGGTTTTATTGAGTCCTTTTATGTTTTCATTATTACGCTGTGAGTCAGATTGTGTTCTTTTGTCAGAGAGTGAAGGAACTCTTATCCTGCCTCAAGTGGAGAGTTTCCACAGACTACAAGATGATGATGCAACAACTGTGACATCCGACGATTCCTTCTTCTCAGCAGCTGAGGTTTGTTTCTTTTTTTCTTTCTTTCTTTCTTCTTTCTTTCCAAACAAGATTCTTTATTGAAGTCAGTGGTTTAGCAGGGTCTGCTTGTATTAATGTTAAATGGAACAGGAAATAGAATATTTTCAGTCCTGTACATGCAGTCAGATCTGCTTCTCATCATGTGCACTGGGTGTGGGTTTTGTCGGTGCAGCTGTTTGATGTCCTCTCACTAGAAGACGCCTTCCAGCCACTCAAGCGAGCAGCTCTCTATGAAGAGGCCTTGTCTCTGGTCAAGGAGGGAAAAGTAGCCCACAGATCCCTCAGGTAACAGTCTCAACCAAAATAGTACAAGTGCTGTGTGTAAGCTTAGTTCAATTAACTACTGAGTTCATAAAATTTCAATTTACAATCATTAGTTGAAAAAGAGTCAACTACTAAGTAATGGCAGGGCAAGAAAGCCCAGAATTCAACCAAATAGTGGTCTAGTTAATGGTGCAGTCTTACAATCTTCACGCTTCGGCCTGTTGTTTAGCAAGAAAACAAACACAACAGAACCTAAAACAAAAATATATTTGGAATAATTTGTTGCTCCAGTTTGCATTTAATATTCAATCAAGGCCAATACACCTCATTTGTTTGCTACATCAAATTTTCTCAGGGCTTTTCATCCTCTAATGTTGACTGAGGATGCTACATTGACTCACTATCACCTCTTGAGGTACAAAGTGGTATTACAAACCAGAACAGGATGCTTCAACAAAATAAGACACCTTTTGACATAAGATCAAAACTGTTATTTCGCTGCATTTTGGTTGGCATTTAAATTCTTCAGTGTGTTCAGGTTAAATACATATGGCACAATGAATGCTGCTCCAAAAGTATCAAATTACTTGACATGTGCATAGGATTTTCTCATGATGACAGGTGAATATCAGCAGATTTCAGTTCCCCTCAGTTCAGCAGAAAGTTTCAGCATTTTTCAGCTCACTTTTTTTGTGGTTTGTGCCAGAAATATAACCAAATGAACACCAAGTTGCTCTGCCTCTTTCAGATGTGTACATGACAAGTGGTTTGACATGTCAGGTGTATTCAAGTGCCCTTATTTATCTTGCTTTGAATATCAAGTAGCTAATGTAAAAATGCTACACTCATTTTTTTTGTCTCCTTTTTAACCAGGTCAGAATTACTTGAATGTTATGGTGATCATGACTTCCTCGCCAAGCTTCACTGCGTGAGACAAGCATTCCAGGTTTGTTTCAGGCTAAATTACTTAAAAAAATATTCCACAAATCCTTCTCTGTGTTTGTTTGCAATTATTAAAACAGAACTCAACAGTGAAAGAGGAAAAGGAACCTACCACCTGCGTGTAGGTGGACTTAAGATAAACTCAAAGCTTGCACTTTTGTTCTTTTTTGCTGGAGACCTGACTTACCAACACTCCGTGTTTTCTTTTTTTCTTTTTTTTTTTGAAGCAGTGAATTCCACAGTCCAATTGCTCCATATTGTCATTCAGTTTAGAATGATGATCTCGGATAAATCTCATATTTTCTGAGTTGGATCCAAGTATAGCATCTTAGCACCTGGCAGGTTACTTTTCTTAAGCAGCGTACAGGCAAATGCAAATAGGTCAAAGAAAAAAGAGAACAGCTGGATGGTTCAGTGCCTCACATTTAGAAAAATGCAGTGAATCTATTCATGTGTGCAGGTTTTGATTTTTAGCTTCGTTCCTCTGTTGCTCTGCGCTCCCGTGAGAATTGATTTGTTTCTGATTTATCTCATGTGTGGACAGTTGCACAGCTGGAGCTGAAGGGAGCATTCATTATCTGCTGTGCATTGAGCAGATGGGTTCAACTCTGTGCTGTTTACCTGCTTATGTTTCTCTAATCTGGTCGATGAGAATAATTGTTCTCTGCTGCACATTAATCCTTTCCCGCCACCCCCCGCTGAGGTCCATGATTCCCCTTCAGCTTAATTTAGACACCAGGTTTGAAGCATGTTTGTCATCCACACTCGAAAATGTCATCAGTGCTGCTGCGAACTGAGATGTTCATTGTTTTTCTCCAGGTCCTGCTGTTAGATGAAACTCACCGAACATTTTTCATGGAGACTGGAAAGCAAATGATTGCAGGGTTAATGGTGAAGGCAAACAAGGTACAGCACTACTCCATCCATCCATCCATTTTCTACTGTTTATCCTGTTAAGGGTCGCGGGGGGTTCACCAGTCCATCACAGGGCCAACACAAATAGTCAGGCAACTGTTCACACTCACAGTCCCACCTACAGTCAGTTTATAGTGTCAAATCAGCCTCGTCCCCTCTTGATGTCTTTGGACTGTGGGAGGAAGCCGGAGTACCAGAGAGAACCCACACAGGCACAGGGAGAACATGGAGACTCCACACAGAAAGATCCTGTGCCCGAGTTGGGACTCGAACCCAGAACCTTCTTGCTGTGAGGCGACAGTGCTGACCACTGCACCACCGTGCCACCTACAGCACTACTAATTTAGATATTTAAAAGAAGTCTGGTTAAATACATTGTACTGCTGTAATTGTGTGCTTTTTTTTTGTTTTCTTTTCTTAGAGTCCCAAATCTTTCCTAGAGAGCTATGAGGACATGCTGCTTTACACTCAGAGAGAAGAAACATGGCCCATCACTAAGATGGAACTGGAGGGCCGAGGGGTGAGAAGAACTACCTGTTCATTTTCTTTTCTCAGCATGTGCCTGTCAGCTCTATGGAAGTGGGGTTGTTAGATTTTGTCTCTACCAGTGTGAATGTGTCAACTTTGGCTCTTGGATCTGTCAGATTTGTTTACATTCAGTCCGCCCTGACCCACTTGAATAAGCCTCAGTTACACTGAGATCTTCACTTCTAACTGTCAACATGTGTGCTTATGAGTTTATTCATAGTGCAGATTCAAAATTAAATTGAAAATCATCATATTAAAGCCAATATAAGATTGTGGTCCTCTTGTCCTCCTGATCCCTGCAGGTGGTGTGTATGAACTTCTTTGACATTGTGTTAGATTTCATCCTTATGGATGCCTTTGAAGACCTGGAGAGCCCCCCTTCCTCTGTGGTGGCTGTGTTGAGGAACCGTTGGCTCTCTGACAGCTTTAAAGAAACAGTTAATTCACGCACACGCTCAAAAATACCTTGATCATATCACTGATGAGTCACTTCCTCTTATCACAGAGATGTTTTTTTCTCTTAGGCTCTGGCAACGGCCTGCTGGTCTGTCTTGAAAGCAAAAAGACGCCTTCTCATGGTGAGTTTTCGCCAATTTCAAAACACTGTTCTTTTAATGCAGTCCTTGTTTTTCAGAGTTATTTCCTACCTCTTTAGTTGTAACACCTTTCTCTCACTGATGTCTCCAGGTTCCTGATGGTTTTATCTCCCACTTCTATGCCATATCAGAACATGTGAGCCCAGTTTTAGCTTTTGGGTTTTTGGGACCCAGGCAACACTTAAGTGAAGTGTGTACTATTTTCAAGGTGAGAATGTGCAGGATAGTGAAAAATGAATTGTGGAAGAGTTTTTTTTTTTTTAACAAAAATAACTGTGGGAACAAAAACAAAGGAATTAATCAGATTAATCCTGTATATTTTCAATTTTGTTTTGTTCATACAGTGAAAAATCATAGCAGAACTTGATATCAAGACCATGCTCTTCATACCGTAAATTTACCTAACACGCCTCGGTGAGCATGGACTTGGTGACAGTGGTGAGGAAACAAAAGGACCATTGAGCTGAATTAGACCTGGGGTGGGGAGCCTTCTACCTTGTATCATCGGCTTGAGCAGAAAAGAGCAAGAGGGAAAAGCAGAGAGAGAGAGAAAACACTTCTGAAAAATTGTTCTGCTCACGGTACCTGCTTTTTAGCAGCTGTTTTTGGGCTGACACCATCTTGTTCTATTTGGAGTGCGACAGGCTTTTTCCAGCTGCATGCCTCAAGTTTGAGACGCTGGAATAAATTAGTTGTGCTGCAGCACCGAGTCGCCACAAACAGACCGTGGGTTTGTCATCAAGGTCTCAACCAAAACCAGTTCTAGAGCACATCCTGCCATTTTGATATTTTTCCAGTGTGAAGAGAACAGATTTTACACATGAAGTCCTTGTAATGAAGGTCACTACATCACACTGAACTTGTCTTATAAACTAGGTATTAGGAAAGACAGTGAGGTTCTAATGAGAAGAGAGGGTATGAAGTTGCAGCATGGGAAGTGAACAACAATGAACAATAATCTTAATTTACTCTTTCTGTCATTGATTTCTTTCCTTTCATTCACAGCAACAAATTGTGCAGTACCTTAAGGACATGTTTGACCACGACAAGGTCCGCTTCACCTCAGCTCAGTGCTTAGCTGAGGACATCCTTAAGCTCTCCCATCGCCGGAGTGAGATTTTACTGGGATATCTGGGTATCGATAGCCTTCTGGAGCTCAATGGTGCCCTTCCCAGAGACGCAGAAGGCTCTTTGGGGCCCAACTGAAACGACTGGGGCTTCATTGGGCTTGAACAGGCTGATGCTGGAAACGGCAGCAGTGTATTCTGTCACTACTTTAGGATCAGTTGGAATCATTCTCCCGTGATCCACCAAGAAATCATCTTTCAATCATTTGCGTTCATCAAGTCCTACTGCGGATACAGAAAGTAGATTTTCATCAGAGCTGCTGTCTATTAAGGAGGGAGAGCGGTTGGATTCCATCTCTCCTGCGCTGCCAGACACCATGTTACGTATCAAGAATGCCTGTTGTGATCATGTGATCTCAGATGTGCGAGGACTGGCCTCGTTTTAGCTGAGTCAAAAGAATAATTCTTTCAAACACACCAGCTCCTGATGAAGACTGGACCTTCTACACCATTATTATTCACTGGTTGCATTGTGACCTTCCCTTCATCACTTGCGCAGTTGGATCTCCTAGTCTTCATGATAATGTGCAAGGGAGTCTGTGTTTTTGTACAGTTTATATTAAAAGGGGGAAGGAGAATCCTACTGACAGCCTCAACCAACTGAAGAGCTGTGTGATGAAGAATGTAATTTATTTGTTTCTTCACGTAAAGCAGAAGTATTTATTCCAATTTGGTTTTAATCATGTAGGCAACGTGGCATTTCCAGGAAAACATCATGTAATAATAGTGTAGTTTCCTAACCTCCATTGTCCCAAAGGTTTAGTTCCTTTACCTGTAGTGAATTAGTGAGGCAGCTAAGATGCTAATGTTTAGTAAGTGTGATCCATCATATTTTATCTGGTAATGGATAATGGAACATTATCAATTTTAAATAGCACCGAGGCACATCTATCCTGTTCCACTACTGTGAACCCCGAGCTTGTTCAGGTGCAGGTCTGCAGTTTGTTCAATTTCCAAACCTATGAATCTGTTTGCTTCTCCACAGATTAGAAACATGGCTTCACTGTTTACTCCTGTATACAGCATACCTCTACTTTTCCACCAACACTAGCACAAATATATCAGCAACGGTGGACGAATTCTCTTTAGGACTGCACAATCATTCTCAAGCTGTGTTTCAAGATTAGGCAGAGTAGCTCTTACTCAAAATGTGTTTTTCCACCTGTAACCTTCCGCGTCAGTGCTAAACATCTGCGTCCACAATGTACCTCAAGATTTGATTTATTTCGACTTAAGAGCAGCTTCTGAAACTGGTTTAAAAAAAAAGAAAGAAAAAAGGACCAGCTCTGAACTGGGCCTCTGACAACTCTTGGTGCAACAGAAAACAAATAGCTTGAACAGTGGAAAAACAAGACTGCTCTCAGGGAATAAATTGTAACTTGTAGTCACGATTAGGTAAAGCATTAATATTTAACTAAGAAGAAATATTGTTGCTCAGTCGTTACTACACATTTTCTGTATTGATTAAGCCACCAATTGCTTCCAGATATTAGCGCCTAAGAATGACCATTTGTTAAATGTTATTACCTTGGAAAGAAATGTCAATCTCTTCTGTTTTTGTTGCAAAAATTGGACTGACTTTCCTCGCTGAATACGTTGATCTGTAGACAAATTATAAAGTAGATCAACAGGCAATTCCCCAGCAAAAAAAAAACTAGTCTTGGTGATGACTCAGTGTCCTACTTTGAGGGGGGAATGTAAAACACTAGAAACCTGAAACTGAAGCAGTTAAATATTCAAATTTTGTTTCCAGTAGTTAGAATTATATTTTGCTTGTGACAAAGGTCCACAGCGAGTCAATTTAAAAACTTGCACATTTTCCATCATCATGTGTCTCTACATAAATTTCCCTCCTCCTGTCTTGCTTGTATTTACACAAGCTCTCAATGAAAGGGTGGCACCAGGCAGCAAGAATTATGTTACTTCATTTTTATTCTTACAATAGAAAGACCTGGACTGTAGAAGCGGGCATTGTAACCTACATAAGTGCACTGATAACCTCGAAAATGTCTCTGTGTTGTTGGACTTTTGGAGCACAGAGACGCTGACGGGGCTCCAAGATGCCAAGTTAAGTGAATTCCAATGGTCATTATTTATTTGTTCAAGAAACTGAAAACAAATATGTCTTACTGAAAAGATGGTTGTGTAATTGGCAGCAGAGACACAGCAGCGGTGTGCCTGTGTGCGCATGAAGGGATGACGTTTGTCAAATCATTTTCATAGTTTCAACAGCAGTTCATTTTACGAATCAGAAATTACATGTTTTTTTTATGTTCTTGATAATCCAAATCCACCTCATGTTGCAACATATTTCTGAAATTCAGAGTTTATTTTCATGATGTAATAATGCATTCTCTGTTACAGCTGTGTATAGGATTATATCTGTTCCCATCAAATAAAACCAGAGCTGTAAATAGAATCCTTATAGTCATATTATGAAGGTTTTTTTTTTGTTCTGGCAGATGTGCAGCTTTATGATTTTTAAGCATTTTGCACTTTATGAAAACAAAACAAAGAAACAGGAATGTCCCACCAAGTTAAAGACGTTTGAATTATTTATTGCATAACTTAACTCGTAATATGTTAATAATAACATAAAACTTAAATGCTGTACAGTATGGAAATTATCTTTCCCAGAAAAAAATTATGCAATGGAAATGCTTTATTTTGGTTACTTTCAAAAGTTTGTTTCATATTCTGAAATGTTCACATTCATGAATTTTAAACCCTTAATGTCTGTGTGTTTTGATCACTGATTGAAAACTTCTTGGAGATCTTGTCCTGCTTGTTGTGACCTTTCTTTCTTTCTTTTTTTTTTTTTTAATTGTTGAGTATCAGTTATATTTGCATCATGCAGGTAAATGTAACTAGAAGAATGTAGGGTCATGTTTCGTCTTGTATCCACAGATTGGTCTGCTTCTTCTGTGTCCTCAGATTAGATGATCAGAGATTCCAAGTCCTTGCATGCGAACGTGTAGATTCTCGAAAATGCATTAATCGGTGTAAACCAGCAACATTTATATCTAGATCTTCATTTAGAAAAGCCATAATTGTGCTCTAGAAAATATGAAGGAACTCATTTGAAACTGAAAAATTTAGTCACGAACTCCAATTTAGTGTTCATTGAACAGATTCACCTGGATTTGAGATGGCCAAAATATGAAAATAATTGTTTTCCTTTTCTTTTTTTGAAGAACTACTGTACAAGTGTCCTATTCATGCCTTTTGTCTTTTCTATTGATAAGTTTCAATGCCACAAACTGTAAATTGATTTTGATTCTCCATATTAAATGTTATTTTTGTTACTCAAACGTGTTCATTACGTGATTCCCATTCAAACCGTGCTGATGTTCCACCAAGAATCAAGCGGTCTCGCAACATGAATGTTGTTGTTTGGTAATCAAGAGACATGGACTTAATTAAACAAACAGGCTTAAAATTATTTTTTTCAGTTGATAAAATGGCTTTTTGATCCTTGAGAATTCAGTTTTCATAATTGCCCACAAGGGGGCATTCCAGTCAATCATACAGATTTTAATGACATTCTGTGCTCTGAGCATGAGCGTTGGCAGAATGGGACCCATTGTAGAGGCCAAAATTGTGAGTATTGTCTCTTGTTGGTAGTCTTTAAGCAAGAAAAAGTGCGACTTCCCCTCTGAAAGGATTTGGTCTCTCTTCTGTTGTTCAGTGTCTTCACAGGAAAATTGTGGAGAAAGAAAAGCCAGTTTACACTGGTTCAGGTTTTCACTGTTTGCCTTTACATCCTGTTCTGCCAGTTATGACTGACTTCATGAGAGAAATAAGTAGCCAACAAGCTGAGGTGAGAACCCCCTGCCTCCGTTCAGCCCTCCTTTTATTCTTTTCCAAAAAAATCTCATCATGACAGGAGGGATTGTCTCTCAGTTCATTTGTTCTATTTCCTGATGTTTCTTCCAATATCTCTATGATTTAATGAATAATATTCATTAACTTGTTTCCTGTTGAGTCCAAGCTATTTCTGAACTTTTTTCAAAACTGGCTTGTATTTGCTAATTTGTAATTCATTTGGATGACATAAGCTGTATCAAACTTCTTCAGGGACTATGGGGAAAAAACTAGTGATGAAGTGAAAATAAAGATGCTCTACTCTCTCTGATGACAAAATAATTTATGATTTTGATAGACTTTACCTATATTTCCCCATTGCAGGTGAAATATTTTTGCTTTTGATTTTATTTACATATTTCCTTCATTAATTTAAAGATAACTAAATTATCCGCAATTAAAGTTATCATATTATTATTATTGAATGAATTTTTTTGTGTTTTTGGTTCATTCAATAATTCTTCATGGACATAATGTCTCATTCCCAGTGTGCGGCTGATTGGATGGTTCCTCAGCTACCGGGACCCGTTTAAACGCGCAGCTCCGCCCGCTATTGGTCGAACGCGTGTCTGGGGCGTTTACTGGGTCTGCCCGGTTGTGTCCGGGTAAGATGGCGTTGGAAGAGCAGTGCTCGGCACCACCTCGATGGCGGTCTATATCTCTCACACACGTAGAGTTCCCCGAGGGTACGTAGACGTAACATCTTTCTCTAACTACTGAAGCTTTACCTTTATATAAAACGCCTTGTAAATTTCGAGCTGTGCGTTTGTTTTCCTGCAAGTGAATGGACACGGTAGTCGCTGTTACTGCCAAATTGTGAGCCGCTTTAAAAGCCTGGGCACAGCGGGGAATGTCACCAGGGCTGCAAAATTGTGAGACTGTGCCGCATGCGCAGTAGGTAGAAATGTCCACAATGAAGGCTAGCCAGTGTGCTAGCTGTCTAAATATCGGCACTGATATTTTATTTCAGCTTTTACCGTTTGTTCTGAAACACTTGTCTGAATTCAGACATTCAGGACAACAACCCGTAATTTGTTTAACGTACTATTTCAAAATTTCCCACCTTTTTAAGATTGTATCGAAGTATATAGCTAACGAAATAGCCAGTTAGCTACTTGACCTGATTCTGTTAACTAGCATTAACCACATTGCACCGAGCTAGTTGAATAATCAAACTCTAATAACACGGTCTGTTACTGAAAGGAAGGCTTAGCTAACATACACCAAACCACATACCTAAGTGTGCCCGCATTTAGGCAAACCCCCGGGGTGACTTGAGTACCTTACTCAAGTGTCACTCCTACCAGGGAAGGTGACTTAAAATGCCTTAACATCAGTACTGTGTCTATGTTCCAGGTGACCTGACGGGACAAGTGCTGGCCTACATCAGTCTTCTACCCATAGCAATTCTTGTGGGGTTTGTCACACTCATAGTGTTTAAACGAGAGCTGCACACTGTGAGTTTTTGACTTGGCACAGAGCATCATATGTAGCATATTGACAGTAAAATGTCACCTGAACTGCAGTGACAGGCTGACTCAGGGTTTGTAAACTCCCATTTGTTGCACCTGTTCCCACAGATTTCATTCTTTGGTGGGCTCATCCTGAATGAAGGGGTGAACTGGCTGCTGAAGCACATTCTCAGAGAGCCACGCCCATGTGCAGGTGAGTACCTGGCAGGGTTGTGATGGTGGTCGTAGTGTGTAATGTCGGGGAATGAGGCCTTTAACCTGGAAAAGAGAAGGTATTATTGAACATCTGGTTCCCTTATTTAATAGTGAGCTTGTTTTTGTGTGGAAAAAGAGACCTGTATTCAACAAAAGTGTAAGGTATTGATACATTTTGCATAAAACACATTAGTAAATGTCACATTCCTGAATGCTGAAGTTATTAAGTCTCTTAAAAAAAAAAAGGTTTCCACAAGTGGCTTTTGACAAGCAAGATGCTTTCCCAGCCATTAAACATCATCACGCCAAACACAGAAGAAGCGAAAGTTTAGTTGTCATTACTGCACAGTTTCAACAACATATCATAATAATTACTTTGACTGACATTGTTATAGAATCTGCAACACTAGAGGGACTGTTCATTTTTTTTAGGTCATTTTACTTTTCTTTGAAAAAATCAATTGAAATGTTCTCGTTTTGTGTTTTTAAATTTGAGGGGACTTCTGTTAAACCAAGATGATTTCTGAAGTATATAGAGTACGATGTGTTGGCAGGATGTCTCTGTAGCACCAAAATATTTAATTTTAAATGTGTATTTTGACACAACCTTGATGAAATATTTCACCTCTCTGTGATTTGAAAAGTGCAGTGGGCCATATTTGGATTAATTGTGATGCCCTAGCGGTGATGTTGACGCGATGATTTGTACTTCTTGTGCTCACATTTACACTTAAAAAGGATAAAAGTGGCGTCTATTTGTGAGGACACGTCTCTCTAACTTTTGTTTTGCACAGACCTTAATGTTTGCAGTAATCCACAATTGTGTAAATTCTCATTGGCTGTCAATCTAGGGAAGACTTGGCAATGCCAACTTCTGGGTTAATGACTTACAAAAATACGTCATCCCTGCAGCCCTCTGTAGAAGATTGATGACTATTACAGTTGATGTACTTTTGTAGTACATTAATTGGGATACTTTTTAAAACAAAAACATTTCAAGTACAATGTTCTTGTTTTGCGTATCTGAAAGAATAATGCAACAAATCAAACTGATCCAAAATTTGACCTGAGAGTAAGTATAAAATTTTTCCTCAGTACAAAGGTTACAGTAAACTACAGGTAGTACTTCATGTAAACAGGGAATTTCATCTCAAACATACTTTACATTCCTAATAGAAATATAATGATTCCTCATCTGTCAAATAAGGGCTCAAGCCCAGTATTAACATACAGACCCCTGCTACAGGGAGGTGCAAGGTGTTCTCTTTAGTTGAGTTACTCCAGATTGTGAATTAATTCTGTCCTCTGTTGTGTTTCTGCAGGGGCTCACTCAACCCTGAACACAGAGTATGGAATGCCCTCCAGCCATTCCCAGCTCATCTGGTTCTTTGTTGTTTACTTCTTTCTTTTCCTTTATTTAAGGTGAGATTATTATTTCTATAATACAGTGTGAAGATTTGTGTGTGGGAACATGCACCAATGACAGAGAATAAGCTGTTGTCACAGTGTCATTGAAGGTTATAATGTTGGACATTTCCTTGTGTTTTTTTCAGCATCTAACTGTAGCTGATAATTATTCCCCTTTCACATGAATTAACTGCCATTTTTAAACTTGTCTTGTCTTCAGAATGCATCAAACGAACAATGCTCGATGTGTGGACCTGCTGTGGAGACACATACTGTCCATCATCCTGTTGGGCATTGCCTTATCAGTTTCATACAGCAGGTAAAAGACTTGCTTCCCCTCTGAAAACCTCCACATTCAAATTAAGAGTTGGAGTTACAAGCAGGGAAAATGTTTGGAGTCATCATGTGAAAACACACTGCCAGCTACGGATGCTGTGGAGACGCGATCGGATGTATTGGGGAAGTGTGGCTCAGATTTCATTCATTTCTATTAGAAGTATGAAGCTCCTGGTCATTTTCTCTGCTCCCATTTCAGAAAATATAGCCTAATTAATGTTTTCCCTGTAGGGATTTAATTTTTCACCACCCATGACCCATCTGCGATTAATCAGAATTTGAATTTGTGTGTATTCTAAAGTATTTGGTGTTTAGTATGATTCTAGAGGAGAGGGTGTTTTTTAATCCAAATAGTTGTCACCTCCACTTTTACTAGATTTTACCACTGATACTGTTTTCATTCTTCTGTTCAGTTTTTGTACATCATGACAAGGAGCTCCATGCATAAATATCTACTACCTTCATTTCACTCTTTATTACTGATCTAGTTACTACTTGTGCAGTCAGAGGCTGTTTACCGCAGTATGACGTGGACCCGGTTAAGACGGTACTCTGACGAAGGCATCCCCCATGCAAACAGCATTTTCTTACCACCTTAATGTGGGTAAAGTCATCGTGAGAGTTGGCAATAATCAAATGAAGACATGCATTATTCTGTTCTTCGCATGAAGTGTGTCTTAGACATGTAAACACAGCGTCTTACCTCAGTCAACCTGCTCTACAACACATGGTTCAGCTTCCTTCAAGTGTTTAAAAAAACACTCTGCTCTAAGTATGGATTGTGCACTATTAGTGAGAAAGCTCACCAAAAATAGCCATGTAACCAAAATCAGTGTGTACATTCATTTACTGTTAGTGCTGATCTTTTTCAGCCAACACAGGCTTTGTTATCATTCATGTACATACTTTGTTTACAGATGTGTAGCTGTTTATGAGAAGCCATACAACTTTTCTGTATGTGTGTTTGAATATAGTCGTGTCTCCCAATCTCAGGGTCTACCTGTTGTATCACACCTGGAGCCAGGTTTTCTATGGCGGGGTGGCCGGTAGTACCATCGGCATAATCTGGTTCTATTTAACACAAGAGGTGCTGACACCATTATTCCCCAAAATAGCTGCGTGGTGAGTAGTGTTCTATTTTCTCTGGGTCACAGGGGAAGACGATTTAATCTGCAGCCTGAATACGTGGAGAAAACTAGTCCATTATGGGTTCCTTCATTTTCTGTTCTTTCCATTTCTCTCAAAGGCCAATATCGGAGTACTTCCTCGTGCGAGACACAAGTCTAATTCCCAACATCTTATGGTTTGAGTATACAGTGACCAGATCAGAGGCAAGGTAGGTTTATATCGCCTTAAAGATGCATTACTCATGATACCACATCTGTCATCATTGGCTGAATTCAGACCAAATCAGGCTCTGGGGTGAAAACACAGGTTCTCTCATTAAGTTAACTGGTGTATTTTTAACAAGGCTGACACACTAAATCTCAGTACTGCAATACTTCCTCCTTGCGATACAATATCCAACACTGGCTCCAAATATCAATATTTTGCTGCAGAAGCATAAACCAATTAAACCCCGTCATTTTGGGCAGTTTAATGTTTGTTTGAGTGTGTTCAAGGGGCACTTATACTCTTTGTTGGCCATATTTTTTTGCATCTAAATTTTTCCAATTTTTTTTTTAAACTGAAACCACAATCCAGTATAAAAATACATAACTTTTTTTTAGTATTCTTTAGTTACAAATGTCATGATGTATCGTAGATGATTATCTGTCATTATTGGAGCTCGGTATCACGCAACTTAGAGGAAGAAGAGCAGTTTCCCAGTCTGGTTTGGTTCAATTCCTGTCTTATTTCTCAGAGTGGTTCTCGGTAGGAGAAATCTAGATGTCATGGGAAAGCTCAATTTTTGAGCTTGTGAGATCCTGATGGTCTCACCAGGCTAAGGTGGATGTATCGTGACATCCCTTAACGCCAGTATTTCACCTCAGAGCAGCTGCAGTGCCTGGTTGGTTCTGAATCCAGCCCTCATGGGTTGCAGTCTGTTGCATTTGACCCTTTTTTTTAAATGTTTTTTCTTTAAGGAACAGACAACGAAAGCTTGGAACAAAACTTCAGTGATCCAAACTGAGTTAACAACCACACACACACACACACACACACATTCTCTCGTGTACACACACAAAGAGATGCTCAAAAAACACACTGGAGAACCATCTTTTGGACTGACGTGGTTGCAAGGAGAAAAGGGCAAAAAAAAAAAAAGAAAAAGTTTACAGGTGGCAAAAGAGTGCCTGGACACGGCCCGGAGCCTACAGCCTGAGCAAGTCCGTCCTCACACCTCTCCCTCTTGTACAGCTTGACCAGATGCTCTTCAATGCATGCAAGACTGTGCTGGAGGCATACTATTTAATTATAGATTAATATATATATATATATATATATATATTAACTATAAACGCACGCTGACAGTAACTGTGTACTGTAAGAGATTCTAGGAGCCAGAGAGGAGGCTTTGGTCAAGTTTCAAAACAAATTAATGGGCGTCATTGCAGCATGTAGTCAGTGATTCTTTCTTTTTTTTTTTTTTGTAATATTCCAGTGGTTAGCTGGGAGGGGGGTGGCTTGGATGGGGGTATGTGGAATTAACTTTTTTTTTCATTGTTATATAATAAAAAAAAATGAACCATTTCTTAAATTGGTTATTGTGTAATATACATGAAAAATTGCACTTTGTGAAATTTATAAGAAAACGACTAACACTAGTTAAATGGTAAGACCCTTCCTCTCTTTTCCCTCATCAGTCTTTGCTTTGTGTCTATGATTGTCAGTCCTAATATATTAGTCTCTGAGGCTCATCTGCAAGCAGTGTAAATTTAATCAGTACTTTTGAGCGTCAAGGTTGTGGTTTCTGTTCATATCCACGTTTAGAACCGTGAGACTGAATCACAGGAGCACATTTCAGTTATTTTAGTTCTCCTGAACACAGACTGAGATGTTTTCCTAATTTCTTGCACACAGTAGCATTCTGGGAGTAGAGTTAAAAAAAAAAAAAATCATTCCGTGTCTTTGTTTTCAGTCGTTGCAGAGAGGACGGGTTCCTTTTTACATGCATTTCCAAGATAACATTCCGTGTCATTTAGTGAGAAAACTTATATAATGACTGCTGAGGGGAAATGTTTTTCTTTTGTATTATTTCTGAGGAAAGTAAATAAAAAGTAAAGCCTCAGGTCAGTCGTAGCATGTGATGATGCTTACTTCCTCACAGACCAGAGCAGCGGGTGTTGAACGCTGTCCAGTGAGGATCTGAAGCTGATTTATAACTGTCATATCATTAGCTCCACAAAGGGAAGTAGTTCTCTTAGAATTTGATTTTTTTTTTTCATGTGTAACCTATATCAGGCTGAATAAAAATGTGTTTATGTACAAGTGACAGCTCAGGTGTCATATTTTGAAATCTGGTGACATACAAAAAAAAAAGTGACCTCTGCCTGGTCGTCCTGGTTTGTTGCGTTACCTCGGATGGGAAAAGGGAAGCCCAGTATGGTGAGAATCAGAATGTGGAGTTGGTTTCTTTTTGGAGAATGGCTTTTTTGTCACTGATTACAAACATTGTCAAGTAGAAAATAAACAAGTTTTCATGGAACCCAGAATGTCTTGCATGCACTGCTAGTCCACAGATAAAATATGGAGAACAAAATCAGAATCTTAAATTTAGCCCCATTTACAAGAGAAAGAAACAACATGGCGTGAACAAAACAAAGACAGCACTGAAGATTGCTAAACATTTGATGTTCTTAGGGATTAAACAATGGCTGTTATTGAATGCAGGAATATGAACTTGTCAAAAAAAAACAACTAGACACTTTGACCGAAAATGTCTGACCATCAAACAGCAATGACAGATGGAGGGGATGAATTTCATGGGTTTGTGTGAACTCCAGTCGACTTTCACAATCCGGTGTAGCTGCTTATGTTGTTGAATGAGGATTTTGTAATGTTTCATTCCACCACAACAGCTGTGCAAAGTTCATGGATATTCCCTGGGAGAGAACATGATGACATACCTGATGATCCAAAATGCCCCACAAATTCTATGCAAGGAATCATGTTTGGCAAATAGGGAGAACACTGGAGAACACAAACTGTGTGCACATCGTAACATGAGGCGGGACATTACCATGCCAGAAAGACACATAATGTTGATCGACTACGAACATAATGGGACACAGACTAAAAGGACTTCATGAGTTTTCGGTTAAATGCCTGGCAAAAAAGGTCTGTGGTTCACACTACCCTGAGATATTTGAGTTTTTTTTTTCTTTCTTTAAAATGGTCGTTGTGAACAAGAGGCCATATTAAACTGGAGAGGCAATCATGGATATTAAATATCTCAATGAAATGAGATGAAACGTGTAGAAATCCCACGTGTAGCTTTTTGTTGAGTCACTGCATCATGTCAGCACTGTGCAGTTAAATGTCTTTTAATTTTTTTTTCCAGCTTCACGTACTTTATCTAATTTTGTTGTCTTTCCTGGTGAACTGTCATATGATTGGTGGAGAACATATTATGCGTCATGTTCTTTATAAGAATACGCAGAAAACTGAAATAAATTAATATTGAGCTTGAGGGAACCGTGGCGATGCCCATTTCCGGGATGGCCTACAAATATACGTCATCCTTGCGGCACTTTTGAATTGTTTTTTCACCCTGTAGCTTGTTTTCGGTGTTGCTGTTGTAAACATTGCCAAGAACATTATATGTACAACAAAAACAACAGTTGTTTCTGCGTTGATGTATGGAAATATGTGTTCTGAAAGTATTCAAGAGATGAATACACATTGAAAAGTTTGAGTTTATTTAAAAAACAAAAACAAAACAAAAGCAAAAAGGACCGTAAAGACACGGAGACACTGGGAGGTTATGCTAGTGTGTAGCGGAGGCTGCTAGCATGTTGACCGGCGTGTTGAAGTCGCGTCTCCCGCCGAATCATCATCCAGAACCAGGTCAAGTGGAGGCTGACCGCTCCGGAGGTGACGTGACGGCCTGAGGTGACAACGAGGCAGGTAGGTGAAAAAATATTCAGCAGTGCTTCACTTGAATTATTAACTGGAAAGCTTGGCTGTTAAACGCGAAGTGCTTGCTGCTGTCGGTGAGAGTAATGGTCCAACTACATCCCATGCTGGCTGAATGGTGAAACCGTAATGTGAATTAAAGCTGCAAGCAGCGTTGTTAGGGCCTGAGCCCCCGCGCGGCCTACGGCCGCGTCCTTGACACCGGCCCCAATCCAACGGTGTAATCGGCAAATCCCTAGGCCTTGTAGTTTAGGAGATACGAGCCTCAGTTCGCTGCACAGCGTGACTGCAGAGCTGAGAGCCGGCCCTTTAAGAACCCCTCCCTTCTCTGCTCGCTCTCTGCCATCTGTGTCAGAGTGGAGAGCAGAGGAGGATTTGGCAGTTTTACTGTGAAACACAGTCATAACTCTGCATATATTGGTCAAAAGTGTAATGTAAAGACATCAGTTCGTAGAGTTTTTTCTCAGGAATTCAATGGTGTGTTTTCTGAAGGTGTGAGTGTTTTAGTTTAGAAGCTACAAGTGTTTGTTTGAGAGTATGTACATGAGGGCAGAGAAGCTCCAATTGTGGTTTCCATGACTACAGTAAACAAATCTCTGCCATCTCTGGCAGAGCTGAGAGCAGAGCTGAGAGCAGAGCTGCCAGCTGGCCCATTAAGAACCCCTCCCCCGCTGCACTTTCTTTGATCTGTGCTAGAGTGGAGAGAGTGGAGGATTAAGAGAAATGTAGTGTGTAAAAGCTGAATAACTCGGCCTACGTTGGTGGAGAGTAACACAAAATACCATATTTTTGTAGGGATTTTTGTCAGGAATACAGTGATATGTTTTTAAAAGCTGTGCGATGTATGGTATAGACGTGAGAAGCATTTGTTCGAGAGTATGTACCATGAGAGGAGACGGCCTCCCCATTGACTTCCATTGTAAGCGTGAAACATGTCTCCCCCACTTTGAGGGCTTATAAAATCCAAACCGAGCGCGTAGTATATTAGCCTTTAAAGATTTTTGAAGAGCACAGTTGGGAGAGTAATGTGTGAAAGTTTGGAAGCCCTGGCATTTACGGTTTAGGAGGAGATAGATTTTGTTCGGGGAGTAAAAAAAGTCCTGATTTTGACAGTTTTGTCCAATTTGTGGACATTCTGTTGGAGATAGGTGAGGGGTCAGAGTGTAAGAATTGTTCGTCTTGATGAGACGAGTCCAACGGTGTTGGTCCCATGTCTGTGGGAGTTTTGTGTGAGGAGTTATAGCGCGCGAAATTAAAAAAAATTATCTTTTTTTTGTGTGGCTCCCTAGGTGGCGCTATAGACTTTTGTGGCGTTTTTGTTTTTGATTAGTGAATGTTGAGACATACCGAACGATTGTGGCGAAATTCAGCGAATTTCATGCATGTTCAGGGGGTCAAATTAGATTATGTGCGTTATGCGCATTATGCGCATTATGCGCATATAGCGCGCACTCATTGAGAGCAAGAACAGTATAATACCAGGTTTTGAATGGGTGTGTATGTGAAAACTGGCTCCGGGTCGTCTGGCCCAGTTGCCTCATGGGTGTTGGGGGGGCCTGGGACACTGTTTAGTGTGTGTTTTTAGTGTTTTTAGTGCTGCTAATGTGTTGCTCTGCCGAGCAAACATAATAGGGTCTTCGCCAGAAGTACCTTCTGGCTCAGGCCCTAATTATTGCACAGTCTCATGTTCCAGTGTGTCTGTTGTGGAAAAGGCTCGTTGGACATTCGATTCGTGGTAGAATAATGTGTCAAATCAACCTCATAATGACAACATCAGTGCAGTGATAATCAGCATCTTGATATTTTGCACCTGTGGAAGAGATGGATCAGATTGGCCAAGAAGGCATGGTCACATTGAAAATATACTTTTATATTTGTAGTATGGATGTACTTCATGCTCGGTGTGCATTGAGGAGACCAAGCAATGATCAATACTAAAGGCACAGAAGCATGTGCCCAACAAGTCTGCAGATGTCCCACATTTCTTTGGTTTCAGTACCCTTCCTCCCAATACATAAAGGCAACCTTATTGCTTTCATATGAATTGTGAGTAACAGATGATTATTGTGTGAATCACACATTGTCTTACCATTGACAATGCGCTTGGTTGCCCTCTTGGGGTTATCTGGTTTCATTGTTTATTAGGCTTTAAGTATATACTATCACCATATTCGGTGTTACATCCACTGAAATGATCTTTGGTCCAACTCACTACCACATGTATGGTACTTTTTTGTAATTTAGGGTCAATTAGGGTCTTTTGAGTGTAAAAAAACTTTTGAACAGTCTTCAAATTGAACTCTCAAGACAAAATGAAAGGTAAACACATATCAAACTCATGTTTTTGTTGACTTTCTGGCGACTATTATTGACAAATGGCCCTTTGCAACAATGCACAAGTCCTTGTTTTATGGAGAAGTGTCTTCTTCACCTTTCTGTCACTGCACTGTACCAGCTAACCTCAGGCTTCCCCAAACAGGGAATAACCCCAGCCTAGGTAAAGATGAAGACCTGGTGCTATTTCTGTCCATTTAAGCAAAACTCTCTGAGCTGCATCATTTACATGAGCAGTGAGCGATCAAGGAGAAACAGTTTTGGTTGGATTTTCTTGATTATGTACTCCCACACAAATGTCTGTATTGAATTGAGCTTGACAGCAAGATTCAAGAAATCTGTCAGAACATGCTATAATTGCAGCTTATTAAAACACAACATTTCTTGGAATTATCCTTCTGGTATCTCATAATGCATGCTGTAAAAGTTGAACACAAAGGTCGGCACTGTTTAGATTTAAGAAAAGTGTTCAAATAGTTACAACTCAGGTTCAATGACGTTTCAGACTTGGGTGCCCCCATGACATCTACTGGATGAAGTGTGTTATTGCAAAACAGAGATAATGTCAAAGCTTCATGAAACAGAAAGCTGAAGGTGAATGTGAGAGGTTTGCATCCATGGACAACATTACATTGTGGAAAAAATATCTAATGAGTAATTGAAGTAAAATTGTTGAAGAAGTGGCAGAAAAAGGAGCAAATAGTGGCTGCAGTCTCAATATATATCGATCTACAGCAGAAAATGGTATCCAGTAAATGTTGTAATTCGAGTAAATTTTGCAAAGAACTACTGGATTATGAGTAAATAACATTTCTAATTTGGGCTGAGTGATGCAAACAGAACAGCGAAGTCAGAAGGTATTAGGAGACACACTTTACGAATACATTTGTTTGATCTTTTCTTGGATTTCTTCACAACAACATAGTTGCATAGTATAATGGCAGCTGTGTCCATCTATAATTGTAAAGGCATTTTTCCTTTGTGACGAACACTTCCCCCTAATGACATTCTGTTTTGTTCCCTGGGGAACACATTAAACTACTAATCACAGTGGCTCTACTTTGATTAACAAGCTGCTGTCTAAATTAACTCCTACGTGATGGACTTGTTTATTTATTTTCTGTTGCAGAATGTTTGGCTAAGACATAGCTGAATGCTACAGACCAGCACCTTTTTATGGTAAATTTTAGTCTTTGCAGTTGTGATTTCTCTTTTGTTTTGACAGATGTTTAGTTTAGTTATTTATGATTCTCTGGTGTAAATTGAAGAGGCAAAAAAAAAAAAAGAAAGAAAATGAGCCACAATTCAAACAAAATGGTGCTCAGATAATTTCCTTTCCTTTCAGGCACTAGGCTTTGCTGATTTTGCACTCTGGAAGGGAAACATTTACTGCCCTTGGAAATAGTTGGAATTAATCACTCAGACTGATTTCAGGTAGAAAACCGCTGCTATATTAAGTTGGAGTAACAGTAATTTTGCAAGTCTTGGTTATCTGATCACAAAGTGTTTAAGTAGCTTTAAATCAAAAGGGTTTTCCAACAAAAGCACATATATCAAGTAAAAGTTCCTTAGGGGATTTAATGATGTACCAAATAACTTTTTTTTTTGTCTTTGTTGTGTTGCCTAGTTTTGTTTCACTCACATGCCCAAAACTTCTTTTTAGATTAGAGTCTTTAAAAGCACATTTACTACAACAAACAGTGAATTTGCTCGTCTCCTTTAGAATTTCTGTCAGCTTGTACTGAGTGGTGAGTCAATTTTTTGCCAGCAGACATTGGCAAAACATTAGAGTGTATTCTCACAGGACATCAGCTGCAGCTTGGAGCGCGTGTGTGTGTGTTAGATATGGAAACTGTTCAACATCTCTGCTCAGATAGCAGGAAGTGGCCGTGGGAAGCTTGAAAATGACTTGCTGAAATTAGATAGAAAAGATACTGGGTGACTTCGGTGACCGCGCTTTGATCTGTTTTAGATTGTCAAATGTCAAACACATTCTCATTCAGTCTAGTTAACCTGGAATTGGTTGACTGCTAAATGAAAAGAAATCCGTCTTTACGCTGATGACGTGGCTGGAAATAATATGATAGGAGCAATTTATGTGTCAATATATTGATGTCATGGTATTATTTCCATTTGCTCATCGTGTCTTGGGAACCTTTTTGATATCCAATTTCAGTTCTGAATAAATGATTCAGCTTGGTCATCAAATGGCTTATGAATAACATGGCAATTAATTTCTTGTGTTATCGCAACACATTTTGCTTTTTGCGCGTCATTTTAGACTGATATCTCGCTGGTCACCAAACCAGTGGTTTTTACCTGTGTTTCTGGTGACAGAACCGGATATCTTTCGTGAGGTTTCGGGACGTACTGCGGTCATGCTTGTTTCTACACTGACATTAGGCGTTTATAGCGAGATGACAGAACCTGTCAGATGCCTAAAATTATAAAAATATAAAAAATAACGTTAAAATGATACACAAAAGCTAACGTGCTATGTCTTAAATTTTATGTCGTAGGTGACTGGACTCATTTTGTTTTTTTGAAGATGTCTCACCTCATCGAAGAGGTCTCTCCATTTTGGAAGAGCAGCTGCCACTATGTTAGTTTAAGATTATTAAAACCACCCTACTGTGTCTCACAGTGTCCTACACTCTAAAAATATAACCAACCCGGCCAGTTTTTGAAGACTGTCCCTCCTTTTCCTCTTATCAGAGAGCTGGTAAATGATCTGAGTCCTGAAAGAAATGGAGAATCTTCAGGCTAAGGCGTGTTGGAGGTTGATCATTGCCGAGGTATGCATGCTGAGATGTGAGGGCAAAGAGAATACGGAAAAGCAAGACTTAAGCGGAGGAGGTCAAATAAGTTGCAGGAGCAAAGCAGCCTTTCTTGGATGAAGGGCGTGCTGAAAATCTGAGTTCCATATTTTCTACTTATGGGAATAATTAGCATGGTGGCTTTTCTTTTTAGGTTGTCACAGTGACAGAGAGTAAAAAAAACCTTCAAAGCCGTAGGTGAGGGGTCCTTTCATGCAGTCATGTTGTTTTGAACAATTGAAAACATAATGTGCAGCAAATGAGATTCACAAACATCTGATTTGTATCAGAAGTGCTATATTTAATATTTAATTGTACCAATGTAATATTTAATAGATACAAAACCAGTTAGGATTAGGTAAACGTTGTGGCTTGAGTTAGAGTAGGAAAATCCTCAATTGAAAATGAAACTTGAACAACAATGTCCTGTTGCAGCATTCACTATTTAGCTTCATATTCAAACATTTCATCCCAAACTTCAACCTCAAAATGCATTTGGACATTTTTGAGGACTCCATGTGCAGCATCATGGCCCTCGGCAACCTGGCCAAGCTAATCCAGTCCACCAAGTCTAGTCCAGTTTACCACCTGTGGTGAAGATAGGCTGTCACGTTCAAACTGTTTCCACCTGCTTCCAGATGTAGTCCCCGTCAGCCAGAAGGTAGAGATATACAAGTTGGACCAAAATATGAGGTGTAACCCAAATGAGGTGGAATTCTCTACCTTCTGAGGATGTTAGAAGCAGCAGAAGGACCACAAAGATGTCAGGGAAAACAAGCTTGGTCATGTCTTTACAATGTATTCATCATGTCTGTATATTGAAGGGATTCGTTCCCAGCCTGGTCTCTACCTGCCACATTCTAGATAGCCTGATGACTGGGAAAATCTACACACCACAGGGAGGTTAACCAGCTGTGCATCAACATCTTCCCTGGGGTGATGAAAGACAGTAGGTCTAAGGTTCTAGGGCCTAGAATCTTAGACTTTAAAAAAGTTTTATTGCAGTCTCTTGCATTCATAGTACAGCTAAGATTTCCATCCTGTCTTCTCAGTTATTCTGGCTGAGACATCATCTGGGTTGCTCTCATCGTCTCTGACATCATCTAATCTCAAAGCTTCATCTCACAACATGTTGTGTAGCGTACCCCTCGTGACCGGCTGAGTGGCCTCAAAATCATGGCCCCCTGGCCCCTGAGGTAAAAATATTGCATGAGGATTGAAGATGTTGCTGTGGGGATGAGTTAACTAGACAAATTTGAGATCACTTTAATACCTTTTAATATATCAGGTGGTGTGACAGGAGGTGCTTTAATTATTAGGTGGTGTTCAGACATCTACACAGATGTCTGTAAGTTGTATTTTTAAAGAGAAACTGTTGGTTCTTGCTGCACTGAACAGATTTAGAAGCTGCAGGTGGTAACAATATCAGCAGACTGCTTGAAATGCCAGCGAAACAAACAAATGGCCTCACCAGAGCTTAACAAAAGCCAGTCAAATCATGTTAAACAAGTTGTCTTGGGAAAAGAGGGCTTTGAATATATACACCTAGACACAAACGTATCAAACTGAATTTTGGACTTTAAAGTTTCAACGTCCTATTAAAATCAAGCCAAACATTCACATTTAATCAAGTCCATCCATCCATCATCATCAAATCACTAAACACATTTGAAATGAAGCCACTTTATTACAAACACATTGAGGTATAAGTAAAAGCCCTGCCATGGCCCAATTTACAGAGCTAAATTTATCACATGTATTACTTTTTTGACATGTACATGTGAGATGCATTTTAATTTTGTCATGGTGGAGCTCATTTCAATACTGTCGGATCTTCTAAAACAGAGGTTTTCAGTGTTAGGCAGGCCTCCCCAGGGGGACCTTCAGATAGTTTCAGGGCTCAGTGAATGGAGGTGCAAGAAGATGAGTTATCAAAAAGACCTCATCTAGAACAGCATGACATCTATGTGATTTGGTTAAAGCTATGGCTCAGAGATGCTGTGATCTGAGGGCATTTTCACTTTTTTCCCTACTTTTTTCCTACCTTTCAATCAGAGACTAGTACATGAGCATTTCTATGTTTTTATTGTACTGATGTTATGTTAAAAAAGCAGTGTTCGGCTAGTTAATTGGTATAGTTCACTGTCTATGGGAAGAAAAATCATAATAACTGTCATAAAAAGGCATCCAGAAATGAAATTACTTGAAGGAGAGGTAAGGAGAGGCAAGCCAAACCAAGCTTTGTCTGAGAATTTGAAAGCCCATTGTCTAATATTTGTGTAACAGGATACATAGCGCATAAGATTCACATATCCAATTTTTCCCTCAGAAATAGAGTCAAATGAAGCCAAAGTACCTCAAACTGTACATGCAGCTATTGCTCTCCACTAAAGTGCCACAAATTTTACTCTTTCATACTGCAATGTTGGTCTGAACCATTAATTAGTCCGAACTCAAATCAGAAAAATCCCTTGTTTTTATTCACCAAAACATGTAATCTTTAGCAGTAATGCACTGTTAATGTGGAAGACCAGATATAAATGGATAATACTCTTTGAGCCATAGACGCTTTATTTCACTCTTCACTTTGCGTTCACCATATTCCATGTGACTATTAGTTCCTCAGTTTGTCTCGCTTTGTTATTCCATTATCTTTCCACTTGGGGGCAGCACACACTGGCCTGTAGTCTTAAAAGAAGGTAGAAGGTCCAATAGAAAAAGGGTTGGTTCAAGGGCAAAGCAACCACATGGAGGTCATACACAATCCGAAGTGAAATTGTGATAATATTTTTGGATATATTTAGCTTTTATGTGGTTTAAAAGTAACTGAATCTGTTTTCTAGTGTAACGGGAGAGGACAGTTCAACGGATTGTTTCTTAGCATTAGATTAGTTTTAATCGTTGGTCAAATTCTCGTTCAGTCATGAAGTTTGTCATCTAGGAATAGTTTTACTCTGTGAAGTAAAACTAGTGGACTTTTACTGAACTTGTAAGACGTTTTGAAGCTTTATTTTTGAGTTTTTTTTAAAGCGTGGCCTCCCACCTCAAGTAGTTTTAGTCTTTATTTAGAAAGTAAGGGAATAGTGAGGGAAACAGTTTCTGTCAGGTTCTGATGCTAGACCAGCTGTTGAACATGTGGTTCTATTTTTACACAGTATGGAGATAATTTTGAACTTTTGTTTTGATATTTTAGAGGATGAATCAAACATGCTGGAAGAGTTCCTTGGCTGTATGCTGGTGCTATTAATACTAAATATGATACCTGTGATTTAAAACATCTGCCTCTGTGCAGGTTTTGTGAAGTATTTGACGTCTCATGTAGCTTCAGAGGGCCTAATTTCCTCAAGTTGTACTCTTAATTCATGAGTTACTGTCACATCTCAGAATATCATCTTAAAGAAACACCAGTTGGACTCTTACGCTACAGATGGGTGTGAAATCTGCAATGCAGTATGATTTAAGCAATAGGGGACACTTCTTTGGTGCTATGCAGTCCTTTTCACCTCAGTGAGGCAGCCAGTTGACAGTCTATGGAAGCAAATAAAAGAAATGAAATGTGGTGTTTGTAGTCAACTGAATCAAATCTGAAAATAACACAGGGAAATATTTGTGTCATCTGTAAAGCAGGGGTTAGGGTTTTAATTAATTCTGTCTGAATTCCAATGTCCAATTTTTGCAATTTGAGTCTTTGTCTCAACTCCACATGTGTGAACCTAAAAAAAACAAAAAACGAGGGCACTCAGAGAGCACATACCTCTTGCAAAATGAGTCCCACTCGGTGAAAAATAAGCTGCAATGAGTTGGAATTTTGTATAGGCACACACATTGTTGTGTGTGGCTGGGAAACCTGATAATATTTGGATTTTGCATGAAGACCTATGTGTGCCATGGTCACTTCCATCATCCACTGGGTTGCGCTAGAGAGCACTCGCTTCCTAAATATGTTGCTGTACATCACACGAAGACAACATAAATGAAATGTTTGCTTCATAAGATCTGCATCAAGTATCCTCTAGGTGACACTATGTGACTTAAATTTAGTTTAGATGGCCTCAGGCTTGGACTTTCATTAAACGTATGAAGTTTGGAAAAGATCTGACCATGTGGAGTGCAGTGACGTGGCAGGATATTACCATTTAATACAGTAAATCACCATTTTCAAAAGGCATACACCACTGAACTCATGACCTCTTTTGCTGAGATTATAAATCAAGAAATCCTGAGATGTGGTTGATGAAAGGTCCCAAAAACTGAACCATGAGTTTTTGCTCATCTGAAATCGACCAAAAACTGCGATGAATATCCTGCTTCCTGTTGCTCACCCCATCTCATACTCTTTTTCAGGTTTTTCTCATTTCTCTTCACCCACACACAAACCTCCCTTGCAGGCTGTCACTTTCTTTCCCCGTCTAACCTTTTATTTCTTCACCCTCTTTCAGCTTTTTCTCTGCTCCCTTTTTATGATGTGTTTCTGTTTCACAACCAAAGCTTTTGTCTGTTGCCCTGCAGACCCTTTTGCCTTCCAACCAAGGTCCAGCAAATGTCTGAAGCGATTATCGGTTTCTGAAATGCTCACTTTGTCTTTTAAAAAAGAAGTTCAGATTATGGAGTATGCATGATCAACAATGGATGAATAATTAAGGGGAGGACAGGGTTAGAAGAAAGACTGAACAAAAGTAAGATCCTTAGATGTGTTGCTTTTATCAGTGACAGAGAACTCACCCAATCAATGCATTTTTTCCTACTGATGAACATGTCTGAATGTTTCCATGTGTCCTTGCATCGGTATCAACTGTTGACAAATTGGAATCAGATCCAGATGGAAACATTTGGATTAGTACATCTCTAGTCAAAGTAACAATGAGCAACATATGCAAATTGTAGAAAAACTGTTCTACTTTTGCATAAAATAGCAGGAGGTGTTGATGAAAGATGAAACACATGACTTCTTAAACAAAACAAACATTACCATCTCAAATATATAATTTTTTTCCCCCCAAAAGTATTAGTTCCCTATTAAGCTGTAACTCAAGGTTAAGCAGCAGACTGAGGTGAATTTGTTTGAAATTGAGGGAAATAGCACCTGTTCTTGGAAACACAAAAAAAAGAACTCATGTTCAGGAAACTGTCCGTATTGACCACTTCTTTGAGTTTGTGTTTTTCTCAGGCTCTCTTGTTGCATGACCGTCTACTTGTGATCATATTCATAGGGAAAAGATAAAACCAACCTCCCCATTTCCTGCTCTAGCGCCTCCTTATCAATTTTATATTAGGCAGAGGATCACATTTGTTGGATTATTACGTTCATGCAGCTAAAGAATCTAAATCCCCCAATAAATATAAATAGGCTTCCTTTCTGCTGAAGAAAAATCTATCTGAACACTCTCACGTACAAACCAATGATTGCCTATATTTTTAGCCCCAGTATTGTGGCTCTGTAGATGGAAAGGTTGATCTGTCATTCCATCAATTTATTTGAACTGGATTGCTGTAAAGTTTGTTTAACAGTCATATTCCCAGCATTAACATATAAACAAATAAATGCAAAATTAAGATTCCCATCAGCCTCTGCAGCTCAAAGCAAACTAAGATTGTGAAAATGGTTGTCTTTATACCTGCTAAACATGAGCATGTTACCATTGTGATTATAATGTCCTGCTTTGTGTTATGTTTTCATTTACTCTTTTCAATGTTTTTATTTCTTCCTTTTCATGCTTCTTTGCTGGAAACTTACTGTGTGTAATTGTATTCCTAACTTCTGCCAAGGAGGCAATGTTTTTAGTGGGATTAGTCTGTTTGTTTGATTCTCTGTGTGATCATGAAAAAAATGCTGATTTTCACCAAATGTGGTGTTGTTTTACCCCCAGATCAGTCATAGCGCCATCTGGAGGCAACAAGAAATGGATCTGTTTTTATAATATGATTATAATTATTGTGGAAAGGTGGCCAGTTTTTTTGTATTTCATTGAAAAACCCTTTTGCCCGCATGCTAAATCCAAACATGCGCTCGTCCTTCTGTGTCTGGTTATTGTCAGGGAATAACCAACAAAGGTGGGATTCTCCTTAATTGTGTACTGTCATCTGTTAGTACTCCTCATCTATCATAATGGAAATTATGGAAACAATATAATGGAAATTTTCCACTCTCCCTATAGCCTCACTGTTGAGAGAAATAAAAGCTGGAGAAGCTTTTATTTGAAGTTCACCTTGACAGTCTGTTGACACCAAAGTGACTGTGGTTCAAATTAAAATTCCTGACATAATATTGTATTTGCTAGACAAGTTAAAGGCAGTATTGTGTTCTGTGAGAATACTAAACATGGAGTAAAACGGATAAAGTGAGGAAAAAAATGGCCGCTGGCCATTGAACTGCAGTGGCTATCCAAACAGAAATTACCTTCTCTTTAGAGGTGTGGAAATCAAATTGTATGAGTGACACACAAATGTGTCATGTAGATAACCTCGGTTCTATAGTTGAAACATGAAAGCAGGGTTGGATCAACTGTTTAGTCTGTCTACCCTTGACCACATTGAAACATTACACTACAGATCCTTGCATGGCATACCTGCATCCTGCTGTCAGGGCCAAAGGAAAATGAATATATTGGACCTAAATAAATAAGGTTGCCAAAATAAATGCTCATGTAGCTGGATGTGTTATCAGCTATTTTGCGACATTTGTATATTTATGTTTTTGCTGCCTCCCTGTGGCCAGAAATATCTCTGAAAATGTCAGTTTAAATGTGGAAAAGTGTTGCCATTTTGGAGTGGTTGATCACTATATCTCTATATTTTATTAATACACACACACACACACACATACACATACATACATCCAAACATATATATATAATTTTAGAATTATTTATGATTCTATTTTGAATTCCATACAAGTTCACCTGCCTGTACAACTGAACTGGATGTTGCCTCTGAAATGCCTCACTTCAGGAGTGATGAGCTATGCCCATTTTACACTAAAAATATCAGTTTGCATTATGTTTGAAGTCCTCGGCGTTTATTAAATCAGACCACAGTCGTTTGCATCCAGCACCTAGAATCTTTCACTGCCTTTTTGCAAACTCCAGGCTGCTGTCTTCTGCCATCTGGCCACTCTCCCACACAGTCCACATTTGTGAAGTGTAGCACTGACTGTTGTCTTTCCAAAAAAAATCTCTTGCGGCAGCCAAGGAACATTGTAGTTCAGGTAGACAGGTCTTCAGATTTTGGTCACCTCTGAGACTGGGGATCTGTTGTTATCTGTCGCTTGATTTTTGGTAAGACTTCCATTTGAGGGAAGGCAGTGGTCACTACTATCTGGGTTTTCGTGAAGGCCAAAGCACCATTGAAAGTTGTGACTTGGTGCTTTGGCGAGATAAAAACGAACAAAATAAGCCCAATGCAGATCCAGGGTGTGCTTTTTGAAGTACATAATACTGCTCTGACTTAACAGTACATTTTTCCTGAGGAGCTCCTTGTCATTCTTGGTGTTTAATGGCTGGAACGTGTCACAAAGTGTGAGCTCTATGGAGTTGAGACTCCACACGCTTCTCTGATTTCCTGAGCTTTCTGACAGCATCATGAATATTTGGCCACATTGACACATTCATGACAACAAGATTTATTTATTTATTTTTAATTCTTGAGTCATTCATTTACTGTTTTTATTCAAAGTTTTACTTAAAAGAGGCAGTGCACATTACCAAACACTGCTGTAAATGTGCCAGATTTAGCTACATTGCTATTTTTCATCCCTGGATTGACCCTAGAAATAGACCCACAGAATATCTAAGTTATTGAAGTTATTTATTATCCAATATGGGTAAGTAGCTTTTAATTGTCAAACATGCAATTAAACATATAATAAGAAATATGCCTTTCCATATGGTAATTTTATAAAGAATAAAATGTGCTGCTTCGTACTTCATCTGGAAATGATTCATATTGGTAGGAGATTTTGGTTTTTATCACACGGCCGTAGTAACACCTGTAAATCATAAGAAAAGTCTTTTGATAAATGCTTGCTGTTCAGTCATGTTCCGCTCTTTTTCTCATCTCAAATCGTAAATCTTAAAGAACCTGATAGAAGGCATATTAACTGCAAAATGATTTGCTCAGAGCAGCAGGAAAAGCGCAATGAATAACATCAACGGTGGATGTGTTCCATTTAGGTGTATAAATATGTCAGTTCAAAGAACTGGCAGAGCCACAAGAAAATGCAGCCGTTATTAATGATGATCATTTGGCAAGTCAGTTTCTCCACTGTGAGTCTCTTACAAATGAGCATCAGCAGAATTTTTAATTCGCCAACCACAGGTGTGTCACGTTTTAGGAGCCAAAAAGATGGGGGATATTTTTAACTGCATGTTGGAATGGTGGACACATGTTGAGTGCCTAGTCAATGCCGACTCAGTCATATCACTAAAAGCTATAAGCCATTTGGTCTCCAGGTGCAAATTAATACAGCACAGGGGACTCTAATTTATTGTTCTGTTGCCCTTCTCAAACTGGGTTATTATATATATTAAAAAAAAAGATAACAAAAGGCTTGGCAGCCCAATCACATGCTAAATTGGTAACCACATCCACTAAGGTCACCTCTACTTTTAATTAAATTATCACCAATATTAAAACTGGGCTGCATCACGTCGACTTCCTGCAGATAAGCACAGTGCATAATGAAAAGATAATAGTTGTTTTGACTGTGCCCTATACTGGAATATCCACTGGCTAGCTAGCCACTTTGTTGTTGGCCAAAAGTTAAGATTTATACAGGACAGATGATTTGTTCACTTCACATCCTGATCGTCCTGAATTGGCCATGAAGTAGATTTAACAGTTATATGAAATGCTGAATGAATAATAAGGCTGGAGCATCATGCAGCATGAACTTTGCTTAAAAAAAAGAAGAAGCTTGGCCTCAAAAACCAAAACCAAAGTCCTCTTTTGTCAGTTGGGGTTCTAAACACAAAAAAATATTACTGAATAAATACACTGTAGTGCAAAACCCCTAACAATATTAAAGTCACACTGAATTGAAAAATGCCCCTTTAACCCTTTCAGTTAATATTCTTGGTTATATTCAACAATATGTAGAAAAAGTATATATATTTTATTTTATGTGGTTTATTCTAAGTAGCACAGTGGTGCAGTGGTCAGCACTGTTGCCTCACAGCAAGAAGGCTTTGGGTTCGAGCCCCGGCTCCAGCATGGGATCTTTCTGTGTGAGTCTCCATGTTCTCCCTGTGCCTGCGTGGCTTCTCTCTGGTAGTCCAGCTTCCTCCCACAGTCCAAAGACATCAAGAGGGGACGTGGTTAATCCAGACTCTAAATTGACCGTAGGTGTGGCTGTGAGTGTGAATGGTTGTTTGTCTGTATGTGTTGGCCCTGCCATGGACTGGTGACCCGTTCAGAGTGAACCCCGCCTCTCACCCGAAGGCTGCTGGGATAGGCTCCAGCCCCCCCGCGACCTTTAACAGGATAAGCATTAGAAAATGGATGGATGGTTTGTTCTACCTCGAAAACAAAGTATGTTGAACAGTAAGTTTGTACCAACCAATTTCAATCAACCATCTACTTTTACCTACATTAATGTATTTCTACTAGCTAAAATGCATTCATTAGCTGGCTAGCAAAGATAGTAGATTGTTAGTCTTTGGCTCTCGGCCACCTCAAACCCAAATGTTTATGGGCCTGCTGGCTCACTTCTATTAAGTTTGAGGAAAGTGGGATCTGCTCCAGATTACGAGTGAGGCATTTTACTGCTTCGGTGACTACATGGAGCACAAGATGGGCTTTGACTCAGTTCTCCTGTCAGTATATACCTTCGGGGCCTCACCTAACATGTGATACACCTACTTTTTAGCGTTTCAATCAAGATTTCTTGCAACCATATTTAGCACCTGTTTCATTTGGTAATGCATTGTGGTACAGCAGTTTGAGTCTCACACAAGGCCAAGCTGAACTTTGACCCCCCCTGACACTGACCCCCTATATGCTGTGGTGAGTAGCTTGACACCTTGCTCACCATCTAAGTTTTGTGAAGTGGAATGATCAGAATTAATGCCGTCTTAATAAAGTTACATTACTTGTCAAGCTTAATAACAGTTGAATCTCTGCAATACAAAGATGTGTTTTGATTGTAGCCATCTTGTTGTGAAAAAAAAAACAAAACAAAACATTATGTCATTTCTCATATGCTCCTCTCTGCTGCTCGCTGGCAGTGAAAGCAGGAGTCACATGCTCTGACACGTCCTCCTCCTCATCGTCATCGGTGGCAGTGGTACAGGGTATGATAGCATGGTAGACCAGGTCACAGATGGTACACTTAGGCACCCCAGAGGCTGCCTGCTGGCAAGACACACGTTACACAAGTAACACTGTTATCCTCTGCTTCCGCCTCAGACACACTGACCAAACGCCTCCATCAGCTCCTCCTTTGTACAAATATCACATGCACCCCTGGTGTCTGGCAGAGCTCAGAGTTGTAGGTGCTGTGAAATGGACATCTCCATGTAGCTGAATGGAGTCGTTATGTACGCAACAAGCATTCTAAAAAAGAACGATAGCCTCCTAATGAACACTGGCAAAATTACAGCTCAAAACAGAACCTGAGGACTTACAATTATCACCTAGGTTTTTGCACTCTGCCCAGTTTGTGCGAATCTAATATGAATGTATCATAAAATAATGATGGCCATAATCTTTTCTGCAACAGATAATTGCACTCCGTGTCGTTAGTTTTGACTTTTTGTTGCCTGGTCTGAGGGGAGACTCGGCACTGGCTCACTTTCTCGCTCTTTCTAAATTGACCTTATTGACTCCATCGCTATCTCTTTCTTGTGATAAAGTGCTTTTGGCAGATCTCATTAAGGCTAGACATTACATCTAAAAGAGGCTTATAGCAGATCTCCCCAAGGCCTTGCCCTCCTGTCTCTTTAGCAACACTGAAAAGTTCTTGAATCAATCAGAAATTTTAAAGCTCTGGCTGTTTCTTGTCCTGACAGTCTTTAGACTTCTGAAGTCCCGGTGGTTGGAGAATATAATGATGATGATATGAGCTCCTGTGAAGATTAACTCATTAGCACATTGCAAACTTAAAAATATAGTTTGTTTAAGTTTTATATTTCATTTCTTGGTGGTGGCATTAATCCAGAGGGGGTGATGTCTGTCAGTTGGCCATCATAGGTCAGGACTAAAATAACGTAATATTGACAAATGGCAAATTCAAGACGACTGGGGTTAAATTTATAATGTGACTTAATCATGATTCTGATCAATATGCAAGACTTGGTTGTACTTCCCTATATCTTTTATATTTAATAAACAGAACAATTCTATATGAATGTCAGCCCGGGGCAATGCTGTGCAAATTAGGAACCTCTTCAGTCATAACGATTTGTAAAGTAACACGGAAAAAAAATATTGGTCCTGAATTATTGAGCCCATATCATGACTGTCTGTTCCTTGATTAAAAAAAAAAAAAAGCTCACAATTTCACAACACCCACCCTCAATATAAACATAATATATTTGATCATGAATATTTAAAAGGTCAATTACAAACATGAAAATGAAAAAAACATTTTTATCAATACTTGTAAGTCTTCTCGCTAGACCCACATGCAGTGCCTTAGAACTAATTAGCAGAACATAAAAGCTAAAATGTAGCTTTTTGACCGCCATGGTTATGAACACGTTAGCACGCTCACATTAGCATTCTGCTCAGTATTACATTGGATCTCCTGAAATGCATAATTTCCCTTTCCCCTCAGTACACAGTTAAAACACAAGTGAGGCGGTCACTTGAATGTTCAGACAGTAAATGACAGAATGCTCTGCCATGCATGACTCAACTGCAGGGATGGGTCAGCTGTGAGAAGAGATGTACTAGAACAAAGAAGAGTGAAATGTACTCCCTGACAAGGCATGAAAACAGAGAGATTTTGAAAATCTTAAAATAAAGAAAAACATAGAAGTCAATGATAGAAGAAATGAGAGGAATAAAAATGAGGAGAAAATGGCAGGATTGTACTTTGAGATTCAAAATACAGTGCATTCTTTGGATCGTACAATAAGAAACATTTAAACGACAACAAAACTGACTAATACAGACAAAAGAAATTAATTGCAAGCTTTATGGTTATATTTCACAAGTTGTCTCTTAACATGGGGAGCAGCAGTGTTTTAAATAAATTTATCATTTGACTGTATGTGAAATATTAATATTATTATTATATCTGTACAGTGTGAGAATTACTTTTTTTGCCCTTCCATCCCTCTTCCCTAATGAAAAGGCTGCTTCTGGGTTTACTCTGACAGATTCTTTTGAGAAGGATGTTGAAGCTGAGCTGCAGCATCTTCTAAGCACAGCGCTCCGTCTGCAGGTGATTTAAACTACAAGTATATCACTGCTGGAGATGGTGTTTACTTTGCAGTCTTCCTTAAATCTAAGCATTTCTTAGTTACCGAACCCAGCTTCCCTCCTTCCAGTGTGGCACTTTTAGTCGCCAATTTTTCTTTTGTTTGTTTCTTTTTTTTTTAAAGACTATTCGTTGCTCCAATTTCTCTTGACCTCCATATTGCAAAGTGGTGTCTGTCTCTCAGATCTTCCTTTTTAATCAGTTCTCTTGGACAGCCAGAAATGTGAGAACTGGGTTTGTGAATTCTCTCCTGCTGCTTGAATGGAATAACTGCCACTGTGTTTACCCAAATTCCTGTTTTTTTTTTATGGATCCCTTGTATTTTGAAATATTTCACACAAAGGATGGCATGGTGTCCCCCCCCCCCCCCCCCAAAAAAAAAGTGTTTTTAAGAAAAAATAATTTTAAAAAGCACCTATCACTCTGTGACAAGCCATCATGTTTCATACAACTACAGTATGAGATATGGTCAGATCCCTGGTAGGGTGGCAGGGTGCACTCCTCCGTCACGTGCACAGATTATTAGTAATTAGCAGCTACTTCAGGTTTTTGAGGCCACATTACTGTATTTGACCCTGAGGACTACATCCAGTCGGGCAAGATTTGATGGTATTACTGGGCGAGATGTATTTAATCAGTTATAATTTAACAGTTAACTTGTAGGTAACCACTAAATAGTTTTGTTCCTCAATTAAAGAAAACATGAAATTTTGACTCACTGATGGAGTCAAATACACCATTTTTAAAATATAAATTTTAATGCTTGCATATTTGCTTATGAGAAAATAAAATTTCTACATTTATATCTGTTGTGACAATTTAATATATTTAGTACAAACTGCCCCAAAATATATACATTTTAATTCCTATATATTCCTCTTCATTCCCATCGAATGTTTCCAACTTTGAGTAATGTCAAATGTAACATTTGCTTTGACTCTGAAGCTGCAACATTTTTGTGGTCCTCCTACAGAGTAAAAGGGATCCAGATTCAGGCCACCTTTGAATTTACTGGTTCTTCACTCACCTGTTGGCTGTGTTTGTATCTGTGTTTGTGACAGATGTATTATATTCATTGTTTAATTTGTATTGTACCACTCTCACTTCTCATTTCATAGAAGTTTGATCAGGCCATGTGGTTTTTAGGCTTGTCAGTTGAAAACAATTGCTGTTGTGAATTCACTCAGCTGCAGCTAAAAAGAGATTTTTTTTGGTGTGCCTACTGTCATACATTCTGATAATGGGGATGAGATACTGTCCTTATGTTTGATCTCTGTATTTGTGATGCTTGGGTTGCTGAATTTTCCTGACAGATTAGATGTCAGTATTGCTCCAAAACAAAATTAATTTGCAACCTGAAAACATGCGGGAATCCTTAAAAGCATTTTACACCAAGTCAAGTACATCAAGCAAGCCTAGGAAGGGAAAACACATTTTCCTAGCACACAAACTTGTGTCTGTGACAGCCGTCTTCAAAAATGCAAAGATGGAGATGGCATCAGGATCTGTGTCACAGAAAAATCCATGATATCACCACAGATGTTTCTACCACCAAATGTTTAATATTGATAGAAGTCATGAGCTTGAAGCCACAGGCATCGAGTCTCAACGCTGCTGTAAGTTGCTGGAGCAGCAGAGAGGGCAGACATTGCAACTCTAAGTTTTACAACTTGGAGCTCTGATGTCAGCCTCACTGCAACGTTGAGCCTGACAGCTCAGTGAATTGACAAAGATTTCTTTTTTTTTTTTGTTGCCTGAAGCGAAGGCATTTTGAGGGTTATATACTGCACAGCAGCAGCCACTTCTCAGACGTACGCCAATGTGTTTGAAATACGGCGTGCTGATACCTCAGAAGTGTGTGTGTGGTTGTAAAGGACAGTGTGAGAATCAAGGCAATGGCAATGGAAGGCAGCCAAACCAGGGACTATTAAAAGCACTCTGTACTTGCTTATTCAACAAACAACCTACAAACTTTGCAAACGCACAAAACTGTCACCTTGAGGGATCCAGCAGGATGTGACTACAAATTAGAAGAGTGAACTTCATATGGTGAGAGCAGCCAAATGTGGGTGATTTTTGGCTGGTGGCAGGTGAACTGACCTGGCACTGTGGCGGCTAAATTGAATAAGAGCTTGGGTGGGATTATAATGTTTTGTAAAAAAAAAAAAAGTCAGCAGCTGTCAGGTAAAGACCAGATCTCCTCCAAAGATCCGGGCCATGACCTGTTGAAAGCAGCTGTGTCACATCTAGTCTATCCAGTAATACAGAAGATAAAGAATAAGTTCACTAGCAATGTGCTGTTACATTGCAGGTGTAAAGACAGAAGCTAACATCACTAGGCCTACAGAAGAAGAGGCAATTGGAGTTCTCCTCCACTGCCCTGCTTTCTCCGAGCCTATAACTTGTAGTCAAGTCAGTTACACTTGAAGCAGAATCTCGCTATCTTGATGCAACAAGATTTAAATGTGAGTTTGCCTCTACATTACTGACTAAAGTGCTGATGATAAACTGTAAATCAAAGGATTTAATGGCGTGTGCACCTTGTAAACTCAGAAATTTATGCTATAAGGCCCATGAAGGCTGATTTCTGTTGGTGGAAATATATACATCTCTCACTACCTTCTACTCTGATTGCATTTTAATATTCAGAGAAAAAGAAAAATCTTCAATCATCAAGAAAAATCAGGAAAAATATATCTTTTTTCCAATCATCAAGATTCCAGGAAGTAATCTGTCAGTATCTCTGTAATGATTTTTCATGTACAGCATTTTAATAATTAGATGCTGACACTATAAACAAAATTTCGTTAATTTCTACATGTTGATACGTCGTCATCAAATTGTCACCATTTCCCTGTCCTGTGAATCTCTTTCTGTTGAATCTACACACAGTCAGATTTCACTGTTCATCAACGCTCTGGCTAAACACAGATCAACTCACCAGCCGGTCTGGGAAATGGGTCAGGTTTGACGAAAAGGTTTGTAATATTTGTGTCACCACAGTCAGCAAAATTCAGGAACACTGCTTTGCACGGAGGATTGCATAATTTATTTTTATCATAAAATGTGGATTATTTCCCGCTATGTTCATAGTTTACCGTCACTTGGCCCGCTCCCCAACTGTCAAGGCCTCCCAGAAGGTGAAGTCTTTGCTCTTTAACACAGCTGCTAGCAGAACTTTCTGTCCTTAATTTACAGTAACCAACACAGGTGTGTTTACCTTCCCACAGTCTACTCAGCTGCAGGTGACGCACAATCTTCTTGGTCCTTAGATGACAGTTCAGCTAGTTGGCATTATATAAATTGTTTGTGGGGATGGATCCTTTGTTCAGTATTAATCTGGACTCCACCACTCCTGGTTCTGTGTATATCTGATGTAAAATGTGGTGTATACACCTGTAAAGTGTGATTTGGGACATGCAAGCCTAAAAATGAAGTCCATCCACCTCTCAGTCATATTTATTTTTTATGGAAGGCTATACAGTAATTTGTTTGATGCTCTTTAGACATGAACAATAGTTTTTTTATGGCCATTTTTCATTTTCATGGCTACATTGTCTTGCTTGGCATTTATCTTAATGGCTGACCTCGTCAGTTCACCTCTGTCTCTGTAGTAGGGGGTTTCAACCGTTACCCAGGGACCAGCTACATTGATATGAGGATCAGTGCAACATTTTTTAATGGAAATGGAGTGAAGCTGGATAGAGGGCAGCAGAAGCAGCATGTGGACAAAAGAAGGATCAAAGAAATCAGATTTGTACCCTCCTTGAGCCAAAAACCCTGATGAGGGTCAAACTGCCTCTGAATGGTTAGTCTAAATGTGCCTGTCAGGCCTCTCATTGATGAACTGGCATTTCTGTCATGAATGGATGCAGATATAATTACACTTATGTCATTTCTCAAAGATAGAGAGAGAATGCTTGTGTGTGGGCGATGGCGAGAGGATACATGCATATGTACAGGGAGGGGGTGAAACCTATTTAGTATGTATGTGATAGACTGTATACACTCTTGTGAGACACATTTTTTTCAACTGGAGCTGTTATTATTCATGACAAAGGTCCTGTTTTACTCTAACTTCTTCATCTCAATAGGCCCTTTTCAGAGAAACCGTTCATTTTGAGTGTGCTCCATTCAGATGTCCTGGGGTCCTGGTGTTGACCGTGCCACTAAGCAAAACAGGACTTTTAATTTGATCAGTGTGTCTACCCTGCTATGTTATGTCAAAATGACAGCTCTAAAAAGTGCCTATCAGTGCCTCTGGGTGTCTTTTAAAGATTCCTGTAGCTTAGCCTCAGGCTAGACACCTCAGGTTGACATCTCATCAAGATTAGTTACAGGAATTTGACCAGCTCACAGGGAAAGGAGAGGGATTACACTCTGTTGACTGAAGGAGTGAAGACAAATCTTTATATATAAATTAAACATAATATGGATTCTAATATGTAAATAACGTGACTGGTACATTGAGTCCTTGGAAGAGGTGACATTATGAAATCTGTGTGTGTTCATGTGCGGGCGTGTGAAGAGCCCTGGCTCAGGGAGCTATAATGCGCAGCATACACCAGCCAATGTCAAACCTTTGATGCTAACTGGAGGCATCTGCGTACTGGGTGGCGGTGTTGGCATGATGATTTCTAACAGCATCACAGCATCAACTGAGGCAGTGGAGAAATTATTCATACATACATTGCAGTTTTAGTCAGTGATTTTCACAGGCACAACGTTGCTACCACACCACTCCAGAGGTAACAGGTGGAGTTTATCAAGTCAACATGGTTTTGCTGCTCCAGTCATACCTTCCATCTTCCTTCTTTCATCTCAACACCAAGCTTGGCCGTTTTTACTAAAGAAATGGGAAATTTATATTTCTACTCCAGTGTAACCGCTTTCGGCATAATAATGTTTCCACAAGATTAATGATTGCGGAGTCAAGAGTCATGTAATCTCAATTAATCTGAATTTGAATGCAAAATCTGTAGGAGGGTTGATAGATTTTGAGACCACAAGTGTTCTGGTTTCTGAACTCCTTTAGTCCAATTGCAGTCAACTTTGATTCCATGCATGTTAACAGTGGAGAGCAAAAGAGGTGGATCACACTGGCGAAAATTCCAATTAATGTGAATGTTTTAGTGATGATTTTGCCTTTTAATATTTCTGTATTAATTTGTAACTTAAGAAAAATATATATAAAAAAAAAAAAAACAGCTGAGGAATTCATGACCCATTTCTCCTTGGAAACCCCTCAATTTTGGCCTTTGCCCCTGGTGGCTTTTCAGCTGATGGCTTACAAAATTGAAATTAAAGCAATTTCCTTTGTCATGAGTCTGTCAGGTAATGTTAAGAGGAGGCTTTTTTAGTGGTGAGTATTGCAAGTTAATTATCAGGAACACCAAGGTACAAGAGTCATGATTATTGATGCTAAGCAGTGTCAAAGAAGGTTATTTTAAAAAATATGTTGGTAGGAAGCATCCAGGAAAAGTCTATGGAATGAATATTTCAGATCAAGTATCACTCTGATCATCATCTGTCCTTGGAGCACAAATTAAAGCATTTGATGGTAAGCAAGGTTAATAATTGGTTAAGTGTTTCCTTGTTGGAAAATGCTGAAAGGCAAAAATCGACTGAGATCATAAAGTCGCGTTACGACATGTGAACAAAGTTGGTGTTTGCAAAGACACATTTCTGTCAGCTATTTATAGAAAATTACCTCATCCGATGATTCCATCACTTGACATTTCCTTTTCTCTTATTGGAGAAAAAATGAATAATAAAGGAGACAGGGGTGGTTGGAGCTCAGTTGTCAGCGATTGTCTCTCAGAAGGTGGAACAAAAGTTCTTCTATGTAGGTTTTAAAGGATGTATCTGATTTTTATGAAAACCTTCAATATGTTTATATAAATTAGTTATTTAGCTTGATATCAAACTAAATACCATGTTTTTTTTTCTCTGCACGAAGCACACACTGCCTCTTTTATCTTTACGGATTCTTTGAAATGGTAGGAACTTCTGTCACATGTCAGATCTGTTCAGGAGTCGCATAACCATTTAACAGCTGAGTAGCCTCACTGCCATTGTGACTAACCAGCCATTGCAGAGTGTTTTAAAAAGATCCCTGAGCCTCCATCAAATACGATTAGACTGGAGACTTGGAGCCACAGACTGTGTAAATATAGACATTGTCATTTTAGTAGTTATGAGAATGACGTTCTCAAAAGAAGCAGCGTGTCATTGTGCAAAGAGTCCTCAAAAACATTTCCGATCCGTCATTGTGGATAAAATTTAACATTTCTCCACAGGAGCAAAACAGCAGTATTTTTAGGAACAGATTCACTGATTTTTATCCTCCTGGCTACTGGAGTGAGGATGGGAATGTGCCTGCCAAAACGCTCATAGCAACATTGACTGCCTTGATCAGTCGTTGTACATATCATTGATAAGTTCCCAATTTATAAGTAACAGGAGAGTTGTGGGATTAAAATATCTGTCTGTGTGGAGACACTCGCACTCAGTAAAGGAGAGAGAAATGCTTCAAAAGCACTTGAATCATGAATCATCCATTACAGTGAAAACATATCAGCATGGTCTCATTCGATGTTTAGGGATTGGTTAGGCCAGCCCTAGAGAAAGGCTTGGTGTTGGAGTGATCAAGTCACGCCACAGATGCGGTGGTCAAGTGTTGTTGCTTCCCACTGGATGTTGATCTTTCAAAAGGAGTCGGTGTGACCTGCTGTCTTAAAGAGTCCATTCTCAAGACTTTCTGCTCCAAATAATTAAAACATGGCACATCAGTTATCAGAGACGCTCACAGATCAGCACTGTCCCCCTACAGACTGCACGGTCATGATTTCAAACCCAAATCTTTCATATCATTCCTGTAGTCCAGACTCTCTTTAGAAAACCAGTGATTTTACTGGAGGGGGTGACTGACAAGCCCGTATTGCCCAAGTCCCTTTGGGCAATATGGCTTCAGCAAGCTGCAGCTTCTCTCTGTCCACCGGCTAAAGAGGGGTTGCGATGGTGCAGCAGTGAAGTAAGGTTCTTCTAGAATGAATTGCAGGTTCAATCAGCAGCACCCTCCAACTGCTGGTCTGACTGCAGGTTGAAAGTGACAATTAAGCCTGATTAAAGTAAAAAAGTCTGTCCATGGTGAGGTGGTTACTGCCAGTGTGTAGCTGTTATGGTTACATTGGTTGCCACTGAACTGAGTTGTCTAGAGCAGGGGTCGGCAACCTTCAACACTCAGAGAGCCATTTGTACCGGATTAGCATGGAAAAGGAAACAGGAGCCACAAAACCCTTTTGACATCTAAAATCAAGAGAACACTGATAAATCGTTTTTCGTGAAATCAATGAACTGCTACCGAGAAAACAAAATTTATTAACAGACACGTTTCTTCAGAAACTCTTTTCTTGGATTCATCCATGGTTGGGCTACTGGGATCGAAATGTTCAATAAATTGTGTGCCGGTGGGTGTCGCATATCCGCGATTGTAAGGAGTTTTTTGTAAGACAAGACATTAAACGCATTTTATTTTGATGCTACAAGATCACCATAACCTTCAAATTCAGAATTACATTAAAAAACTGACAAAATAAAATAAATCTAAATAAAATACTCATTGTTTACTTTCCAAAGCCACAGGGAGCCGCAGCAGAGGGATGAAAGTGCCACATGCTGCTTGGGAGCCGCGGGTTGCCCACCCTTGGTCTAGAGAATTAAATAAATAAATGGTGGATAGTATTGTTGTTATGTGATTCCAATGGTATACTTTAACAACACACAGCCTGTCAATGGAACCGCTGCAGAATATTGCAGGTTAGCATTACACATCCAGGAATTAAACTGTAGACACACTGACCACCCCAAGTCAATGGTCTTGTTTATTTGTTTGCAGAAGAAATACACATTGAACTGATCTAGTCTGATCTAAGTTGGAGATGGTGATTGATTTGGGATGTTAGTGTATCTCTAGGAAGCTAACTTCAGATCCACAATCCCCTGGTAGCATAAGCTGCCCTCCCTGAGAGGGGATTTTACCTCAGAGGTTGGCTGTACTGCAAACCCGACATGTTTTTATGTAAAATTATGAAACATGAGATCAGCTCCAGCGAAACCCCAGAGACACACGCAACCCTCAAAGTGAAATCAGGTCATGTACAAGAGATGAGTCTGGTAAAGCCGTGCAAAATATCACTGGGGCAGTACCCCTGGGCACACAAGGTGAAGGTAACTGACACGTGCATGCTCAAAACAAGGGATGCCTGACAGTGGAAATTGTTGGGTAATCAAGACATTGAAGCCTGAAGGTCCCATGTGAAATCCGCAGCCCAAAATAATGGTAACAGGATTCAGTGGTACAGCTGGGAAAACAGAGCAGGGATGACAGGGACAAATAGAGACATTTTCACCAAACTGAGTCACATTCAGGAGGCTGCAGGGCGCTGGGGATAAACCTCTTCAGCCACTGTTCTCACGCACCAGTTCTGGCAGGTGCTACAACCCACCATTTATATACTGATTGTTTCGTTGACGATATGGTGGTGACAGTGTGTACTTACCTCTGTATCAGCAGCCTTCTCCATCTCTTTATCTTAATAAACTGATTGGTTGTCTCAAAATAGGTTCCTAGCCTCTTAGATTCATTGACAGCAGCCACTCTCTAGTTATAAAGACACATGAAACATAAATTTAGTGATTCTTTAACATCTTCCACACATATTATACTGCCATTCTAATGAGGAGCTCTCTGTTGATGAGTTTACACTCATTCATTTTTCATAGATCCCACAGTTTCATCTCAGAGCAGGAAAAGCTCAGCGTTGTTCCACTTTTCTTTAATTAGGCAGGTTGATCTGATTATTCATTTATTGTTGTAATGAACCGGAGTGCAAAAAATTATCCCGTTTTGTTTTGAGCGGTGGGATCATTTGGCAGTTCCAATCTTATTCGTCAAGCTCCATTCATGAATATAATTGACAGCACAGTTGTATCTTGATTAACAATGTATTAATGGAATGTGCCTAATTACCTAAAATGTCAGCACAGATTATTTCAATTGTGAAGAGACTAAATGGAGAAGTGTCAAAAGGATTGTGTATGTAAATTGAATTACAATGGACATTTTTCAGTGGGCAGATAACCGATACAGTTTGGCATCCATCTTTCAAGCATCCTGTAGCTTTTCTAGTTTTCAAAGAATCTTCCTTTCGAGCTCTCGTGCATCATATTTCCATATAAATGAACATCCCTTACATTCTAGTGAGGTCACACAGTGTTCATTAAGTTCATCCCTGCTATGTAAATCTCTGTGGTGACATTCTCGTACTGCAGGGAGGATGCATACTGAGTATGCTGTATGGTCCACTGACTACTTCTGGTTAACCCTCTGCTAACTTGATAGATAAGAGCATTGCATGACTCCTCCTAGATTTTCCAAATGTTACCAGAGCAAATAGATCACGTTCTGATCGTGTAATGATTCATTTCATAGTGGTTGTGTGATGCTCAAAAAAGTTTGACACCGTTTTAAGACAGCAAACAAAAATGCAAAACAAGTGGCGTTTAAAGGTTTGAAAAACGGTATAATGAATGTGAGTAGTGATGATCTGGTCTGAAGTTGATTTTTAAATAATTCAATGTAATAGTGTTCATGTAGAATATGTGACAGCAGTTTTAGCAAGGGGGACAATTTTGTACTAGAATGTTCTGTGAGAGTGCACTTGAGGGTTAAGATAACCAGAAAATATTCATATTTGAGATGCAAGAACACTTCCATTTGGCAGTTGTGCTTAAAAATGCACATGATTAATTTATTAGACTATCTGATGATCAACTGAGGGATTAATCAACCAGTCATATCAACTCTGTATCAGTCCATGTGTGTTTCAAATGAGATAATCCAATCCAAGCTTGATGTGTATAATACTACAGCCAGCCACACATACAGTATACAGGACAGCCTGCTCTTTGATCCTCCACCACATGTTCTGTACATAATTTCTTGATGTTCTACATTCACATGCTCCCAAGTGTCACGTCTTGACACAATTCAGGCAAAGGGGGGATGAATCCTATACACAGAATAGTGAACAAAGTCAGTACCAGCAGCTCAGAGAGAGGAAAGAGTAATACCAGAATCACTGTCCTGTCATTCCTCAAAGGCTGAGTCTAGCTTTTATCTTGGATGTACACTGTATCCTGCTATAATGCAGCATTTGTGTCTATTTATCCATTGTGTGCCTGGGCTGACTCGGCAATACAGCACTTCCAAGTGAAATGATGCTGTGTGGTTGGTAAAGAAAAAAAACAACATGATTGGAACAGCCTTGTTAGTAGTTATCAATAATCTCAAGGTGAGTAAAAGATGAGAAGATGTGGCTTCAGGGTCCCTGGATCGATGTGAATCACCGGGAAATACTTTTCAGTTGCTCATCATTTGTGCTGCATCGTGCAAGTGACATTGTCTCACATATAAATGCTCTTTGCAACTTTTATCAGAATAAAATAATTTATATTCTCTTCACAGGAAAGCAGTTCTTTGTGATTGTCAGACAAGAGTGTTGGGTTTCACACTGCAATAATCCGTTTGCAATAATAAGCATTCAACACCATGTGGACAAAAATCAAATCGATGACTAAGAGCGATGTTTCTCTTGTCTTCCCTCCCTGAAAAAAAGAAGGTGATGACAAAGTGTAATCATGGACACTTGCTAGAATGAAGAAAAGTACAAACAAGAAGGCAAATAACAGTCATATTTACTGCAAGGTATACACTTGGTGTAATAAAATGCTCATTTAAATAGTTGTAAATGTATTTTTTTATAATTTATTGTAACTCCAAACAAAAATAATTTCTACAAAAAATATTCAAATAATGTCATATAATATTGATACGGTGTTGATATTTTTCTCTCTCTCTCTTTTACATTTCTGATAATTTTGTAAAATTATTCTTCCTGAATACTGTGTGAAGATTAAATCTCGCTAAGTGTGGCAACAATCACTCATTCCCATAACAACCATAATAGTGACTAAATCTTATATTTCGTAACCCCCTGGATAGTATATAATATGTATAATCTCAGCGACTGTAAGTGGGCACGTTAGATACAATGACTAAAGATATCTTTTTTTTTTAAAAAATGCAGCAGAAATAGAGTAAATGTAAAATAAAGTCTCATTGTTTTGAGAAGAAACGAAACCTGGGTAATATAATAAGTAGGCCTCAGCAGCAGGATCTGTCACGCACTTAACCTCCTTGCCTTCACACAGAGGTTGACCACGTTGGCAGAGCAGTCTTAACAGAGATCCGTAACTCAAGAAAATAAAATAAGATTTCCTTGTGTTTACAACAGCCATTCCCTTTGAAGTGAAACAGTGGTGATTTAAGTGTTTTTTACTTTATGCTTTTTGGTTTGATGCACATTGCTCCTGCTCAGGAATAAAGGGAACAGTGGTTGGTATGATTTTTTTTCCCCCCCTGTTAGCCTGCTTTTTTTTTTTTTTTTTTTTTATCCCTCTGAGGTCACTCCCCTTTTTCTCTATTTGTCCTCACACCTGAGCACACAACATCAGTCCCTCTCAGGTGTGTGTGTGTGTATGTGTGTTTGAACAGGGTTTAGTTAGTGTTGTGAGTGCTTATGTGAGTGCTGCTGTGTGTGTGTGTGTGTGTTTGTCGGGTCCATGACTTCAATGGCCCTACCCAGTCTGGGGTTACCCCTCACCTCACATACACACACATAAACACACTCCTTGGTCTGAGGGGTTCTTTTTGTGGCTCAATGGGGAGTTAGCGTGCCCAGCAGGTGGGCTAGCAGAGTGCAAAGCAGCAGGGTGGCCATGGAGAGGTGTGGTGAGGAGGCGGCGTTGCAGTCCTTGCCCGCTTCACAGCGGGAGTGTTGGCACAGTACCCCCTTAAACTCTGGAGGACAGATGCACTTCTGGTTCTGGTAGCATGTTCCTCCATTCTGGCACAGGAGCATCTCCTCATCGCAAATGTTTGCTGTGAGCCAAGACAGACAGAATGAGCAGCATTGAGAATGGAAGAGTGAAGGAGTTGCAGAGGTACGGAGGATGACAGATGAGTTGGGAATAAAGAGGATGCAGCAAAGTGACAGGGTGGCAGGTGGTAAAAGGATGGAGGGGGGGTGTAAAGAGCCCAGAGAAGAGAGAAAGATGTATGGTAAAGAGAGACAGGTGGGGGAAGAGAAGGAGGGGCAATTTTAGAAAAAAAACATGATGGCAAACAGAGGTACAAGGAGAGGAGGAGAATTCAGGGCAGAAAGAACAAAGTAGAAATGAATACAGGAGGCAAGATAAATTCTCCATTCTTTGCTTCGGGGACAACAACAGGTTACACCTGCCTTTTCGGTTTTGTAACCCCTTTCTCCAACTATTTTTCTTAAGCCTGCACTTTCTCAGGGTCAAGTTAAAATCAGTCTCAAACCCGGCAGAATATACAACAAACAAATGGCATCATTAAAATGCTATAAAATTCATTAGGAAAAAATGCAGAGGAAGTAGTGCGGCACAAGACACTTGAACTAAAAATGTACTGAGAGAAAATAGAGGATCATGCTTGCATTGCAAGAAATGATGACATTATTACTCCAGAGATAATTGGCTCTGTCACTCTGGAGTAAAATGTCAAATCTAAAACATACGGTTTGTCCCACATTGTCATAAAACACCCACAGTCCAGATGTATGCATGCCTGTAGAGGTTTAATCTCCATGTGTTGGAGGGGAGGGTCTATTGGAGACTGAAGCCCCTGACTAGATAGTAGATGGAAGAGGAAAGCGATTCTCAGTAATGGGGTTAAGGGGTGACAGCATCATCAATTTAAAGAGCAGCTGATGCTGCTAATGAGCTATATGATCTATTCCCCTGAGAGTAAAGAAACCATTGGGATATGCAACAGCAAAGTGGCACAGACCTTTGCATGGTGGAACGGTCCTGGAGGGATGGAATTTTTAGATAGGAATACATAAAACTCAGCCTCCATATACTCACGGTAACAGCCTTGTTTCCAGTAGTATCCTGGCAGACAGTCGTCACACTTGGGCCCCGTAGCGCCATCCTTACATTGACAGAAGCCCGTGCCATTACAGCGGTCATGTACAGAACCCATCTGGTTGCAGTTGCACTCTGAAGAAAGAGGGGGGGGGGGGATGGAGTGATATAAGAATGTCAAGACTGTTTGAGTATGTAATCTAGAAAACCTGATCCTAAAGAATTATGTAATATTGCAAGGTGGTGTCCAACATCTGTTAGAATGACATGCCAGGACCATGGAAGCAATATGACGTCCCTGGTTGAACATCAACTGCTCTGGGTGGCAGGTTACGTTGTTTTGTAATTTAGAAAACATTCTATTTTTTCAGCACTTGCAACTGTTTTCTTTGTAAAATGACATTTAATTGTGTTAAAACAGTTGGGGTCTGGTTAGGCTTAGGTGCAACTGACCCTTTGTCACCACCCCCCAGATATGGACTTGATCATGTTTAAACTTTAGTGACCAACACCCTTCATGTGACTTGATTGAACCAGGGAATTCATGTGCCCACCATGAAAAATGATCCTTATTGATTTCTATGTTTCCATGTGATTTTTAAACATGATATGCCACCATCATACCATCAGTATTATAAAGTCGTGTTCACTTTTTTTTTTTTGTGAGGTCGCCATGGGTCAAGATAAGGGGTTCCCAATGTGATTTAATTACATAATAACAATTAAGAATGCATATAGATATAAAAACAACTGTCATCCACTCTGACCAAATATATTAAATGGAACTGTTGAGGATAAGATAAACAATTAATGGTGGTCTTCTCCCAAGTCCAACAAAAACAGCAAAGCTTGAAAAATAAAAAAGTAGAAATGAAATATAAATTTTAGTTTCAACTTATAAAAAGGATAACATGGTCTTTTGAGATGAATTTAAATCTGGATGTGTCCAGATGGACTTTTATTACATGCAAAGTTTGTACATCTCAGCCACTACACAGGATAATGGGGGTGTGCATGTCTTTGGCACCTTTATTTTGTGGGATTGGGGACTGAAAAGTTTGGGAACTCCTGATGTGGAACATTAGTATGTGCAGCTAGCCTAAATGTGTGCATTTGTATTCAGACCGCGATCTCGGGTATTGAAGAACCAGAGCTGTACTACGCATGTTGGTGCTGCAGAGATGTGGAATTAATGCCCTTTTCAGCTGTGGTCATGTCTCCGATACCTCTTTTTGAATGAGTATTTATAAAACTTAGTTTAAAAAATGGGAGAAGTGTTTAAATTTCACCGTTATCGGATACCATACAGTAGATCACCACAACAGATACTATTTTAAGAGAGCTTAGGGTTTTATTGCAGTCTTTCAAAAAGTCACCGGATTGAGCTTAATTCCAAAAACACAGATATCATGGATACAGCTCCTCTTACATTGAAATAGGTAAATGAATGTCCTGTGTTAGAAGCACCAGACACCTCAGATGTTGTTTGGGAATGTAATCTGATCAATAGAATGCATGTCAGGTTTAGTGCATGAAATCTGGCCTCAAAAACAGATGGAGTAAGTGTGGAGGACATTGGTATTTTGTGTGGGAGGTACAGAAGTACTTTTGTAGCGCTGCATAATTGAACAAACTTTAAGTACATTCTGTTAAAATCGATATTAAAAAAGACATCAGAACCCCACATTTTCTCTCAGGAATCTCTCCTTTCCTTCCAGTCACATCAAATTGACATCAAACTACACTAGCTACACTCTTTAACACAAGGTGACACTGAATTTCACTTCAGATTAGTGTTTTTACAGGAAGTATCTTGCCACTAATTACCATATATTTATGGAAGCTGACTGACATCCAGATCTGTGGTACTTGGTAGTCGATCAGACGAGGTGAAAAAAACAAACTGCAGATCTGCATTTTTCCATTGCTTGAACCAGAGTTTGCCTCATTATTTGATGTAAGCCCATCACTTGTCTTTCACTTAAACCCTAGATCAAATTAATGTTGTTATTATAAAATTTATAATGCAAGCTAAGAAATCCAGATTACACAACCACAGCAATGTGGCTGGTATCTGTGTTTGTGGGTCATGTGCATTAATATTGGGATTACATGTAAGCCACTCAGAGCCATTGAGTGTGGAGAACGTGTGGTCGGGAAAATGAGTGTGGAAATGCATTTGTTGGAAAGCTTACGGTTTGTTTCTCTGGAGATGCTGGCGTGAACTGATTTGTGTTGCCATGCTCGGCGTGCCACGGTGCTGGCAGATGAGCTAATGGGGTCTTATTTGTGCTGACTCCAAGGCCTGGCCCTGTGAGCGCCCTGACTGTGGTGAGATTACCCTCCAACCCCCTGCAGTCCACCTAGATTGATCCAAATCAACACCACAGCTATGCAACTGCAGTGACCTCTTACTAGGGCATGCCCTTAATAAGGCTGAAGTGCACAAGATATTACATTTAGGACAGGGAATCATTCACAACTAATAGCTCTACCATGAATTCAGAACAGTTATTGGTACACAGCAAACAAAATAAACCCCTGGTAACCTCCCTCTAAACTCTGCTTTCAAACACAATTCCTTTTTCAGGTTTTACATGATGTTGTTGACCAATAACAGTACTTTCATTCTAAAGTTACGGTTATAGCTTTGTTTGGGTTATGGTTGTTAAATAAAACTAGTTGGGTTTGGTTAATCTGGTGAAATGAATGTTTTAATCTCCAGGTCCGATATGCTCCTCTTTTTGGATGGACTATCCTTCTGCATGTCATCAACTTGAGGGGCGAGGTTTCTAAAAGTGTTTCATAAAAGTTTCTTTTCAGCTACCAAATAGTTAAAAAAAAAACAATTTTTTAGTCTCTTTAAAGTGTCAGTATATCAATGCGGTAGACTGACCGATGCAGACGCTCTCATCGTCCAGTTCGGCAGAGGCATTGCGGAAGTATCCCAGTCTGCAGTGTTGACAGTTCTGGCCTCGGGTGTTGTGCTTACAGCTGACGCACGTGACGATGTTCAGGTAGTCGATGTAGCTGCAGCGGTTGGAGTGGCCGTAGCACTCACAGTCTAAGAGAAATAGACAGATTGTTATTTGACAGGAGAGGATAATTATCCACTTTTATGCTATACTCATAAATGTTGAAAATTCGGTACGGGACATGACATTCTCAAACGGTTCTTCATTGACAGCAGGAAGTAATAAATGACTTGCACTATCAGATACGTCTGAAAGGTTTTGTCCTAGATGTCGGAGAACAAATGAATGGCCTTGTGAGTGTTTTATGACTTGCCTTTCTATTTATTGGTTCAATAAAGACAGAGCACTCCCCCTCCATTACAACACAAGTTTGCTGACTGTGCTTGGCTGTGCTGCTCTGATTACTGATGGGAACTCCACTATCCTGCACGAATGAGCGCCTACATGCTTGTTTGTGGATGCAGCCGTGCAAGGCGTGTTAAATTTATCTGAGAATTAAATTGCATGACTGGATGAGTAGATTCGATGCTAAAGAATCATAAACATGAGAGTGATGAATGATACAGTGGGTGTTTTTAGTTGTTAACTTGACACTATGAAATAGTTCTGGCCCTGTTTAACCTGGCACTAACAGCCTCATCCTCTGTTTGCCTCTTTATTTTCTCTTCTTTCATGAAGATTGCACAAACTTGATAAAAGTTTCTCTTTGTAATTCATCAACTATCGCCTAAGAGTAGGTTTTACTCCATACAGAGCCCTAGAGTAGCCAGAGTGATAATTTTTTTCCTTGGTGGGCATAGTCGTGAATCCACAACGAGATACAACTTGTTCCCTCAATTTAATTTTTGTAACCTGTTCTATAAAATAACAAAATTGAGGAAACAAGTTCTAAATGGCTCCCTTGATTTAGTTATTTTGAGACCACAGGGTATAAATTGGGTCCTTAATTTCATTGATTTGTCGCCACTAGATATAACTTGTTCATTTACATGAAATAATTTAATTGAGGGAACAAGGCTTTCCTTGTGGCCATGAATAAATTAAAGTTAGGACACAAGTCATACATGGTTTCTCAATCTAGTTATTTTTAGCTGAGAAGATATGACATATTCCCCCAATTTCATTCATTTGTAGCTACAAGATAAAACTTACCCAATTATATAAAATTACTAAATTGAGGGAATAAGTTATATCTTTGGCCTCAGAACATTTTTTTTTCCTCTTGGAATGTCAAACGCTCATTATAAATGAAGACGTCTTCGAAATTTTGCACTCTAAAACAAAAATATTACAAAGGAGATCAGTTGAAGACCTCTATGTATTTTCTCCACAAAGCCAAATGAAAGCCTGCCATTATCTACTGTATTCTCTGTATTGTGTGGAGGGGTGCAGAGACATGGAGGGGTGTTGCTCTACATTCTGGCTACCATTATCTTCGCTCAGGCTGGTACCTAATTAAGGTTTTATTAAGCTTTGGAAGTTGGCTGCAATAGTGCGCTGCAAGGCATCACTGTCCTCTAAAGAGGCATTTACCAGGCATGTTTATGCAAATACACATTTAAATGCACATTAAAAAGTCGGAGTTTAGCTGTTTAATCAGCCGTCACATTATTATTTTATTATTGTTTGGTTGATGATGCCAGCTGAATTATTAATGAGCTGGTTTAAAGGAAGCCAGCGAGAAGAGCGCCATAAAGTGCCTCTCTCAGCACTGAGGGAACCATGCAAGCGGTGGGGGAAGAACTGCCTAATTAAATATAAATGGCCAATTACTCCACAGACTAGAGAGGCAATGGGACATTGTCCGCCAAATTAACATTATGAGTCAAGATGCTGCTTTATTGGTATTTATTAGTTGTGATTTGTTAACAGTGAAAGACAGATATATTTAGAGGAAGTGGTGGGGTTTTCACCAGAGAAACATCCATCTGACATTGAAAGAATATAAGATACATCTTTTTAAAATCAATTAACAGAACTGGCAGTGTTGGCAAAGGTTTGTTATGAATTGAAAGTGTAGAAACTTACCTTTATCATGCGTATAAGATAAATAGTCACAGATGCATATGAGGGAAAATGAGCAGAATGGAAAAAACAAAAAAACATGCAGTGAACAAGGAATTTTTCCACAGGATTTCTACTTGAAAATAACCTCCGTACTTCAGTCAAATAAAATTCTGCCTAACACAGAAACCACTACTCTCTCTTCCTGAGACCACCTGCTGGTCACAAGCTCTGTCTTACCTTTGAAATCATCGTATATGATCCCAAACAAATGTCTGGCCCCAGGCTCTCCTGAGATCAAGAGTTTCAGAAGCCCTTGAGGGATGAAGAAATCTGCTTAAGATTTGTGTTTGCACAGTGTTCACTGTACTACACACACCTACTGTACATTTACCTCCAGCGCTAATGGTTACACAACGGCAGCAAGTGTAGCCTACAGGTGCTAGTCTACACTACACAGAGGTCATATGAGTGATGGGACTTCTACAACATGATCCCCTAAACCAGGGGTCTCAAACTGATCCAGTAAAGTGCTGTGTGGCTGCAGGTTTTCATTCCAACCCAGCAAAAGCAAAGCCCGATCCAACAAATGAGCTGTGTGAACACAGCTTAATTGATTTAAGTAGAATCAGGTGTTGCTTTTGCTGGGTTGGAATGAAAACCTGCAGCCACACGGCCCTTTACTGGATCAGTTTGAGACCTCTGCCCTAAACAGACCTATGCTTAACCCAGTCACAGTGTTTCTTAACTGGTTTGATAGAACTCAATGTTGCCAGATGATTTCACTTTTTTCAAACCCGGACTGTAATATCCAAGCAAACCAGTGTAATTTTAAACCTTTGAACACGTACATTTCCTTCCCTCCCATGAACACATAAAAATGCATTGCCACCAAATCAAACTTTTCTTGAAGATAAAAATTCTGGATAAAATATTTGTCATGGTTTTTCTTTGTGTTGTCCACCACTTCATTTTTTTCTCTTTTAACATTTGGCAAAGCTGTAGACCAGAGGTCACTGACTTGTCAGTCCTTGAGGCATTATAAGTAGAACTAAGGCACCTTTATGTACTGCAATTACATTGGTTTTTTTTTCTCTGCTGTTGAATGAAACATCCATATTGATTCCTTTTAATTCTATATAAAAAAGCGGCATGTAGTTGATTTCCTGTGATTTTATTGAACTTATTGGGTGAAAATCATGCTGAAGTAACGGGCAATTTGTCTGTCACGTTTTTGGCAAGATGACAACTTGTTTTCAGATTTTCATATTTAATCAGCCACAATAAGTTTAACATGGTCCTAACCCCTTTTTAACTGACCACAGGAGTTGTCCAAGCTGAAATCTTGAATTGGAAAAGGAAAAGGTTTGCCACTGCTATAGAATTATCTAACTTTGCAGTCTGTGGGTAATGATGCATGGGTGATAAAATTGTCTGACCATTCGGCTGAGAAAATGACTCAACCTCAAATGATCCAAATAATCTAATAAGGGAACCCCAAGGAAGTTTTTGAATAAAGATTATACTAACCTTAACTAAATCAAGATAATATCAAAAGTCCCAACATGAAACCAGCTATGAATCACTGTGGTAATATGTTTCAATTATACCTTTCCTTTTTTCTTTTTCCCCCTCTCTATCTTCATCTTCTTCCTCATGGGACTTTGGCGTTTCATGACTTCCTCTTTCCCTCTCAGGTTTTTCAATGACTTGGTGCACTACAAAGGAGCAGCAGCTCACAAATCAATCTTTATTGACGAAGAATCGATTATCTCAGGCTGTTTGACCAAGCAAGATATGCAACTAATGGCACATTCTATTTACAGATCTGGCGAAAGCACAAACATTCTTAAGTGGAACACATAGTGATGTTTAGAAAAAGACTCTGAAATCTTGTCAAAGTATAAAAAGTAGCTCTTATGGGGAAATTTACTGAGGCGGTTATTTTGCTGCTCAGTGTAACTGAATTATGGTGTAGGTACACATTGCCACCTATCCTCCACAGTACTGTGTAGCCTAAAGTTCCCCTCCCTTAATATTTAACATGTTGCGGTGATGCTCTCTGCTCAAATGCATCTAAATGCAAGAGCCCCTTTTGAAAATGTAAGTGGAAGGCACAGGTATTTGTATCATGAAAGTACAAATACCCATCCATCCATTGTCTTCCGCTTATTCCTACATTAAGGGTCGCGGGGGGGGGGGGGGCTGGAGCCTATCCCAGCGGCTACGGGCAAGAGGTGGGGTTCACCCTGGACAGGTCACCAGTCGATCGCAGGAACACCACATATAGACAGACAACCATTCACACTCACAGTCACACCTACGGCCAGTTTAGGGTATTCAATCAGCCTCGTCCCCAGTTGCATGTCTTTGGATGGTGGGAGGAAGCTGGTGTACCAGAGAGAACCCACGCAGGCACAGGGAGAACGTGCAGACTCCACACAGAAAGATACCGTGCCCGAGCTCGAACCCGGAACCTTCTTGCTGTGAGGCGACAGTGCTAACCACTGCACCACCATGCAGCCTGTACAAATACCTGAAAACTCTATTTAAAGTTACTTAAACACCAAAGCATTTGTACCTCCTTCCCTCCTGCCTCCAATGATTCATAAGAAGCAGTTTCTTATAAAATCTGTTCTTACAATCTATAATTCAACCAATGAATATATTTTCTATACTTTGTTTGCAAGTGGGGTTTGAGGATATTACTTTACTTTGGTTATGAAATCCAACTTTTTCTTGTACTACAGGGAGTTGATGAGGGTATTTTAAGTGTCACAATGCTGATTCTCCAGTGTCAAATTCTTCCTTGTTTTCTTCCTCACATCAGTCACAGATAAATAATGTGATGCTGATGTTGGTGTGCAATTAATATTTAGCCTCATAGCTTATGTTGACTGACAGGCTCTCATGCCTGTGGGCACAAACTCATAGATAAACTCCCTCCAAGTGAAAAAGCTTATTTGCTTCATATTTATGTGCAACATAGAATCTACTGCATCTAAAATAGTTACCTTTTATTTCGGCTTTATGATTCCTCTCCCCGTGTCCATGTGAGGTTCTTGAGTTATGACCGTGAGTGTCATGCGTGTGCTCCTCAAAATGATGGGACACTAACACATCACTATTGTCACTGTCATATATGCAAAAAATTAGGTCACTTATAGAGAAACCCGACTACCACATCTAATGGAGATACCTTTCCTTTCAGGTATTCTAGCCACCTCCCCGTGCTCAGCTATGTGGCTGTGGCTCTCATGTACGTGTCCGTCAGACTTGTGAGAGACTGATAAAGCATAAAGATAATTATCACAGCAGTCAAAAAAAAATCATACATTATGATGAAAATTCTCTATGCTCTTTTTGTTTAAATTAAGGTTCTCAAGGTGGAATGTGGGGTGAAGTGACAGAAAATTACATCATGTACAGTAGCCTAAATGTTTGTGATCTGGCCAAAGAAAGAATTCAGAGACTCGGATGTTTTTAAGCTTTTTAAATTCTCCTAGAGTCAAAAATGGAAGAAAAAAAAGTGTCAGGATAGGCTATTTCTATATATTTGAAGTATTATCATATGTAAAACAATAAAATTACAGTTGGCAACTTTGGCTCAATTCAGTGTCTATCTACTCCCTATTTGCTCATTCACCATAAACTACAATAAGCTAAATCTACACTCCTACAGATTAACATACCTTTCCTGTCAGCTGTCCTCTCTTTATGCTCTGCCACCTCCTCCCTCTCCTCCTCGTGCAGAGACATGGTTGTTTTGTGGCCGTGAGTCTCATGCACATGCACATGCTCGTCTGACTTGTGTGGTACTGACATGACAAGCGTCATTGACATAACACAGTACATAGGTGTAAAACGGTGGTTGCATTTCACTCTTAAGTTGTTTTAATTAAGGTTTACGATTCTTTGTTGCCTGTTTCCACTTAAACAAATGGAATTATAAATTTAGCAATATATGCTTGGTTGATTTTTCCACCTCCACAGAAAAGTAGATACCTGTTCTTCCATGTGCCTCTTCCCTTTCCTCTCCGTGCCTGGATGATGATGTGTGGCCATGGGTCTCATGTACGTGTGAGGCAAACATATGGGAAACTGTCACACCATATCATCATTAGTACATGCTGGAGTGGTAGTGAATTTATTCTGATTTTACTTTTACAGGGACTAATATTTGCTAACAGGTTAGCATGCTAGTGGCTGGGCTGGGTCCTAAAAGTCAAATTCAACTTTATTGTCAAATATACTATACGTGCATGACATACAGCATAGATGAAATTTCCGTCCTCTCGGACCCACGGTGCAAAAACAGGCAGCATGGTTCAATGTTCAAGTTCAATGCTTTTAAGGCACTGATCCAATTACTTTACTATTAAAGATGATCAAAAGATGCCTTGTCATCCAGTACAAAAATTCAAAATACCTAAGGAGCAAATCTTGAGGTAAAAATTACTTTTTATGCATGGAAAAATTAAATTAAGCCACATTTTGCATTTTTATTTGTTTATACTTAAAAAATTATTGTTCAACGATCAGTGTAGAGTGCTTTAGGGGTGATGTATGGCTTTTAAAGAATAAATGCAATTATTAAATGTAAAAGGAGTCTGTTATAATACAGACAAATTACACCATGGATTCATGATGATTCAGCGTCACCACTATTAGCTTGGCGCATCGGTTTTTAGCATGTTGACATTTGTTTTCAAGTTTAGAACAAAAGGCTTAGCGTGTGGTACTTCAGAGTTTTATTCTGTAGAACAAATATTGAAAAATATTAAACTCGCGTGAACCACAGATTTTATGTCAGGCATTTTATCAAAAACCCTTTAAAAAAATCCCTTTGACTTTGAAGGATATTTGTAAAAGCTAGCTAACTTAAGATTTTTAGGACTCCTACACCACTCTGTTGAAGTGTCGATATTGGGGAAGTTTTGGAACGATAACCAGCCATCATTAGTTGTCTGTAACATTTGCAACTAAAATATGATATAAATATTCTCTTCATACTGGCAGTGGATACCTGCCAGTATACAGAGATACCTGTCTCCTCGCCTTTTCTTTCTTTTTCTTTTTCCCAGTGCTCCGGCGAAGAAGATGATGTGTGTCCATGAGTCACATGTCCGTGTGCTGGAGACTCATGGGAAACTGTTACATCACAATCACGATGAATGTCACAAGATAAAATGGAGGCAAATTTCTTCTGCTTTCACTTTAGTTGGCACTGTTTTGGGATGCTAGGGGTGTATAACTGCACTCAAGTTTGCAATGAAATAAATCCTTATATTCTACAATAAAGTAGCTGCTTTCAAACACATAGAAGAGATACCTGCCTTTTCTTTCTTTTATTTCCTCTCCATGGTCAGATGATGATGATGATGTGTGGCCATGAATCTCATGTCCATGTGCTGTTGGCTTATGGGACACTGTACATCACAATCATGATGAAAGTCACAAGCAAAAATGGAGGCAGATTTCTTCTGCTTTCATTTTTGGGGATTGCTTTGGGAGGTTTGGAGTCTTTTACTCAACAAAAGTTAACTAAGCAGTAAATCTTTATGAACCAAAACTAGATACTTGTTGCTATACACATTCAAGAGATACCTGCCTTTTCTTTCTGTGTCCTCCCCGTGCACAGATAAGGTTTTTGTTTCATGGCTGTGAGTCTCATGAAGGTGTTCTGTCACACAGCAATTGTCATATAAGGAGAACAAAAGTCTTGTTTCAGGAATCGAAACAATGAAAGAATAATACGGTATTTTCCTTTATCTGCCCTTAAGATTTGTTCTTTGTTAAACATAAAAATTAGATGACACCAAAATATGATAGAAAAGCAGAAATGTGGTTTTCGTTGCATCAACTTGGTAGCACAAAAACTGGAGATATAAACTAAGTTTCCAGAGGCCCATTTTACACAGTGAGCTGCCAAGTTTATAAAGTTTTTCTACTCCTTGTGTATTGGATTACAAGAAAACCACACATTGCTACCACTACACGTAAAACAGGTACATTTCTCTTCACCTCTCATTGCATGCTCTGCCTCCTCATGTTCCCCACCGTGCTCAGATGAGGGTGTTGTTTTGTGGTCATGAGTCTCATGCACGTGTTCTGCAGACACATGGGAGACTGAAACACCACAGTCATCAGAGACATAAGGAACATTAAGATACCCTCTGTTAAGGATGTTATCATTCCATTAAATGCATGGGTAATCAGGTGTAATTACTACCATCAGGTTATAAGTAGGTGGAAACCATGCTCAGTCCCTGACAACTTCTGGTGGAATGTCACTTTCCACAACAGAGGAAACTTTTTATATGTCATCAAGACGTTTAAAATCTGGTTAAGTCTAGGGTGATTGTGGCTTGGGCTAGTTTCATTGTTCAAAAATATGAAACTTCTATATGCAAACAGAAATTAAACCTCCATATTAGCAAAGTTTGCTGTGTGTGCAGCCCATCCACCACCCCAACCTCTATTCTTCCACAGATTTTCTCACTATAAATGGACATCATCTAAATGACTCCTCTGGTCATAACTGCCAATGTCACCGACCTGAACCTTACAGTAGGCGCCCTACATCATCAGCCATATGCAACTGATTATAACTGATACAGAACTTAAACGGGTTACACAACAACTCTACTGCAACAATGAATTTTATCAGCTGCATACTGTAAAACTTAATATCCCATGCTTTTTTCTGGTTCAATCACTGAACTCAGCCTGCATGCTACTTTTTAGGCAGACATCTTCCTCAGCAAAGATGGGAAAGCAATCAAATTGTTTATTTAAAACATGATGAATATTACTTGCAACAGTAGTGTAATTATCAGCCTGGCCTTTTTGGGAATTACACAAAGGAGAGGCTTTTCCTTTCAACCATGCATTCCAACCGCTCATTCATCTTTGTCGGACAGATGATTTGCCATTTTTTCCCCTCTCAGTATCAGTAGAGACGTCTTGCTGTTACAGATGTTGTACTTTTTTTCTCTGTGCTACCACCATTGCGATCAGCCTATCATAACTGAGACTGGCCTCTATGTGTCAAACAGCCAGCCAGTAAATGGGAGAAGTTCAGGTTTTACAATATTTCAACCACGAACCTTGGCACTATAAAACAGATACCTTTCTTTTCAATTTTTGTATGTGATTCCTCCTCATGCTCAGATGGCGTTGTTATTTTGTGGCCATGAGTCCCATGCATATGGTCCTCAGACTTGTGAGAGACTGATGCACAAAGAGACTTCATGTCATTGAAGAGACAAAGTCAGTTGCTCTATTTGAAGAAAACATTTTATAAAGTACAGTGGTCCCTCGCTATAACGCGGTTCACCTATCGCGGCCTCACTTTTTCGCAGATTTTTTTAGTGTAATTTTGCATGCTTTTTTTTTTTAACAGCGTACAGTATGAATGCGCATTGTGTTCGGCATCCTGATTGGCTAAGGTGTACAGAATGTGTTCGGCTTGCCAGATTTACATAAATGTTCAATCGCTAGCAGTCTGACTTTGAAGTGCTGTATGTTTGCAAGTTTTATACTTAAAACTTAAAAGCTTAAAACTTGGTTTTGGGTAGAAAACTTGCACCAAGGCCTTCAGAGGAAAAAGACGGTACAGCGGAGCAGCGCCAGGACAAAGAGGTACCGTCAGAGGAACTGTGAAATATGCCCGAGTTACTGGTAATAATTTCTTATGTGTAAAACCTCGTAGATTGATCATTGAAATTAATTTTGTTAAAAATGTTTGGGCTTGAAAACAGGTTTTGATCTTTGGTTTCATTTACTAATATTGTACTTATTTTTTTTAAATCTGCAAAAGTTTGAACTTTGAGAGTGTTTAAATAAGAGAGAACTGTGAGAAAATGTTAATGCCTGTCTGAGAAAAGTGTATAAAAGTGTGTGGTTAGGGGTTTTACGGCCTTAAAACATGTATAATAATTGTAAAAAATAAAGCTGATTACTTCGCGGATTTCGTCTATTGCGGGTTATTTTTAGAACGTATCCCCCGCGATAAACGAGGGACCACTGTACACTATATACAGAAAAAAAACATTAACAGGATACCTTTTGCTTCAGCTTTTTCCTCCTCCGCCCTTCCCTCACTGTGCACAGACATTGTTTTATGGCCATGAGTCCCATGTTTGTGGCCCTCAGAATTGTGGGAGACTGATGCATGGCGAAATCGTGTCATTAAAGAGACGTCTTCAGTTGTTTAATTTGAGGCAAAAATGTAAAAAAAAAAAAACAACTATGTACAAAAACAAGAGCATTGCCAAAATACCTGTTGCTTCAAATTTTTTCTCCTCTTCTCTTTCCTCACTGTGTACAGACATTGTTCGGTGGCCATGAGTCCAGTGTCCATGGCCATGAGCCGCATGTCCATGGCTCTCTGACTTGTGGGAATCTGACACACCACAATCATTGACATTACCAAAAAGATTCTATGGGCTAAATTCTCTTCTGATTCAGCAAAGTAAACACTAATACTATAACAGTAATGCCGGTGCTAAATCTAGCTTGCTAATCTAAACGGATTGGCAAACTACAATAACATATCACAAAGTTTAATTTGTGGCAAAGATAAAGCACACTAGGGCTGTTCCCTGAAAAACAATGGTTCAAATCTTGAGTGGGGAGCCCCTCAAGTGGACTGAGATTTTTCAAGATGTGCTCAGACATGCCACTTTCCTTGCTTGGGTTTGGACATAAAATAATTGGTGGCACCTCAAAAATTAGAATCCACAAGTATTTTCTTCCCGGAAAGAAGAGGAATATTGCTACAGTTGCTGTTGAACTACTTTTATCCATAATGAACAGCCAAATCCACATTGGGTACAGCCCATAAATACTCTGTTTGCAGCACAAAAGCAAGAACATTGCTATATCTATTGTTTCAGCTTGTCTGTGTTTTTCCTTCTCCTCTCTTTCCTCACCATGTATGGATGACATTGTTTGGTGGCCATGAGTCCCATGTGCGTGATCCTCAGACATGTGGGAGACTGATACACCAGGATAACATGAAAAAATGGAACAGGATCAATGCTATCTGTCTTTTTACTAACTTAACTACTTTACTAACTTAAACGGGACTGCTAAAATACTAATGTGGATGTCAAATTTTTAGGACTACTTTCCAAATGAACAGCTAAATCACTGGGCTATGTTTGTCAACTAGAAAGATTGTGGGAAAACTAAGCCAACTATACAGTGTAAAGTACAAGAGCAATAAAATATCCAAGATACCTTTAGTTTCAGCCTCTCTGTGTCTATCCTCACCATGTGCTGATGACACTGTCGTGTGGCCATGAGTCCCATGTGTATGATCGTCAGACTTGTGAGAGACTGACACATCAGGATAACATAAAAAAAGTTGTATGGAATCAAATTCTATTTCCTTACTAATTTAAACAGGACTGCTAAACTACAAATGTGGATGCTAAATTTATAGGACTTCATTCCAAATGAACAGCTAAATTATTGGATTATGTTTCTCAGCTAGAAAGATTGTGGGAAAACTAAGCCAACTATATAACGTAATAGTACAAGCGCAATAAAATATCCAAGATACCTTTAGTTTCAGCCTCTCTGTGTCTTTCCTCATCATGTGCTGATGACACTGTTGTGTGGCCATGAGTCCCATGTGCATGATCGTCAGACTTGTGAGAGACTGACACATCAGGATAACATAAAAAAGTTGTATGGAATCAAATTCTATTTCCTTACAATTTAAACAGGACTGCTAAATTACAAATGTGGATGCCAAATTTATAGGACTTCTTTCCAAATGAACAGCTAAATTATTGGATTATGTTTGTAAACTAGAAAGATTGTGGGAAAACTAAGCCAACGATATAACGTAATAGTACAAGCGCAATAAAATATCCAAGATACCTTTAGTTTCAGCCTCTTTGTGTCTTTCCTCACCATGTGCTGATGACACTGTTGTGTGGCCATGAGTCCCATGTGTATGATCCTCAGACTTGTGAGAGACTGACACACCAGGATAACATAAAAAAGTTGTATGGAATCAAATGCATTCTATTTCCTTACTAATTTCAACAAGACTGCTGAACTACAAATGTGGATGGTAAATTTATAGGACTTCATTCCAAATGAACAGCTAAATTATAGGATTATGTTTGTCAGCTAGAAAGATTGTGGGAAAACTAAGCCAACTATATAACGTAATAGTACAAGCGCAATAAAACATCCAAGATACCTTTAGTTTCAGCCTCTTTGTGTCTTTCCTCACCATGTGCTGATGACACTGTTGTGTGGCCATGAGTCCCATGTGTATGATCGTCAGACTTGTGAGAGACTGACACATCAGGATAACATAAAAAAGTTGTATGGAATCAAATTCTATTTCCTTACAATTTGAACAGGACTGCTAAATTACAAATGTGGATGCCAAATTTATAGGACTTCTTTCCAAATGAACAGCTAAATTATTGGATTATGTTTGTAAACTAGAAAGATTGTGGGAAAACTAAGCCAACGATATAACGTAATAGTACAAGCGCAATAAAATATCCAAGATACCTTTAGTTTCAGCCTCTTTGTGTCTTTCCTCACCATGTGCTGATGACACTGTTGTGTGGCCATGAGACCCATGTGTATGATCCTCAGACTTGTGAGAGACTGACACATCAGGATAACATAAAAAAGTTGTATGGAATCAAATTCTATTTCCTTACTAATTTAAACAGGACTGCTAAACTACAAATGTGGATGCTAAATTTATAGGACTTCTTTCCAAATGAACAGCTAAATTATTGGATTATGTTTGTCAGCTAGAAAGATTGTGGGAAAACTAAGCCAACGATATAACGTAATAGTACAAGCGCAATAAAACATCCAAGATACCTTTAGTTTCAGCCTCTCTGTGTCTATCCTCACCATGTGCTGATGACACTGTTGTGTGGCCATGAGTCCCATGTGCATGATCCTCAGACTTGTGAGAGACTGACACACCAGGATAACATAAAAAGAAATGGTACAGGATCAAATGCTTTGTCTTTTTACTAACTTTATCGGGACTGCTTAAATGGGACTGCTAAATTACAAATGTGGATGCCAAATTTATAGGACTTCTTTCCAAATGAGCAGCTAAATCACTGGGTTATATTTGTAAGCGAGAAAGATCATGGGAAAACTAAGCCAACTATACAGTGTAAAGTACAAGAGCAATAAAATATCCAAGATACCTTTAGTTTCAGCCTCTCTGTGTCTTTCCTCACCATATGCTGATGACACTGTTTTCTGGCCATGAGTCCCATGTGCATGATCGCCAGACTTGTGAGAGACTGACACACCAGGATAACATAAAAAAGTTGTATGGAATCAAATGCATTCTATTTCCTTACTAATTTAAACAGGACTGCTAAACTACAAATGTGGATGCTAAATTTATAGGACTTCATTCCAAATGAACAGCTAAATTATTGGATTATGTTTGTCAGCTAGAAAGATTGTGGGAAAACTAAGCCAACGATATAACGTAATAGTACAAGCGCAATAAAATATCCAAGATACCTTTAGTTTCAGCCTCTGTGTGTCTTTCCTCACCATGTGCTGATGACACTGTTGTGTGGCCATGAGTCCCATGTGCATGATCCTCAGACTTGTGAGAGACTGACACACCAGGATAACATAAAAAGAAATGGTACAGTATCAAATGCTTTGTCTTTTTACTAACTTTATCGGGACTGCTTAAATGGGACTGCTAAATTACTCATGTGGATGCCAAATTTATAGGACTTCTTTCCAAATGAGCAGCTAAATCACTGGGTTATATTTGTAAGCGAGAAAGATCATGGGAAAACTAAGCCAACTATACAGTGTAAAGTACAAGAGCAATAAAATATCCAAGATACCTTTAGTTTCATCCTCTCTGTGTCTTTCCTCACCATATGCTGATGACACTGTTGTGAGGCCATGAGTCCCATGTGCATGATCGCCAGACTTGTGAGAGACTGACACACCAGGATAACATAAAAAAGTTGTATGGAATCAAATGCATTCTATTTCCTTACTAATTTAAACAGGACTGCTAAACTACAAATGTGGATGCTAAATTTATAGGACTTCATTCCAAATGAACAGCTAAATTATTGGATTATGTTTGTCAGCTAGAAAGATTGTGGGAAAACTAAGCCAACTATATAACGTAATAGTACAAGCGCAATAAAATATCCAAGATACCTTTAGTTTCAGCCTCTCTGTGTCTTTCCTCATCATGTGCTGATGACACTGTTGTGTGGCCATGAGTCCCATGTGCATGGGTGTCAGTCTTGTGCAAAACTGATACACCATGGTTGTCAATAACAAACAAAAATATTACATGACAAATTCTCCTCACTAAACTTGTACAAAACCAAGAGCATTGCCAAGATACCTTCTGTCTCAGCTTTTTTGTTACTTTCCTCTTCTGTCCTTTCCGCATCATGTGTTGATGACACTGTTGTGTGGCCATGAGTCTCATGTGCATGGGCGTCAGTCTTGTGGGAAACTGATACACCACAGTTGTCAATAACAAACAAAAATATTAAACGGCAAATTCTCTTCTCTACACTTGTACAAAACCAAGAGCATTGCCAAGATACCTTCTGTCTCAGCTTTTCTGTTACTTTCCTTTTCTGTCCTTTCCTCATCATGTGTTGATGACACTGTTGTGTGGCCATGAGTCCCGTGGCCCTCAGAACTGTGGGATACTGACATGTCATAATTGTTATTGACACAACAACCAAAAAAACATTGTTTGGGCTAAATTCTACTCCTAAACTATGACACTATTGTTGATGACCTCTATGATCTAAATGCACAAGGGGATGATCAGGTCATTGAGGATACTAATTTAGTACATTTCCCACTATAAGCTAAATTTAATTTGTGGCCAACAAGAAAATTGCCAAGATACCATTTATTTTTGGGTGTCTTTCTCTTTCTTCCTCCTCCTTGCTCTCCTCACCATGCATGGATAACATTGTATTGTGTCCATGAGTGGCAGGTGTGTGCCCATCAAATGTGTGAAGGACTGTTCAAATAATGTAATTGACATAAAATACAAAAATATATGATGAAGGAAATATTAGACACTTTTCTAACTCACACAACTTTCTGGTTTTTAATTGTTTAAATTTTTGTTCTCTACTGTTAGATAGATGAAAAGTATAATTCAAATTAAGCTTCAGTGTTAATGTTGACTACTATTATGACATTGAAATTTAACTATTAAACCAACACCTCAAGTGATTTACACCAATGTAGATTTTCTACATACAAATAAATACCTTTTCTTTCAGTATGTCTTTCCTTTTCCTCCTTTCTCCCTCCATACTCCATACTCTTGTGGCTATGAGTGTCATGTCCATGTTCCTGCATCTTATGGAACACTGAAACATCACAGTTGTCATTTACAAGCAAAATTTAGAAACGTGTCTACTCTTCCATTTTTTTAAAGTTATGTTTGATTCAGCTAGAGGTAGCCAAGGAAATTACTACAAATACCTTTGCCTTCAGCTTTCAGCTCCCCGTCCTCATTGTGCTCATATGAGAAAGTGTGTTTATTGCCATGACTCTCATGTACGTGCTCCTCGAAATGATGGGACACTTAACACACAATAGTTGTCAAAATTATCAAGCAACCGTTTAGATAAATGACTGCTGCTTCCTCTCTCTCCTGAGTTGCAAAGTTAAACTTGTGAGGAAAGTGTTGTTACTACATTTTTCTTTATACATCAGAACATTTCCTCCACTACTTATGAAAGGGATACCTTCACTTTCAGCCTTACTTTCTTTTTCCTCCTCTTGTTCAGATGAAGGTTTTGGTTTGTGGGCGTGACTCTCATGTACTTGTCCCTCAGACTTATGGGAGTCTGAAATATCAGAATTGTCATTGAAATGGTAATTTCTGTGGGTTTATTTTTTTGTTTGCTATGAGTTGCAGAGTTCAGCTTTGGTCTGCTACGAGTAAGCTACAGTATGCAAATCTGTCCTTAGCTCTCTGTTACTCCAAGTAAAACAGATACCTCTCAAGTCAGCGTTCCTCTCTTTCCCCCCCTCCTCCACTCTCTCCTCGCCATGCTCGGATGAGGTTTTGTGGCCATGACTCTCATGTACTTGTTCCTCAGACTTGTGGAAGACTGAAATTGTCATTAAATTTATATGCCTGAGTTTAAATACCTTTCTGCTGTCTTCTTTGCTATGACTTGCCAGGTTTTCTCTCCATCACTACAAATAAACAATATACCTGTTTTGGTATTTCCTCCTTTCTGCTCCTCCTCCTCCCTTCTTTCCTCGCCATGCTCAGAAGAGGTTTTGTGTCTATGACTCCCATGAACATGTTCCTCAAGCTTGTGGGAGACTGAAATATAATTGTCATTGAAAATTACAAGCAAGAACTTAAAGACATTTCTGCTGTTTTCTTGGCTATGAGTTGCAAAAAGTTAAACTACAGTATGTAAATCTGCATTCCTGCACAATAAGAGATGTTTCTCTTCATCCTTTTCTTTTCCCTCCTCCTCCCCTCTTCTTTTCTTACCATGCTCAGATGAGGTTTTGTGTCCATGACTCTCGTGTGCATGTTCCTCAGACTTGTAGGAGACTGAAATATCAATTGTCATTGAAAATTATTTCACTACATTTCTGCTGGGTTTTTTTGGGTTTTTTTTTTTTTTGCTACATGTTGCCAAGTTTGACAGTTTTCCTACAAATAAACTATGTTAATCTACCCTTTCCATCACTACCACTACATAAAATACCTTTCTCCTCCTCCCCTCTTTGTTCCTCTCTGTGCCCAGATGAGGTTTTGTGGCTATGACTCTCATGTAGGTGTTCCTCAGGCTCGTGGGAGACTGAAATATGACAACTGTCATTGGAATTGATGAGCAGGAATTTCAATAATTTCTGCTGTATTCTTTTCTACGAGTCTCCAATTTTAATTTAGGTCTACTACAGGTAAGCTAGATAATATAAATCTACTCTCATCTTTCCATCACTATAAATAAACAAAATACCTTTCTTCTCTTTCTCCTGTCTTTCCCCTCCTCTTCCCCTTTCTCCTTACCATGTTCAGATGAGGTTGTTGCTTTGTGGCCATGTCTCTCATGCACGTGTTCCTCAGACTTGTGAAAAACTGGAATGTCACAAATTTCATTGAAATTATAGACATGATTTCTGAACATTTCTGCTGTGTTTTCTCATTTACAAGTTGTCAAGTATTACTTTGGTTCCCTACAACTTAACTACAGTATATGAATCTATAAGTGTTGATCTGCTATTCATCTATCACTAAGAGGTACCTGTCTCTTCAGTGTCCCTTTTTTTCCCCTCTTCCTTTCCTCTTTCCTCCCCATGGACCAATGAGGTTTTGTGGCCATGACTTTCATGTATGTGCTGTTCAGGTGTGTGAGGGACTGACACAAAAATGACTGTTTAACATCTGATTGAAATAGATGTATGTCCAACAAATACCTAAAAGACACAACGGGTAATTTGCCAATGATTCCCACGACAACATTTGTGATGAATTCTGATACAAGGAAATTGCAGGAAGCATTTCCTGATATGACAACGCTTTAGTTACCATCTGGTTAGGTTTGTGCAAAAATCATTTTATGTTAAGTAAACAAGCCGCAAACAAACCGCAGTCTCACCTGTGCAAAATGCAAATCAGTGGTTTGCTGGCACTTAAGTCAGGTGACCGTAAGTAAGAGACTCAAAGACATCCTCACTTGCTGCTGCAGATCAAATAACTGTCGTTTAAACATTTTGACTGAGTGTCCTTTTTCCTTTGAGGACGCTTGGTAAATTTCTGATGTGTCCATTTTTTTACTTCCCCTTTCCGCTTTAAATTACCACACTGAACTTACTCGAATGCATAGAACTTCACGACCACTACCTATGACGAGATACCTTTTCTTTCAGCTTGTAATCGTTCATCTTTCTCCTTGCTTCCCTTACCGTGCTCAGATGATGTTGTTTTGTGCCTGTGAGTCTCATGCATGTGTTCCTCAGACTTGTGGGAGACTTTTGCCCCAGAATAAAAAGAAAAAAAAAAAAAAAAGTCAATTCATAATATGAAAGAGTCATCTCCACTAACCACACAAAAACTCCTTCTTTCCTTTTTGTGCTGATGTGATGCTCTAATGTATTGTCAGTATCGTGGAGTATTTTATATGCTCCTTCCTTCGCAACCTGAATAATAAGCCTGGTATAATTAGGCTGATATCGCAGTGGGTAAAGATTACTGTTATTGTCTGCCTTCTTTTCCTTCCCGTCTTCCTTTGAGATCTTGTTTTCCCTTTTACCTTTCTCCCTGTCAGATAGTGGATAGGCCCATCAGGGGCCTCAGCCCTGGGCTCATGAAAAAGCTGAGCGGCTTGAGAAACTCGACTACACTTTCACTCAGGGTGCGAAAGAAATGACATGCACTTTCCTTTTATCTGAATGTCATAAAACCTTGTACTTCTAACTCCCTGTATGTACTTGATTTTCTATTCTCCTTTATAGTAAAGATGGAGGATTGATGTGCTTTTTATATTGCAGTTTCTTATCTGTATTTATCATATTGTGTGTGGTGTTACAGTAGCATCTTCTCTTGGGTCTTTATGTTGAGACTGTTGCACTCACAAATAGCATCTAAAGACAAGTGAGGACACACATCCCGCCTTTACTGCATTTTTAATTGTCTCTTGCTCAACTTTTTCCCTTCCTTTCCTTTTTTTTCTTTGTTTCTATGTTCCACTTTCCCAGAGGGCTTTATGCCACTCCCAGAATCCTTTGCATCCAGTTCTTAGGGCTACTGTGAGCAGTGAAAGACGCAAAACTAGTTCAGTTTGAGGATAAAGCAGTCTCTCTTCCTTTTTACCTTTACGTTTGCAGCCACTATTCATGAAATAAAAAAAACTCCTTATATGCTTGCTTTCAACAAAAAAAGGCCAATCACACGAAGTGACTACAACACACACGTCGTTGAGTGCCTAATGATGACTAGACCACTAGAGAATACCGTGCTGCATGCTTCCATCTGTGTTTCCCCCTGAGGTGTTTTAGCATAGGCGATGTACGTCTACCATTCCTTCAGAGAGGGGCATCCTGCAAGCATCCTGCTCCCCTGCCGAGTGTCCCCCTTCAGGCTATCTACCGCCCACTCACTCCCGTTCATCCCTCCCCCTCCCCGAGGCTCCAGTGAGACAGGACGCCAGCAGCTGTTCTCACAACATCCTGTATCATTTCACACAACTGGCGTTATGCCATCATTACATTACATTCTCATCAGAGTTACCCCTACCCACCTCTTCTCATGTCCGACTCTGGCCCCGCTAGACCCGTTTGTTAACACATCTGTCACAACAGCACACACAAGTGCAAAGGCATAGAAGCTCTTAGGATTGTGAATTGTAGTTGTTTCAAAGGCCAGTTTAGCACAGCAGTGAGCATAAATGCATTTAATCTTTGTAACCCATGCTGCCTTGGGGGTAGGAGGGATTCAAACCATTCCTGGCATTAATCTCAATCAGCTCAGCCTAAACTGTGTGACATCAGACAATGGCAGCCGGAGCACTAGGGGCTCCCACTCACTCTACACAGACTGAGAGAAAGGTGTGTGAGCCTATAGGGTTTCGTAAACCATGACAGTGATGGAGCTCTTCTTCAGATTTGTTACCGGCAGGTTGACACTGACAAAATCAGAGGAAAATGACCTCAAAGAAGCCACTAGAATTTTATTTATACCAGGACTATATTGTTTCAATAACATATTTTGTAATCTGCTGCAGGAACTTGAGGTTGTTCTGGGCTGAGTCCTCATTCTGTCTCTTTTCTGACTTCTACATATGTTTTTGTCACCGCAATCCTCGAAAAGAAATCCTTGAATGAAGCAAAGATGAACAGATTTTGACAAAGCCTCCATGTAGAGTTGTTCTACTTTCAATAGCTGTATCAGATATGCCTCCAATACTGGCTAAAAAAATTAACATTAGTAGTGCCAGTTCATGCACCAATCTGATACCACATAATTTATTTATTAACCCTGACCTCATTTAACTCGGTTAGCTCTGGTTCATATTGCAAACAGGAAATCAATTCTTCTGCAGTAGTTTAGAAAAAGTTGTGCTGTCTCCACTGACTACCGTTCGCCCTGGCACACCATACCAACATGAGAGAACTAGTAGCCGACTGTGCCCTTGTCTGACGCCAGTGTCTCGGTCAAAAAACAGCACATTGCAAAATTGAAAACAGAAGGTCAACTAGTGGCAATATTCTGAATGTGAGAACTCAATCAAGATTATGTCTGATTGATTAAAGTCACAGCACTGCCGTTTGTCTGGTGGTTGTGGGTTTAAACTGAAAATTCACTGTGTACCTACTTGACTCAATTTAGTTTCTCCATCTGATTTGTTTATCTTAACTGCCAGTCAAAATGTGTTCTCTTACAGACGATCTGTGGCGCCAATCCAACATGTTGAATGGCCTCCAACAAGGGCCGAATAGAGCCGGTGGTGAAGGATACACCACAAAACCTAAGAAGTAACCGACCAATGGCTTGGTGTTTCCATGACTTAAGAGCACAGAAGAATAATTGAAACTGCATGTACCATTAGTAGGAGAGAGCAAAATGACAGCAATATCATACATGCAATAAACCCACAACTGAAACAGCTGCAAGTACAGTATCAAGGCTAAAGTTTAACCTTTCTAAAAAACACAGTCCCATGGTATCATTGTTTATATTTGTTAATGCTTTACAACCTGAGCCAGGTCAACCAACAACAATGTATCATGAAGTAGAAAGTATTGACGGACATCTCTACACCCCCCCCCCCCACTACATCCCGTTTATCTCTCCACTCATCTCACTTACTCATGTTAACTAGATTTTGGAGTCCTAGACCCTCGTTAACATGCAACATACATGCTCAGCAACATAGAAATATGGTAGCTTGTGTGTAAGAGCATGTTAGTAGCTTTCAACTCTTGAAAAAGTGCCCAAAAATAAAGTGATCTCCTGATACTGAATGAGGTTAAACTACATTCTTTGGGCTCTACTCTATATCTAGTGTCATCTAGGATGCTGGCTTACCTCCTCTCTCGTTATGCCATGTCTCTGACAGTTTGTCCTCTGTTTTCACCTGGCTTGTATGATGGTGAGGCAGGGGATGGTGTACTGACTCCTTTGTGATTAGAGGGTAGTGATGATGTTGATGAACAACCAAATGATTTGTGGACTCCTTTGGGACTGGGTGCGACGGATGTGAGTGTTCAGGGATTGAGTTTGAAGGTGTGAACTCCTCTGGTGTCGGGGAAACTCTGTGCTCCACTGACAGAGAGGATATGGAAGAGGGAAGAACCTCTGTTGTATCTGGAAGTGTGTCAGTTTCTCCCATGGGTGCTAGTGGAGGCTCAGACAAAGAGCTGGTGGGTAACACGTTGTCTGTTAGTGAAACTGAGTGCTCTGCATCACTGGTTTCTGCTGGTGGAGCTGTGATGTCGGTTGCATCAGTTGCATGAGGACAGAGAATGTAAATGCAATGAGAACAAGCAGGCTACAGCATTAGCATAAGAGATGCTGCCTCAGATTGTTTATCCAGAGGAAGCCTGCTTTTACTTTTTTCTTCAAATGTGCACATACACACACGCTGTCATGAACGTTCACTCACACAGAAGTGAGAATACACAATGAAAGTGCGATTTCACACTGCTGAGATAGGCTAAACTCAAAATCTGTTCCACAACCCTTTCAGTGCTGGAAAATTGTGTGTTTTTCTTACTGCAAAAACAGCGACTGTTAAAGGTGTGACTATTGTTAATATGGTAGTAAAATGAAATCACACTGTTTGTCAAAGTGTATTACTCAGTTTTACACTTACAATGTTGCTTATCTGTGTGTTTGCATGCTCATTTTTTTGTCGTCTCTACAATCTGAGGGACACTGAGAAAAATGGAAATCCTTCCCCACCTCTCACCTTCTCAACAAGGATTCAGTTACTGATCCATAAATATAACACTGCATACCTGCATGGTATCTTCACGACATGATTTGAATTGACAAAACTACTGCTGAGATTTTCCCTTTTTCAACTGCAGTAGTGTTTCTAATCTTCCTCAGTAAAATGTATGTATGGTAAAGTGGTCTTGTGGCCGTAATGACTAGTACATTTACATGAATGACAATAATCTGACAATTATAAATAGGCAATATTTTGATTATTATGTTTCAATGAATGACTAATAGACTACGCACGCCAACATTACATCAATATGTTGTATGTTGGTTTTCTTCAGGATTTTGCAAAATGTACTTTGAGCAGAGCTTGTTACTCTCGCTGGATGCTAAAGCTGCCTCATCAAGCAGTTTACGGTGTTGCAAAATGCTGCAAAACCTCCTCTAGGACTTGGGATTACGGTGTTTACATATATAGTACATTCTAATAATATGGAAAAGATTATATTACTCCACAACTTCATTTAGACATGGTTTTTGGGTTAAGTTAATCAAAAATACCTTTTACATGGCATTGTCTTATTCAGATCTTATTCAGGTGGATGTCAGAATATTGCCCTAGATGTAAATGTAGTTGTTTTATTGTCATACTTTTGGGGGGATGGGTGGGAGGGTTAGTTGCTGTGTTTACCTCTCCCAAGGTTAATCTCAGTGGCGTTTGTCTCTCAGAAGAATATTGTAAGGCCAGGAAAGAATCCTTTAAATCTGAGATGGATTAATTCAAGCGTCACAAGGTGGCAACAGGAAAAGGAAATGGAAATTTGGTATTAGAACATAGAAACTGAAACAGCCATAACTGGACTCCACATGGTCAGATTGTTCCTAAACTTCAAATTGGCTGAATAAGAATTCCAGCCTTAAGACATCTACAACCTGAATAGTGCCACCTAGTGATTACATGAAGTGAGCCAGACGTAACATACATGCACGTTAAAACTGCACTGTGACATCTTCAGGCAGCAATTACATAACAACTGTGTGTTCTCTGGTGCCACTTAATGGACACAGGAAGTGATGTTTGTACCACAAAGCATGCAGTCGTCTTCTTCATGCACACTCCAAAAAGATCAGGTGTCACCTCCCTCTAACTCTGCAGAGCAGCCACACACTGTGATGTGTGGGGGGCCTGCTAATCTCTGCTTGTTGCTTTAATTTGGGCCCCAACAAGAAAGTGCCATGGGCTGAAAGTTCACCTTGGCAAAGGTATGTGCTCTCTGAGTGCTTTCTAGTTTACAGTCTATTAATCACTGCTGCAGTATTGTGAAGTCAAGTTCATCAGTGCTGCCTTGTAACACTACTGCAGCCAGTTAAGGACTACAAGGAGTTCAAATAAATTTCTTGCCTTAAGGACAATAGGTCATCTGCATCTACTGTAAAGCTATTTATTGAAATGGATGACTGGAGAGCAGAGATGGAGAAGGTCTTGAATAGGCACGGGGATGAGGGATCTGGCTTTGTCTTTAATCTCGGGCTAGCAGGGGGAATTGGGGTTCAGAGGTTTGCGAGCTCTACATCAATAAAAGCAGGGGTTTGCATAATGTAGAACTATCTGCATTGCTATGATGGTAAGTAGCTATCTGTTCTGGTATAATTGCACTGCATCACGACTAAGATTGATCTCAACCTACAGTAGTTTGCATGTTCCTACCTTCATTGAAATGTGAATGTCCAAGTCCAGAAACAAAACTGCCTAGGGCAATCGACTCTAGATGTAAAGGAAAAGGGTTTTTAAAAAAGGCTTAATTTTCAGCCGTTGCATCACAACAGACTAAGCTGATTCATTGCATAATCTTCTGACATGTGCCTGTCTATCTGTACAGATGGACCAACAGTCCCATGATACGCACACACACACATACACAAATGGGCATACAGCATTGGTTCATGTGCTTTTCTTGCTCGGACACATTTTTAGGTGCCTTCCACACAAGTGCATTTGCATATAATGAGATCATTTGTCACTTGTATTAATGTAGCTGGAGAAATTATAATAATAATTTTTAATGCTACCTGTCACTCTCAGCATTCTCATCATTTATTACGAGAGTGCTAGACATTGATTTAGCTCCAGAGTAATGAAGACATTGTGATTCAAGGCCTAGTTAACACCAGAACATCTAATGGACCGCATGACATCATGGATGTATTAATATGTCACATGATTTTCCAGGCATGATCCAATCTCTGTCCGTCCAAGGCCAAGTTGAGTTTCCATACAAATGCAGGGATTTCATTAGATGAGAGTGAGCTATGGGGGGTTGGGGTGGGGTGGATTGTCAGATAGGATTGTGGTTATTACACCCCCCATGTGCATGTGTTTCAGTATGTCTGCAAGTCCTGTGCAGGCTCTTTGTCGGGACGCTCTGGGATCGGATTTTGGACGAAAAGATGAAAAGTGGTCATATGGGTTCATGGTGGCTGGATAGGTAGATGTATGTCTGGGATCAAGGATTTGTTGCTTGCTCTGCCTCTGCGTGCCCCCCCCCCCCCCCCCCACACACACACACCTAATACCCATCTGTCCAGCTGACCAATAGGCTGTGGACTCTGAGGATCAGACGCTCGTGCCAATAGGTTGCTAATCCTCCACTGAGCATGCTCAGTGACTTAACTGGGGCAGGGACATGACACTGGCGCAACTACTATGACATCTTGTCCAACCCATGAGTCTGCTAAAGAAACATCTGCTCTGGCAGACATTTGCAAAAAAAAAAGGGACAATGACATTTAATAGTAAATGTGATTAGTAGAGCACATTTTTATGTGTGTGAAAAATTAAAAATGTAATCCTAGCTGTATATTTTAGCTTTACATTAACATTCTCAATGTGCTATATTTAATATAATTTGGAGGGTGTGTGAGATTCAGAGGAGATAACTGAGACCTCAAGTTTTATTAGTTAAGAGGACTAATGCTGTCATGTGATGTACTTATTAATGTCACAGGACCTTAATCCACAGGATACAATAGTGTGTGTGTGTGTGTGTGTGTGTGTGCCTGTGTGTCTGTGTCTGCATCTGTGTGTGCGTGCTCCACAAACAGTAGTGGTGGCCTGTGACAATGGAACCTAAGACCTCAGATCCCTTGGAGGAAAAGGAGGAGGTGAAGATGATTTATGGGTTACACTGAAGTACGCCATATGCCCACCATAAATCTACACACACACACACACACGCATAGCAAGGGTTTGCTCACATCAGGTCAGGTTCAGGTCAAATTCACTTCTCTACACTGGAGATAAAAATAAAATAAAGCAGGCATCTACAATCTTCACTTCTTGTGCCCCAGAAGTGTAACTCAGTAGTTGAAATGCCTTTTCTTTAAAGTTCTATATTGCAAATAAATTGCGTGTATATACGGTGTATTGCACACTCATACTTAAAAGTATGCATTCATGGATTAAATGTTAGTTTGATCTAAATAGATGTTGCTGTAAAAAGCTTTTAAGAGACTGTAGCTTTTTTTATACAGAGTTGAAACTTTTGTCGGCTTCTCCACATCTAATCAGTGAATTCTTCGACTTCCCTTCAGTCAAACAGTAAAAGGACTGTTCAAGAAATGCTCTTAATGGATTTCTTTAAGACAAAAATGGGAAGTCCAAATACATCACAGCACTGCCGATGTTCTACTCCTTCCATGTCCTAAGTGCTTTTCTGGTGGAACATGAGAGATCCACTGCCTACCAAGATGGTGGGTTTAAATTTAGCATGAAGGTTTGCGGGGTTGGAGGATGTTGTTACTGTACTGGGTTGACAGAGTCTACTGCTCTGGCTTGCACCAAACCAGTCTGTCAGAAAAAATCAAGTCTGAATGCCTATAGAGTTTGACCCAGAGAAAACCACCAATGTACATCGGAAGACCTCCAGTAAGTTGCACAATGATTTATTGATGGTGTATATACAGCCACAAATACACGTCTGGTCCACATCGATGAATACAAGCACGCAAGCACACACATCAGTCTACATCACACTTGCACACCATCCTTTCATCATCTACAGCTAACAGTGGTACATACTTCACTAATGAAAGTAAAAGTGCTCATTGTGTAGAATGGCCTCTTTCACTGTGTTTAATAAGACATTAGTGGATATTCAGCTATAAGCAGCATTTTAGCTGCATGTTTGCTACTCACTGTGGAACCAGTATAATTCCTTTATACGTTCTGCCCTGCAAGGACCCCTGGTTTTTATTAACTATAAATCTATGAAAGAGTTCTTCTCTTACAAGCCTGTTTTTGGTTTGAAACTTTAAGGTTTTTTTTAGAACAATGTTTGACAAGAGAAACATACTAAAGGTAAGAAGGCAGATCATTTTTCACACAAAATCACTCATTTAACAATCCATTTGGTCCACTAACATTTTGAAAATGCTACTAGATTTAATCATTTTATGGCCATTGAAGTTTGAATGCATTTGTTTGGGACTTTCTTTCTAGGGAGTGAATGGGCCCTGATGCTGTTATCTAATTCTCTTTATACATGGATAGTGGACTACAGTTGAAATCATCTCATCAGCATGTGTCATCAAGCTTTAGACAAACAGAATTACTGACAATATTTCTCTCAGAAATGTACAGTCTAATCTAAAGGCTAACCTCTAATCTACTTTCCGCACCTTCCAGAGGGGCTCCAAAGGGCTCTTGGGTAACAGGCAGGAACCACTCAGCTTCAGGAACCAATGTAGCTCTCTTTGCTTCGCTCTCATGTCCACCCTCGCCTTCAGGTGGACCCCAGGTTACACCTCCAGTCTCAGCATCACCTTTTGCTTCACCTTCAGTTTCATCCTCAGCCTCTATTTCAGGTGAAGTCAATGTTTTCCATGAGGTTGAGGCTATCCAGTAACATAGAAATGTTGATCAATAATCCTAAACTAAATCTGTGGGACCCTGGAATTCTACCACTTAACCATAATCAGCTCATTAGCTAGCACCTGTCTTTTCTTTTGATAAACCAAACCCATTATTTCACCAAAAACCACACAATTGTATCTGATTATGAGAGGAGACCTTTGGAAAAAAACAAAAACAAAACAGGCTTCTGCAGTGCAGTCCAATTGCTCAGTCTATCCATGCATCAGCCTTTTACTGTTGGGCCATGTGGAGAAAAGCCCAGTGCTGTCAGAGTTGATGTTGCCACTTTGCCGATCGTTTCTGTCTAACAGCTCGGAGGCTGAGAGCCTCTCCACAGAGAGAATCCCTAATCAAATTCCCTTTTATTCCTGCCTCCCCGAGCTCTTCACCCAGAATCACACTGCATTACAACACACTAACATATGCCCAATCCCTCTCTACCATTCCTCTCTTCTTTCTCTCTTTTCACTCTCCCCCTACTCCCTTTGCCATTCCATCCATCACCTATTCTCACCGAACCCTGCTCTCAAACTTTCTTTTCTTCAATCCATCAGCAGCACCATCTTTAGTCTCAATAAGAACAGCAGAACTGTGGAAGAATTCCTCCTGTGCAGGTTTGTGTGATGTGCTGTGATGAAAGGACATGGCGACAGAGAGGCCTATTAATAATGAAGCACATGGGGTCCAAGCTGCAGCACTGAGAGAGGAGACGCAGGAAGAGAGAGAACTGACTGACGAGAGAGCCAACTCAACATCACAAGAAAGACGGGGGAGAGTTTAAGAAGCATACAGAAAAGGCAAGGTGTGAGGTTAAAACGTACATTTTAAAAACAATGCAACAAAAAGGAGAGAGGAAAAGGCAGGTAGATGGGAGTGTGGATGTCCTTTGCTCTGCTTTGCATTATTACTTACTAGAACCGGAAGGGGAGCCAGCGATTGTACCTGAAAGAGAAGGAGGAAGAGGAGAAGAGGACTTGTTTATTTATGCATTCAATTTGCCTAAAGACTTGACTCCGTCTCATTCATCAGGCTCAGGAGGGGGAGAGCGCTTAAGAGCTTTTCAGCAGAATAAGGGCTTGTTGAGGACCCTCTCCCCTCCCCAATTACACTTCTGCAAACCCTAACATTCAGTTATCCATCATACATGTATGTTTTAAGTACCTCTTTGCCCTTGAATCAAACTTTTTTGCCTTTCTTGCATATTTTCCAAGATTGCATTTAGAGTTAGCTTAGCATGGCATGCATAATGCAGTCTGCAGAGACCCAATGGTTTCGTGAGCCAGGGCCATTTTATGTTGCATTTCAACCAAGCAAGTTGCAAACATTTGAATTTTTAAATTCCACTAATGGGATTTGGGAGTTTAAAAGGGTGGTGATGGGATCTAAAGGTGTATGTCAGTCCCATTAGAAGTGGGTTGGAAACAACAGCATGGTTAAAAAAAAGGGGGGGGGTGGCTGACAATAGGCCTGTTATCTGCAGTGTGTGCTGGCACAGGTGTGTGTGTGTGTGTGTGTGTGTGTGTTTCGCTGTGCGTGTCTCTCTGAGCATGCAAGTCTGTCTATGTTTGTCTGAAAGGAGAAAACTAGGGAGGGACTGCCCTAGATTATTATTTTATCAGAGCTAGCTACTGTAGCTGGCTACATTCTCCAAGAGGATTTCCCCCCCACGCACTCCTCTGTGGTCTCTGAGGTGATGACAACTCAGAGAGTTCAGTCTCTCCATCGCATTGTCTCAACTTCTTCTCCCTGTTCAATTTGATCCCTTGATCCTGCTTTGCATTTAGGACCTCAGAATGACAAACAAACCTACACATTCATCAGTTAAGAGTTCTGTAAAATATCAATTATAATGACCGCATTCATATTCATTTTGAAATAGAAAATTATCTATGGTCTTGATCAGGAGGACTAAGATGATCTGTACTTGTGCTGGGAGCAATTTGGGGTTCATGAGAGTGACAGAAAACCAAAAAGACACAATTATATCTTAGAATAGGGTTTTCAAAACTTTTCAGCCCAAGACACTCGAAACAAAGGTACGAGAGGGACTAGCAACCCTGACTATCCTCAGAGGTGGTTTGAATGAACATTCATTTTGCACAAATGCCCACTTACAGGCCTGTCCAAACACAATTTACATGGTTAAGTTCAACTGCTGCTCTTTAGAAACAATAAAGGACTTTTAAGTCTTTTTTTTGGATTTTTGGAAATCATCTTGCGATTTTCTGGTGTCCTGACCCACAATTTTGTCCTGTCTTACAGAACTGGCTGAACAGTAGGTCTCAATTTTCTTCTTCGACATTTCAGAAAACTCCTATAAAGAGAATTTTAGATGAGATAGCACTTTATTTATCCCGAAGGAAATTCAGGTAGTCAGCTGGTTACTCTCAAACAATAAAAACAGACAACAATAAAAACACAATATAAAGGCATAGTAAAAAAGGTAAAAACATAATAAAAATGCCTAGAATCTGCCAAGCAACTACCAAATAACCATAAAATATTTGATTCTGAGTATAACAAAATTTGGGAAATTGAAAAAGGCTTAAGATCTAAGCAATAACTTTTACACCATTTCAAATGCTAAGTTAAACTTTACATTTAGAGTAACTACATCTCATTATCAACTGGCTATATTTAGTGTACATAACCTAACTGCCAAGTTAGAGGTGAGTTTAGTTTCTCCACAAGTATTGGAACTTATTCAAGTACCAGATAGAGTCCACACATGTACTTACAGGTGTTGGGGTTTCCATTGGGTGCTGGTAAGTAGGAGCCAGCCTTCCATGACTTGGCTTTGAAGCCCTTTCTGCAGCGCTGGCAGTCCTGGCCAGTGGTGTTGTGTTCACACTGGCACTGGAGGTTCCCATCCTGCAGCAGGCACTGGGAGGCATGGAGGTTACACTTGCATCTGAAAAAAAAGAGGGGGGTAAAAGGCAGATGATATAAATGAGAGTAACTTAAGTTCTTAAGTTCTTCATATAAGAACACAATAGTTGTTATCACACATAGGAACATGTTGAAGTGTGTGAGGCCTTCTTCCTTCTAAATATTAATATCTAATTAATGTTTTTGAGCAGATTTTGTACATATACACTATACTGTTACTTTAGTAACATACATACATACTGCACATACAGTAAACGTATGTGTGTGAGTGTATTCTAAATGCATAGTTTTATGGGTTTTAACACCAATGCTTGCATGTGCTGGGGGCTGCTCAGAAACATTTGTGTTTTTTCTCTCACACATGTAAGTAGCACCTTTCCTTTGTTTTTTGTGATTTTCTTTGCTTTTGGACCAGTCTACCAAGAGCAATTGGCTTTGGCAACTAACCTGTTTGATGCAAAGATCTGTGTGATTTGGAAAATGTATCCACTGGCTCCTCTGCGAACCCCTACAACCTACAATTACTCATAAAAACCCTTCTCTGTGTAGGTTTGCAGATATGTTTATGCATCTTAAGGAGCAGACTAGGCTGTGCATGCATAGTGGTCTAAAAATCTCACTGAATTTTACTTACTGTCATTGTAACAACTCTATAAGTAGTTTTGGTGCATTTCTGTCAATGAATTATAGAGGAATTACATTTTACATAGAAAATACATGACATGAGAATGTTTCATGTTGCTTCTCCTCTTTAAGAATCATTCTGGCGAGTAAGTAAAAAATACTTACACAGTGTAATCTTAGAAATAAACAATGCAGAAGTTGAGTGTAAAATGTTGTGGGTCTATTTACCAGTTCTCTCAACAAACAATAATGTGCTCAGTGAGTCGTTTTCTGTGTGTGTGTGTGTGTGTGTGTGTGTGTGTGTGTGTGTGTGTGTGTGTGTGTGTGTGTGTGTGTGTGTGTGTGTGTGTGTGTGTGAGAGTGAGTGAGAGAAGGGGGGGGGGTCGTGCGCGCGCGCACACACACACACACACACACACACAGAGGGCAGGACTCAGGTGGGCTGATCCGGAGGTCAAAGTTCCCCTGGGAAGGAAATTAGGATCTAAAGGACACTCGGCAGCTATGACTTTAAATTACAGCCTTTTCCAGATGAGCGACTGGACTCCAATCCAGTTTGTTCCACTGGATGAACAGCTATCCGTCTGCATCAAATATTCAAAGAATGGCCCCTGTATTCTGGCAAGATGACTACTTCAATCTTCCTTCCTCACACTAATCTGCACTTTCTCATCAGTTTTTTTTTTTACTTATTTAGAATTTGCGCTGTCAGATCAATTGGACTCACGACATTGGGTGTACTTCACATACAGAATAATGATGACTGATGCCTCACGGGGGGGGAAAAAAAATCAGTCGATCATAGTGAGTTGTGTCTCATATCGCATTGTTGTTCACGGTCCTATAAATCACCTACGTTCCTCTCTGATCACCTGGATGAGCTGACAGGACATGCCAGGAAGAATCCATCCAACGACAAGGCCGCGCTTCCTGCACGCCTTCTGAAGGACACAAGCTGTCCGCTTGGCAAAGAGGGAAATTGAACATCTCTTTTCCATGGAGAAAATAACATGTGCGTGAGAGAGAAAGGGCGTGCAAATGTGTGTGAAATGAGACAGGTGTGTGTGTGTGTGTGTGTGTGTGTGTGTGTGAGTGAGAGAGAGATTCTGATGCATTTGTTGGAGAGCAGCAATGACAGACAACAGATCAGAGAAGCAGAGGCACGGTGACTAATGCCTGCACTGAGTGACTGACAGCACTGAACATATCACTGCTTCTCATCTCCGGCATCTTCAGTGATAAATCTCATCTGTCTCATCTTTAAAGTGGAAGCACCGCTGAGTGCAAGATCTGGAAGTTGTAGCTTAAAATCAATATTGAAGAACAGAGTGATTTTCTGGTGTCTACTACCTGCAGCATATGAGAGCAAATGGCCTCCCTTTTGTCAGTTATCTGTACAATTACATTTTAAATCTAAATATGTAGGCAGGATCTATGAATATCTTAATATTTAGTAACATTTTTCCAAATAATGGTAATTAAAAATGCCAGTGTAGAAAATGTAGGCGGGATAATGGGCACAAATTAAATATAATATTCATCCTAACTATGTTTTCATTAGTGTATAATTTAATTTACATTAGTGCATCACTTAACTTAAGTGTTTCAATTACCTCCAGAGTGAGCCATTTATATCTAATATCAACAGCAATTGGATCTACTGGATAGAGCTCTCAGTAAATAATGGACATTTTTGAGGAGGTTTTTGGATTAAAGCCTGAACTAATGTCTGGTTTACACTAGCTTAATATATAATGACATTTTAGTCTCATGGAGGGGCAGTGTGGCTCAGTGGTAGTGGGGCCCTTTAGCAACAGAATCGTCGCTGGTTCAATCCTCACCTCCCCCGGTGACCATGTCAAAGTATCCGATGTGTGGTGGTCATCTTGCGGAAAATATGCGTTGGTGTCATAAACTTTGGGAGTTGGGATTGAAATTAAAATTGAAATCCTGTTGGTTTTTGGTGGAGGTCTAGGGCACTGCTAACAAGTACATCTTCCCTATGGCGCTCTAGGGTGGACAAAAGAAGAGGAACAGAGCATTCTTTGCCTCATCCTATTACACTTCTTACTTATTACACATATTTATATTTTCACTGGGCTTGCTGGTTTTATTCACAACAGATGGTGGCAACCTTATCATGTAGAATGTGTGTGGCTAATGCTATCTCCATACTAAATACCTACAGAGTTGTTGTTTCTATTCCACCTTTGAAAGAATGGTGTGATTTGTGCTGCTGCAGAGGGACACCTCATGATCTCCAGTACTGCAATCATGCAAAAACCGTACAATCATGCCCTCAATCCTAATTTTGTTAGGAGCAGTTTGGCAAAGAAATAATTTCCCTGCAGGTATTGTTTTTCACTTCTGAGAAAGTGTTTGCAGGTGCTGACCCTCAGTTTTCTGAGGTTTGAGACAAATGTAGGGTCATACATGAATGACCCTGCAAGCCACCATATGTTCAGTTGAGGGAGGAGTGAGGCTAGGTTGAAGCAAATATTTGAGGTGCAGGTTGAAACTTTATGGACACTCCATCCCCTTGACCTCCTTTTCTGACTCCTGTCACATAGAACAGTCCAGGAAGATCAAGAGTACCTCTAGCCTTGCACTCCTTCCACATGAATTATGTGACACTCTGACTTTTTCAAGTGCTGTGTCTCTTTTGGTCTCTCTCTTACGGATGACAGCTTTCTCCCGATCCCTCTCGTCAGTCCCTGAACACACAAATAATACATGGGCACAATCATATGTTAATGTGCAAGATGTCTGCTTTCACTGCAAAGTCATCAAAGTGGGAATAGCAGCTCTGAGCTGACGGAAGTTAAGACAGGACAGCTGGATCCATCACAATCTTGTCTGTTTACTCAGGGAAGGAGAGAGAGGAGAGATGAAATGAGAGAAGGTGAGTAGAGTTAAAGACAAAGAAGGGCAAGCAGAAGCAGAGTGAGAAAGCAAATCGAGCAAGAGGAGGAAATAAACAATGCAAATGTATTCGTCTACTAGAAATCACACTCACAATGTGGTGTTTTAATTATCCAGTGTAATTAAGGGTCAGTACTTCTGTTTATCAGTCTGTTGCCTATGTTTCCTCAAAGTTATATGCTGATTTGGTTGAATTTTCCAGCAGGTGAGGTTTATAGCGCAGCCAAACACACCACAGGCAGTGAGGAGTCACTGTCACATTGTCTTAATAAAGAGGACTAAAGAAGACATTTAATAAAGTTGTCCTACACCAGCTGGTGTCTCCCCCATCACCTGAAACGCACGCACGCACACACACACACACGCACACACTAGCTTTCGTCTTTCATATCACCTCCAGTATATGCCTGTGGTGTTTGCCGTGAGTTTCTTGTGCAGGGAATGCATTGTAATCCCTCATGGGAAGACTCCACCATTAACAATGAAAACTGCTAAATATAGAAGCAGTTCCTGAATGTAAAAAAAAAGAAAAAAAGAAAAAGAGAGAGGTCTCGATAGTAGTAAAACAGTATGTTTTACTATGATGGAAATTTCAAGAATGGTAACATTTTAGTACACGCTACCCTGCCTCCTTAAATTACATCTTAAAAACACACATTCTGAGAGAAAACCGCTGCTGTTTTTATTAACAAAACAAAAGAGGTACCTAAAAAATGGTTATGCTGAATGTAATAAAGGTAATATGATAGATTATGATCAGAACTTAAAGCTATTATGATTCGTTCTCTCCAGTGGGGGAAAAAACACCAAGTGAATGAGATAACGGACAGATTTCAGACACAATAATCATTTACCACAGTATTTACTGGTTGCTGAGTTTGAACATTTATCCATCAAAAGGTGGTAGAGTTTCAGTCAAAATGGTGCAATGGGTGCATTTAAATTTCTAACAGCTTGCTCATACTCCGCCACATTAACCACTCCCTGGTAGTGACCTTAGGATATCCAAATATCTTGTCAAAATTGCAGCGAAAGCCAAAACATCTTTTTCCACTTTAGCGAACACGAGTCTCCTCCATTGATAGACTTTCCTGTGGTCATAATTAAAATGGCCACTAGATGATATCAGTCACATACACAATGATAGGTCAATTTAACCACTTCTACTCCTGTCCTGTCTGCTCACTCTGGACAATCTGCACAAAAAATAAACTCAAAATGTAACCAATGTTGTACTCAAAGCATATTGTTGTGTTCAAAGGAATATTGCCCCCTTTTTGTTGATTCTAGGTTTGACTTTGGCTTACATTAACAGAGTCAGACTGGGGTCACATTTTGAACATATAAAAAAAAAATCATCAGTTTGATTCGGGTCATGCAAGGTTACTACTCTCTCAAGTGGGTTTTCAGACCAAAATGTGTCTTGAGTCAAACTTAAAGGGAGAGCTCTCCCTGTCACTGTCCTCACTGACATCTAGGCAGTTCGTGTGAAGGATAAACCAACATTTATGGGAGTTAAAATGTTCTGTTTTCCTTTGTTAATGGCCTTGTCCTGACCATTATGATGCAATATACAGCTTTTCTGCATTGAAATATTGCCTGAATAATACTTCAGAGAGTGTAGTAACACAGTCTGTTCCAACACTGCTTTCACACAGACAGATGGCTTATAAGTCATCAACAAAAGCTGGGACACCTGTAGGAGATGTTGGCATCACCACTCTCAGCTTCCTTTCATTGCTGCTGAAAAGCTGTAAGCTGTTAACCCTGTAGATCCTTAAAGGACCCCCCTTTTTTTTTTCAAAGGATACATGATTTTTCAGTTTTTGGTTGTATTGGTGTGCTATTTTTTATTTTAATCTTGGTTAAACGTCTCAAATTTTCCTCGAGATGAAGAAATAATCTTTCTTATCTGCAAACAATATAATCTGCAAGCCAAAGAACCCTGTTTTTTAGATTATAAATTTGATATAAGTCTGTTTAAGATTATATTGTCTTAAAAACAAGCTCCTCTGTCTTAGTGTGTTGTTGAAATGTAGCAAGAGATTTGGATCATTCTATCATGTGACATCAGGCCTGACTTAAACTTATTTTTTTCTGACTTTGCAATATAGAAATTAAATGCATATATTTAATTAACAAAATTGTCATTTATTATTAGAATAATATTTGAGTATTTAACTGCTTAAAACTGCCTGTAATGAGTGCAAAATTTGGACATGTTTAATCACCAATTGTCAACTTAACACATTAACTGATCAGGTCTAGCTTGAACCAAGTCACTTATTTAGGTGTGAATTGTTGCACAACTATCATTTCAATCTGTATCTGTCCAGTCTCCTGACAGCCAGTCTCTGAAGTCATGTCAGCGCGGTGAATTTAATGATTGGACTGCTGGATTTAGAATGAAGAGACACAGCAATTAGGGGTATAAATAAGAAGAAAGATAAACAAACATCAAGGGGGAGTCATGTGGTGGCGAAGCCTGAGAAAGCAGCTGGAAGCAGCAGTTAATGGGGCTTTATCTGTCTCTTTACTGTAGTCGACGCATATTCCTCTATCCCTCTCCGGGGACTCAGCTACCACACCCGCTCTCTTATTTTCTCTTTTGCCCTCTCCTCCCACTATATATGTTTTTATTCTCTCCAAAATTCTATCAACCTGTCTTTTTGCTCTTCTTCTTCTCCATCTTTTGTCTTTCTTTCCCTTCGTGTCAGTCTAAAACTCCTCAGCTCCTTTGCTCCCGCCGGTTGCACCAGCGCTCACGGACCAGCGCATTGGTTTAAATTGGATGGTGTTTGAGAGGAGTGGGTGGAGGAGGAAATTGGGAGTATAGATGATGCGGGGGGCTGAGCAGTCAGTAGGGCTGTTGTGTCAAAGCTGTGACAGCCTGCTTCTCTGACTACAGTGGTGAGACTGGGAGGAGGAGCGGGGGGAGGGTCCACATTGACGGGTGCTCTAACCTCTGATGACAGGCCGCATGGATGCAGCTTTGACCCAGCATGCGATCCCCCACCTCTCCTTCTCTGTGTTCGATCAGCCGTCACTGAGAAGGCCCACTTGCAACAGCTCCTTCCCTTGATAGCTCAAATACACAACTGGCTGCACAGCTTGCTGGAGTGATAGTGGAGTGAGAGTCTAATGGGCAATGAGAGTTAGTGTTTTTGTCAAAAAGGACACATCTGAACACCCAAACCAGGGAAGACCGATGACACACAGGTCCATGTGCGTGCAGCCCTACAGCTCACCCTGCCTTCACTGACTTTTGTTTGTTCCTAAAGGAGAAGCAAGTAAAATATGAAGGAGTTCTTTAGAAGAAATTGCATGTATATTTTCAGTGTGTAATCACCTGAAAATAAAAATTGTCATCTTTTCATTATCTTAGAATGTGCCTGTTGTATGTACATAAGGAGCAGGATTTTCCACAGAGCCTGAAATTTTGCATTACAGCATCCCAGAATGGACAAAGTTTAAAAAAAAAAAAAAGTTGACTAGTTATGACCTTCTCCAAATAAGCTAGTTATGGGTATGACACAATATTTCCACTGTGGTTTAGTTTTTCATATGTCTACATTCATTGGTGAAGCTGGTCAGCCAGTCATGGTGACAACAGGAACCTACCTGCAGAATTTCTGTGAACAGATAGGTTGCAGATGATTAAGAAATGTGATGAGGGAAGATAGCTGGCCCACTGAACTGATGGAGATGCATCGCCGCACCAAACTCCATTCACAAACAAGCATCTTAAATGTTGTTTGCTTGCTGTCTAGTGGACGGTCCTGACAAACCATAAATACTTCTTTCAAATTGGTATTATTAGGTAATTAGTTCTGCCTTATTATATCTAATTTATGACATTTAATTTGTGTTTGAATTTATGACAAATCTTGGACTTCCATGACTCCAACACCAGCACTATATTTAATTCAGTGCATCTACATGGATGTATTGTCACTGTTCCTCTCCTATTTTCCAGGCAAGAAGGATGACCATTCTCAAGTTTTTTTGCCAGTTACATTTGATAATGCGGTCCTCTTGGTTGCAGTGGGACTCTTCACTAGGGCTGTAATCAACCAAAGAAATTCTTGGTCGACTGAAGCCCTCAAACTTCTACTAAAAATCAACTAATTTTATATATGAAAAATATACTGAGTCAACTATCAGCACAAAACCTGTTGAGGAATATTTAGACAATTGTTTTTGTCATGTTATAATAATTGACAGACACTATCATTTGTCCTGCGCACAGAGCGAGACTGAACGGAGGAGCTCGGCATCGCGGCTGAGACACAAATAGGCTTTTAACTTAAAACTTCACTCTTAAACACAAAAGGCAAGTCCATTGTAAGAATTTTTACAATTAAAACAAAAACAATTATTAGACTAAAACATTGAAATGTCAATTCTGATATGTTCATGTACTCAAAACTGACGGTGCAACCTAAGGTGGACAAGTTAGCTTACCGTTTCTAGGTGATACGCCGTCGTGTTTGTAGTGGAGCTGTGACATGAAAACTATTGTTTGCAATCTTTGCATTCGACTTTTTTCCATTATCTAATTTCATGAAATGCTGCCACGCTGCAGATGTCTTTGACATGGTGGACGAGGACTGACTTTAAATGAAACCGTCAAAATTAAATATACATTCATCAAACCACCAGGTGTTGGCCTTCTCGTACTCTTCAGTCTGTCTGTAGCAGGTCGGGCTAGTCCAAAACAGCAAAACAAGGGGGGTGTTCAAAGATAGATAGTTATCTGTGAAACGGGTGCTCACGGTACTTTCCTCCTGATGAAATTAACGTGGCAAAAAAAATCGACCAATAAGAATTTTGGTCGAGCCAGAACGTATTGACTAATAAATCGACCAGTTGACTGGGAGATTACGGCCCTACTCGTCACTCCAGCTCTTTCCTCTTGATCTCTGTTGACTTCAATCATGCAAGACTGGACAATTATTTCCTGTTTCCTAACTGTGTTTGAGCAATTGTGTACTCAAAGTAATTTCACCGCAGCAGGGATCAATTAAGTTTTTTCCTTGGTTACATTTTTGATCACAAGTGACTTAACATGGTAGGTTCTCCTGCATGGAGAGATGAGAGGTTGCAATCTGCAACTTCTCTGCTTTGTGTCACTACATTCTTCATATAGGTCCTTAAAAGTTCCCCTTCACTCAAAAATGTGTTTGAATAATTTGTGTTTGACACCGGGAGGTTATCTGCTGAAGAGGGAAACTTTCTCTCTCTCCTTATTTTACTTAAATTTTACCTCGAGCTTTAAGTACATATAAGCACAGAAGAATTTGTGACATGTTTTGCTGCCAGCTGAGGTATGCCAGTGTGTCAGTTTCACAAGTGACTGAACCTCGGCTGCAAATAACCAAAACATTTCAGCAGTCCTAAAAAATTAAAAAAAAAAAGTTTGCTTATTAATAATTCTTGGTGCCTTAAGGAGAGGGAGGAGTAAATATATTATTAAAGTATGCCATACCCCGATTGGTAGCGGGCACCCTACAGCAGAATAGAGCCCTCCAATACATTTCATTCCAAGTGCAACAGGAAGTAGCCAAGCGAGGAGAGGGAGATGCGTGGAAGCTTGGATCATTGATCAGCAGCACGCCTTATTGGCTTCTGCTGGAGTCTTTATCACCACGTCCCCTCCCACGTCCTCCCCCTGACTTTCCTTGTAAATTTCGAGCATCTAATTGGACATGACTGCGTTTATGTTCCAGCTTCATAAATTTCTTTCTCTGAAGGAAGGGGATCGATTTTCCTCGAGTACCACCTCACAAAGCAGTCGTCTCTCCAGACTTTCCTTTCCGCCCTTTCTTCTTCTCCATCCATCCATTCTCTCACATGTGTAATCCCTCCAGACTAAACAGGTAATCTATAACCGACCTCCCCTGCAATTTTACGGTTAGCAGGAATTACACTTAGCGTCCTCTAACCTCTCTCACTCATCAACACAAATATTTAACCAAGGCTCATTATCTGTCATTATCTATTGAAAGGTTTTTTTTGTTGTTTTTTTTAAATAACATCTTATGGATAAATTTTTACCTCTTGTCCTTACTCTCATCTGGCCATCTTTGTAGTTTTTTGGACATTTTCCAAATACATCACTTTGTATTGCGATTTCAAAGGGATTAAGGGAAACCCCTATGGGACTGTGCATTTGGGGTATCCCGTTCTCGCCAGCACAACACATACACACGAACACACACACTTGCTAAATACGGTCAAGGTCAAGAGGTCACAGCACGTTTGCCTTGCTCAGTAAAAAGGGGAAGTGAAAGTCCAGCAAAAACACTTCTTAAATTATTCAAAGCGCAGGGATGACCTTGATTGTCTTTGCAATCCACACCCTGAGTGTGTTTTAGCGTGTGTGTGTGTGTGTGTGTGTGTGTGTGTGTGTGTGTGTGTGTGAGGTGTGATATCCCAGCAGGATTTATTATATTAAAACAATTTCCTCTGATTTCAAAGTGTGTTAGTTGGTGATTACACGCTAAATCTATAGACAGAGAATAAATGAAAGAGCTCGAGTATGACTGAGCATACCAGTGAATTATTTACATGGGATCCACTAAATGGCAATTGCGTGTGTGCCTCGCTGGCAAACAGACCTGAGAGTAGCTCTCTGATTGGTTGTAGGTTGCTTTCATGTAAAGAGCAGCAGGCAAAATCAGGCCCTCTTTGCATGGCTTGCTCTCTGACGTTTGTGCTATACAGCATGCACAGGACCTAATAACTAAATAATAGAGCATGGGCACATCCTGTCCTCTGGTCTAGACCTCAGATGCCCACTCTCATGAGCAAAGCAGTGACAGTATGTGTGTGTTTTAGAGGGACACAGCTCAGGTGTGGGTTACATGCATAGAGCTGTGTTTTTTTGGTAATTAATAAGTAGCTGTCATAAGATTTTGTGTGAAATATTGCTTGTGAGGATAACAAGAGTTTACGACTAAGCCTCTCACTCTAGCTAAGAGTCAGTGTAAGGCCAAAAATGTATAAGACCCAGGACTGTATAAGGCAGTGTTAAGACCAGCTTAAGCAACCCCCTCATTCATTTAATTGAACTCCATTGATGCTGCAGAGATGCCAGTGCAGGTCATCCTGTAGAAATATTTAATGAAGCTTAAAGCAGCATTATGTAGCATTTTCTTCTTACTTTTGATGTTACACTGACTTGTGGTAAGGAGTATGGTGCCTCTTTCATTCCACCTCCAAGCTTCCAATGTCTGCTTCTGCGCTAGATAATTTGAGCTGACTGGTCACGAATCTCCCATTACCTTGAAGTGCTGCTTTCAGGTTCTAGAGACTAGCTCGGAATTCTGAGCACATAAGACTGAAGAGGACTTTCATGGAGGAAGCTGATTGAGAAATGAGACCTTTATGTTTTGCTCGTTAATCAGTGTTGTGTTAGCTGTTACCAACTGCTTATTTTACTCAATTGCTGCGTGCCCAGATGTTGACAATCATCGTAATGAAATTATAAGCATGTAGGTTATCACAGGCCAAAAGGAACCTTTTTAGCTCCCCAACCAATTGTCTCATGGATGAAAAATCCCACCCACCAAATTTTACCAGCCAAAAGATATACGAGTATATATGTAGCTTTTTTCTGTTCTGTATAACATATTGTGGTGGTGAATAAAAACAGAGGTCAAAGCAGATTGTAAGCAAAATAATTATTTTTTGCATCCATGATTATAAGTAGGGCTGTAATCTCCCAGTCGACTGGTCGATTTATTAGTCAATACGTTCTGGATCGACCAAAATTCTGATTGGTCGATTTTTTTTGCCATGTTAATTTCATCAGGAGGAAAGTACCAAGTGCTAATGATGGTGTTTTCAAAGCACCCCTGTTTCACAGATAACTATCTATCTTTGAACACCCCCCTTGTTTTGCTGTTTTGGACTAGCCCGACCCGCTAGAGACAGACAGACTGAAGAGTACTTGAAGGCCAACGTCTGGTGGTTTGATGAATGTAATTTAATTTTGACGGTTTCATTTAAAGTCAGTCCTCGTCCACCATGTCAAAGACATCTGCAGTGTGGCAGCATTTCATGAAAATAGATAATGGAAAAAAGTCAAATGCAAAGATTGCAAACAATAGTTTTCATGTCACAGCTCCACTACAAACACGACGGCGTATCACCTAGAAACGGTAAGCTAACTTGTCCACCTTAGGTTGCCCCGTCAGTTTTGAGTATATGAACATATCAGCATTGACATTTCAATATTTTGGTCTAATAATTGTTTTTGTTTTAATTGTAAAAATTCTTACAGTGGACTTGCCTTTTGTGTTTAAGAGTGAAGTTTTAAGTTAAAAGCCTATTTGTGTCTCAGCCGCGATGCCGAGCTCCTCCGTTCAGTCTCGCTCTGTGCGCAGGACAAATGATAGTGTCTGTCAATTAATATAACATGACAAAAACAATTGTCTAAATATTCCTCAACAGGTTTTGTGCTGATAGTTGACACAGTATATTTTTCATATATAAAATTAGTTGATTTTTAGTAGAAATTTGAGGGCTTCAGTCGACCAAGAATTTCTTTGGTTGATTACAGCCCTATTTATAAGTTTTAGAAAGAGCAACAAAGCCTGATCATTTTTTGTACAATCGAAATTGGAATCATGTTTGCGCATTGCGATGTGATTATTAAAAATAAATCAAGAGCATTGCGATTACAACTTTATTGGTCTTTTGAGAGTACATTTCTGAGTTTGAGGTGCTTGAATGCCTTGAGTTTCCACTTTTTATGGTCTTGTTGCCTTGTGTCATACTTATAATTTAGCATCTTACCATGTCTCTGTTCCTTTCTTTCTTTCTTTCTTTCTTTCTTTCTTTCTTTCTTTCTGTTTTACTCAAAATAGCTTCATACTCTGCTAATTTTTAAATAGAGATCATGTGCCGGTGGTCTGCATCTTACCACCTGTATTAGCAGGTGCTGCTGCTGCTCAGCAAAACGAGACGTCGCTCTCACTTTTGCCAAAAAAATGCTTCGTTAGGAAATCTAACTTCTGCAGAGGGAAATCCAGTAGGTGCTCTTTCCAAGTAGATAACTTTAAATTGTTAATCACGTCAATCTCTTCCAGTTTTGTCATGTAACTGGTACCTGAAATAACAAATCCACACCAAGTTGGCCGCTATATCCATATTATTTGTTAATAAAGTGTTGTTTTACTATAAGCAGCCAAAAGTCATTCAAGTGTTATTGTCATATGAAACCAGGTCACTTGAGTTGCTTATACAAGCTCTGTTACCTGTGAAACAGTTAAAACTTATTAAACAACATCTCACGAACAAAAAAATAGTTTATTTAGTTTTCATATATTTGAATCCAAATGATCTTTTGTCCTTTTTTCTTACTGGTTTAAATAAATGACCAAAATACAGATTTCTTGAAATAGATTTAAATGACGTATAATTCTATTTGGGGTCCATGCATAAATAGCTCCATGTCAGCTGTGTCGTCTCTGCATGATAGTAATGAACCAGCACTATGTATAGCATATGCTCCATGTTGTCACCCATGAATAGACACTTCCAAAGAAGTCTCTGACCACTGTGATGGCGACCCATATTAATTCAACCACGCAAGACATCTTTTACTGACATTTGGCACTTGGCGGGTGGTAATTCAAGACTCTGCATGCTTGGATTGTAATATTCATGCCGTGTGATGCAGTATGAATGATGCTGACGACGTTCGTACTGATTCTTGTCACTGTGTATTAAAGCCTCGCCTACTTAACTGTGCTGCCCGGCTCCATATAGTCCTCATGGTCCTTAGATCGCTGTGTAACTGTTCTTGATATTAGACTGTAACCTCCCTGCAGAGTCCTTACTGCTGCTGAATGTGTTTTAATGAACACTACAGCAAAGCATAACACCTGGGGAGAGAGGAAATTGGGCAAGTGTTGCAGGGGGCGTTAATATACATCCTCCTCTTATTTAAGTTATGAACTGCATTGAAAGAAGAAGTAAGGGGATATGGGAGGACTGAAAAAGTGATGAAGAGACTGAAACTCTGAGACAACATGGGGTTTTGTAGGAGGTTCATACTCATGTGTGAATCCCCACTGAGACTTTGGACCCCCAAGGGTGATAGTATCTGTATGTGTAAGAATGGAGAACTTTGAGGGTAGAAAATGCTACAGATATCTGGGTCTTCTCATTGAGCCAAAGAAGCCGACTCCAACAACTTTTGAAAGTGTAATATGTGAATGCATGTTCATGTAAATTCGTACAAAAACACATCTGCAAACACCCGCAGGCCTTCACCCCATGCACCTCATTTTTCACAGAAAACAAAATTACTCGCTCTCATTTTCTTTTGTTGTGTATCTCCTCATATACACAAAAACTCATTTGGGCAAAAAGTCTCCTTAATGTCATCAAAACTCACAGGCATACACTCACACCCCTACTAACATACCCATGCTAATGCAAAGCACACATTGCCGTACAACATCAGTGTGCCCTCCTGTGTGTGTATATGTGGGTATTCTTGTCTAATTCCAATGAGACTGTAGAGGGGAGGATGCCTGGGGAAGAGTAGCTGAGCTGGGATCAGCCAGAGGACAGGGGTTAATATAATTATCCAGCTAAAACCTTGAGACTGAAGGAGCATCATTAGTCATAGCATGAAGAGAGCTACCCAAGCCGGGGGCCAGAGACGAGGTGAGGACAGAGTAGGAGAGGGGAGGCTGAGCTTCAAAACATGCCAGTGCAGTCTGAAAGACAATTAATACCAGGAGTAAAACTTGAGGGCATTTAAAAAAAACAAAAAAAAACAAAACAACAACACCCAAAATACCAGAAAGGAGCTCTGAGCTGCATTTATTTGGATTTTTTTTTCTACATGAACTCTTTGAATTAATATCTAAACTGGAAAAAATTAAACTCTAGGATAAATGATATTTTATAAAAAAGGGGCGAGACAACAATGAGTCCTAAACTCAAAATTTCTTTATTCCTTCTGTGGCGCCCAGCCCATTTACACCTACTTGAAACAGATTGGAGATATACATTTTATTTTTAAAGCCTTCATTTGATCCTAAAACACTGGCTTAGTGTGTTTGCAGCAGGTGTATGTGGGATTGACTCACACGTAACTACAGTCCTCAATCTCATCTTCATGAAGGAACATGTCACCCAGTACAACTGTGTGACTCATTAATGTGCTTTCATTTTTGACAGCAATTCAGCACCATTTGAGATAGAGACAGAGACAGAGAGAGAGCGAGACAGAGAGAGAGAGAGAGAGAGAGAGAGAGAGAGCTATGCAATGCACTTGGTTTGAAGCTTTTTTTTGGTTTTTTGTTTATAAGCCCAAAAATGTTGAATATCACAAGGCTTATCCTTTAAAATGATCATAGCCCTTAAATTTAAATGAGACATAATCTGAGTCTTCAGTGCTTTACACAGCCAGAATCTTTCATTCACCCTAAAAAAGTAAAAGAAACAAAACCGGATTCTTTTATAAATTGATATACTGCAGAGAAAGCACCATGCACACAAGCATGTAAATGGATGTATAAATAACATCAAAGAATAAGGTTAAAATAAGCTAGGGAGCAAAAATAAGTGACTATTTGATGTATATAGGCCAAAAGATGCCATGTCAAAACATTTACTCATGCCTGAACCTGCTAATGCTGCTGCAGGTCATAAAGTATAATGCTGCAATAAGTGAGCAAAAAAATAGCAGGACTGTCTTGTCAAAATGTGCAGGAAGACTCCAATGACGTAAAGTTAGAAAGACAGGAGAGGGGCAAGATAGTAGTGTACATGTAAAGCACAGTGCAGAACCGGGAGCGTGGAGTGTCTCAGAATAAGGCTTTCACAGCCTGTTGTGAGAAAATCATAATAATAATAAAACATGGCTACCTTTGTTTAGAAAGAATAATGATTCATAACCTTGCCTGACATTGTTGATTAAAAAAATAAATCAAACAGAAAAGATTTCTGTAAATTGGTTGATTGTATCAACAAATGTCACATCCCTAGTTCGAAGAGGCTTGCAGAGAAAACCAGAGCCTGCTGCTAATCATTCAGTTTGTGTACCACCAGCAGTTTGGGATTGCATTTTAACATGAACATATATTCAACGGCTGTAGGTCCACATCCAACCAAACAGCAGTCTTGTTACACCACTGGTGATAAATACATGGGTTTCCAGTCCTGTGTGTGAGGGAACCAGCAACCACCCCAACCTACGACCACACATTGATTTTTACAGACACATTGATGTCATCTGATTTCTTTCTTTTATGTAGTGATAATTACTGCAGCCGCTTGAAGTCCTTTCTCACATAAATGTCAATATAGGCCACTTTCATGCTTATTTACATACTCTGGTTGTCTTTCATATAACAACACTGCCTCATTAACACCATATTTCAGTTTCATTTTCTGTCCAGTTTTTGAGAGCAATCTGTGCACTATGTGGTTTTAATAAGCCATTATTTCCTAATTAGTTCCTTCTGTGGTACAACTTAAGACTTTGTATCTTTTCTAAAGTCTTACAAACTAAAAGTTCCCCGTGACATCACCTGCTGTCCTGTTTAGTCGAGTGAAAACAAGGTTTTCCCTCGCTGTCTTCCCAACACATCAAAAAGGGACTCCTGCGCTGACGTCTTTCTCCTTGACAACCACATGGGCTTCTTTCCCATCTCTCACATTCCAACTTCAACCAACGAGTTGTTTATCTGCACCCATCTACATGCTAGTAATGACAGCGCTGCAGTAAAGACGTACAGAACCATGGCTTCAATAATGCTATGCTAATTAATGTGGCTGACAGAGAACAAACCATCTTTCCAAGGACGCCCTCCCTCTTTACTCATGTTTCCCACTTAGAATTCCCAGCATGCTTTTCAGCTTTAAAGCATGCTTGCAGTATCAGGAGATTCCCCCTTTTGCCAGATGCTGGGTGAGGCAGGTGCTTGCAGGAAGAATTCTTTATCGTATTTGTGAATTTAAAAGGATATTTATGGGATGAGTAAGCACATGGGGGGGGGGTGTGGAGGAAGAAGTGTGTGTGCGTGTGTGTGTATTGGGGGGTTCATCTGTTAAACAAAAGACAGCGAATGAAAGGAGGAAAAAAAAAGGCAAAATTGCTGACTTTAACTTTCTACACTTCTGAGGGGAAATAAACTGCGATTATCAAATCAGTTACAACCGTTGTGTCATAAATCATCGCATATGAGAGGAACAATGACACATTTCTCATTGCGGTCCCTCAGCTGTCTGCATGCCTTTCTTTTCTGGCGAGTGCTCATGAATGATTTAAAAAGTGATCCGTTTCGGAGCTGCTGCTGCTGCCTCGGAGGGCTAGGGGAGGAGTTTGAGAGAGGGTGGGAGGGTCCACAAATGAAGGTTTCCACTCTTGCACGACAACACACGAGCCACCACCGCTGCTCTTTATCACACATCAAGCACCGACGGCATCTTTCATTCATGAAGGAAAAGGTGGCTGTCCTCCAATGCGAAGCGGTTGTCTCATGAAACAGAATAGGTGGATTTCAGTTGAGGGTGGAAAATAAGGAGAAAACACAAGGGAGGAAAACTGCTCTGTGGTAGCTTTGTGAACTGGAGAATAATATTTACAGAGCATCACACCTCACATCATTCATCACAAAATCACATACACCAGCAAGTCCCATGAAACTACAAGTTAATCCATCATCTGCCTCCCTCTTTCTTTCTACCTCTCCCCTTGATCCAGGCTTATACCTCCCATGCTCTCACCTTCACTCCGCAAAGGACACAAAAGAAAACTTTGGTGCGATTCAAAAATAGCGGTGACAGTTTCCAAAGTCACCCAGCACGGATAATCAAGACACAGAAAGACTGGAGGCTCCAGAAACAGAGCAGAGGCGAGGCATGTGTTCTCCCGTGGAGGAGATGGACAAGCCTGGAGGCCACAGAGACGCCCCCGTGTCCGCCCTGTCTAGCTCAATCAAGCTTCCCTACAACAATAAACCTCGGTAACTGTTGGATGTAGCCACATTCTGGGTCTAATTAGCACAGACCTCTGGAAGCAGTGGGACTGAGGGTCACTGTTGCTTTTTGATTTACAAGTTTTAAAGGAGTAAGTTGCTCTCAAAGTTAAACATAGGATATAAAACAAGTATTTGAGCTGTTTCCCTTGCATTTAGATATATTTTGAAGTACAGCTGCAAGGTAAAGAAAGATGCTTTCAGATTATACCTCTTAAAACATTTCTGTGTTCAGTCGCACCTCATCACATGTTGCAACCAATAGTTTTTAGAAGCTCAAAGTGCAATGACGGAGTAGCAGTGTTCATTTTGGCAATCATTTTATTTTAGAAAATTGATTTCTTTGTGGTGAGCCTCAGTGTGCGTCATTGGTGTCATTTTAAGTCTTGGTCTTTTGACAAAAATGCATCCTTGCATGCTCCAACATCATCCACATCCTCTGTAGTTTACATTCTTAGGCTAGTTCAGGGGGTTGTGCTATAGCCTGGTTGCAGGCAGCTGGTTTTAACCTTGCTTGTGTATTCACATTTTATTTCTTACTTGGATTATAGACATGGAAGTCGTACAGGTTGACATTGACAAAGCAGCTATTTTAGAAGTGTCGAAAACCCCATCTCATTTGCTGGAAGAAATTGTGACCAAACTTTTGATTTACACTCCTATTACCTGATAATTCACATAAAAAAAGCAAAATTCAAGACACTGGTACTCTCCTACAGGTCTTTACATCAGTCTGCACCCCATCCTGCCATCTCTGATCAGATTCCAAACCTCATCTTGTCCCTCCGTTCCTCCAATCTTGCCAATCGCTTTGCAACCCCTTCGCTACGGGGGCTCAAAAATAAAGACACAGCTGTTCAGACTACATGTTGAGCCTTCTTAACATTCCTTCTGTTGCTTTTAAAATGATAAAAAAACAAACTAACTGAACCCTCCTTGTTTTTAACATTGTGACTTATAAAATCTGAACTGATGAAGAGCATGATGAACAGCTTGTTCCACTTACAATATGACAATATGTGCTATTGTCAGCTGCATTGGAAAAATGTGTCTGTTAACATCTGTAATTTAATGTAAATTCTGCGTTCGTGTTTTTACATACCGGTGTCATGTTATCATATTTGTTATGCTTTAATTATTTTAGCCTATATTGCAAAGTGTGATCATTGCAGTAAGCTTGGTCTTAATTTTCATCATAAAACTGATCCAATAAAGCACGATACACTTTCGTCACAAGCAGCAGAAGCTTGCCATGTTCTCACCAATAATATATCACGCTGCCTTTTGGTCTATAGATGTCCATCCATCCATCGTCATCTTCCGCTTATTCCTACACATTAAGGGTCGCGGGGGGGTGGAGCCTATCCCAGCGTCAACGGGCGAGAGGCGGGGTTCACCCTGGACAGGTCGCCAGTCCATCGCAGGGCCAACATAGAGAGACGAACAACCATTCACACTCACATTCATACCTACGGTCAATTTCGAGTATTCAATCGGCCTCGTCCCCAATTGCATGTTTTTGGACTGTGGGAGGAAGCCGGAGTACCAGAGAGAACCCACGCAGACACGGGGAGAACATGGAGACTCCACACAGAAAGATCATGTTCAGAGAACATGGAGACTCCACACAGAAAGATCCCGTGCCTGAGCCGGGACTCGAACCCGAAACCTTCTTGCTGTGAGGCCACAGTGCTGACGACTGCACCACCGTGCAGCCGTCAAAAGATGTCATTTTTTTTAAATCCTATTTTTGTGACAAACATTAGGATTTGATTTTTAAAGTAAAAAAGCAGGCCAAAGCCACGGAACACATAAGAGCTTCAGTTTGAAAGAGAAAAGTGAATGATAGATGTGTATTTTTGGGGCCACAGAGAAATTCTCTAGAAATCACATTTATATGTGCAACTTTGGCTTCAAAAAATTATTCCAGTCGCATTTAATATTGAATATTTGCATAAATCTGCCTTAACAAAATCTTTCACAAGTGACCTTTTGAAATTGTTTTGTGCTATTTACTGAAACACATCTCATTTGAAACAATATTTGTCATGACCACTGTGCATATTTTGTCAAGCAGAAATATCACCATTTGATGGAGATTTACAAAGGACTTCAGCTGCACCTGTCATCACACTCACAAACAAACAAGAGCACCTGCATAAACAGCAAAGAAGTGATACAAATGGCTTTGGCTATCTTTGTGCGACATGGTAATGAATGCTAGAAAACTTTTCTGTGCCACTCTATGAGCAACTGGAGAGCTTCGAATCTCTTTGCACATCAGCAGGGGTCCATGATCTCTCTCTCTCTCTCACACACACACACACACACACACACACACACACACACACACAAATGAGGCAAGTAGGCATGAAATAGCATGACCATATAAAAACACTCTGAATATCATTAACATTGAAATTTTCTGGCAGGCTTGTTCTTTGTTAATTTTCACATGTGGAAAATAATTAATTGTTGGTAATAGAGAGAGAGCTTCTAGGCATGACTGGGCCTATCAGACTTAATTTGGGGTTAAAGCCCACAGAAGTGCAGGGCTTGTCAGTGCTATCAGCCACAGTACTGTAGTGGTTGTATTATTAGAACTACACATCCTTGTAAATATTAGACAGCTCAATACATTTTTTCTCTATGTCCTTAGTGCTAAGTATTGCCTCATATGCTACCGTAGCTTTTCTTTTTCTGAACTATTTTACTGTGGAGCACATCTCGGAACTTGCAAAATAATTATTTTATCGTGCAATATGTCTGCACAACAGAGTATGTGGCAAATAGAATTTGCCTTTGGAAAGGAAAACTCTTTCGATTGAGTCTCTCCACCACTCCTGCCTGAACTGAAATATCTTTGTTTCCAGTTATAAAGATCAAAATAACAATTATCGGCTGGATTGCCAAGAAATTTGTCATCATTATCCTTTACCTGTAGATCTAGTATCATCAAGAAATACAAATCTGATATCAGTCAAGTGCCAAGCCGCTAGACTCATGATATGAGACAGAGGAACAACATTATACCTACTAAACACTTGGACGTTTACATTGTGGTTAGGGGCGTGTTAGCATGCTAACACCATAAGCTAAGATGAAAAGAACATGTTCATGTAATGATGTTATCATCTTAAAGCTGACTGTAATAGTGTTTAAAATCAGATAGATTTATTGTTGTCTTATCCCCCAATGAATATGTAATAAATTAAGACAACATAAAATAATTTCTCAGAAGAATTAGCCCTAAAGCCTGCACTGAAATGCTGGCCACGCCCTGACAGGCAATTCTCCTTTTTGAAATTTTGGCTTGGCTAGAAAACAAGGTATTTATAATTGCTGTCTCTGTTAGTTCAGAGTTTGGTAGCATTCTATTGAGGACAAAAAAATGCAAACATTCTAAAAAAAAAAAAAAAAAAATAAAATCAACTTTTCTGGTAAAAATAAAGGATATTTTTCAACCTGGGCCCTGTTTTTTCATGTGTTTGGGTCAAAGTGATTGATGGGAACTGAATAATGGGAGTTGTTCCAACACTGAGCCAGAATGCTGTGGCCGGAAACCAATTTGAGACAGTCTGAGCCTCAAACACTAGCTCTTTTACTGGCTTTTACGTGGCTATCTTCCCCATACGGTCATATAGTCTTCTCACTCAGTATTGGAATGATTCCAGTAAATTTAGGTCCCAATCAATCAGTTTGAAACATACAGGAAAAAGGATCACATCTGCATTTCCCTATAACATCAGTATTGTGCACACACATTTGAGTTAAAATTTAAAATGTAATTTTTACTTGTACATATGTGCACTTTTTTAATGAATAAGGGCCATCAGCAAAGACCAAGCTGTAAAGTTTTACAGTTGAAGAACTTAACTCACAGAAATTCATGGTATTTCTTCATTTCTCTTGCTCAGCTCTTTGACATAGCAGAGTAAGACAGTCAAACTGCAAACTTGGCTTCTCTTAAATGTCATCCTCCACCCATCAGCCAATCAAATCAAACTGAGAAGTCAGACAGAAGAGGACCTTATATTGAAGCGAGGAGAGAAAAACGATACCGACTTCCGCCTCACTCTGCTCCATCTCCTTCCTTCTGTCTTGGCCTTAATCCACTTAGTTGTCTCTTCCTGAGTTTACAGCATTTCCTTTATTCCATTATAAAGACCCACCTTATGACCTGCTGCTTATTTCATTAAAGAGGCCCAATCCCTGACCCCACGTCTAATCCATAATGCAGACCTGAGGCTCACCAAGGCTCAGCATAGTCCATGCAACAGTCCAGCAGTGGCGGCTGACAGATGGTGCAGAAGGATCAGGGGTGGCGAGATGGAGGAGAATCTGAGAGCTCCACTTACTGTATGAGTGAAGCTTCTTGGTGAATATGATTTGGCTGCTGTGAATGATGATGATGGAGTTGAGGTCGGGCTAGTCTTTCTTTGATGGCCGGAGATGGCTTTCACATGGCCCATCAGAGATATGGAAATGGCCACATCCAAGAGTGGCGTCTCGTCTGTAGTCAAAAGTCCAAACACCTTGGCTTTATATTGTCAGTTCTGCAGCTCATTACAGTTAACCTTGGGGGAACTTTGCAACACAAAGTGAGCGATGCTGATTCATATAATAAAATTCTATTGACTTTGCTGCCACTCCCTCTGTTTGACATTCTCCTCTCTCTGCCCAGTTTCTTGCCTCATCTCTGGCCGCCCTCTACCCTGAATGCCCTCTCCCATCCTGCTTAAGACCCAGCTTTTGGAGTGTTTTCATTGCATCCACAAATCTAAATTTACAACCTCCCTTCCATCAAACCTTGCTTGCCTGCGTTTTCACTTAATGGCCTATCAGGTTACGTATTTATTGATAAAGCAGCACTATTTAGCCCTGAGTACCTGGCTTCCCGCATACCTGCACCAGCTCTTTAGAGCCTGTCCAGTCACTCTGACAATGCAGTGTCAGATAAAAGAGACACATCCCAGAGAGCTTGTTTTGCTCTCTCTGAGATCATTAAGAACAGTTCACTAATAATAATTACTTTTAACTAGGATCAGCCAGGGAGCCACAGGTAGTGTCCTGGGAACACGCAATACGGCCAGGAAGTGACTACAACCCCCTCTCCTTCCATAATACCAGCATATCTCATTACCGTGGCGACCTGCAGTACACTGCCATTTGGTCTTGATCATATAAAACCCATTTCGCTGCGCCATCCCCGCTGGAGCACCAGCGGAGCAGAATATTCATTATTCAAATTTTAAGCATTGGAAATCCCAATATGTTACTAAGGCCAGATGAGATGAGATGAAATAGCTTAGCCTTTTGTCCAGGGAACATTGACTAATCGTCTCGCTCCCCCAAAATCAATTTCACAGCCGTAAGCATCAGACACTCCTGATTGTACTGTACTGTTGAGGACCCCCCACCACTATCACCTAATACTCCTGCTGGCCGCCCAGAATAACTTATTGATTAGTGATTATGTTACGGGAGGTGTGGGTAGCAGGGGCGGAAGATGGACTGGCCTCAGTCGTCTCCACAGGGCTATATTTGGGTCCTCTGTCACTAGATCCAGCACACACTGACACTTATCACCCTCGGCCCAGCTAAGGATGAGGATAGAAATTAAGATAGTTTTCTGGAATATGAAGAGGGATTTTTTTGAGAGAGACAGTGTTTCCTGCTGGGATTTAGAGTTCTTAGATGCGGTGCACCTGTGGACTACTAAGTAAAGAAATAAGCATATATTTCAAAACACGGATATGTGATTATTAAATTTGTTGGGTTTTGGTGAGGGTTCTGGTGCAGTGATGGACTGTTTCACCCTGTGGGCTGATTTCTCTCACTCTCTCTCTCTCTCTCTCTCTCTCTCTCTCTCTCTCTCTCCTCTCTCACTCTCTCTCTCTCTCTCTCTCTCCTCTCTCTCTCTCTCTCACACACACTCTCTCTGATTCTGTGCTGAGCCTGAAAAGTAGCTGTGATCAATACCTGCAGGCCCTTTACACAGCGCCAGAGGGTTGTTTGTGTGTATGTGTGTGCTGTGTCAGCATCCACTCAGGACTTCATCAAACACCCTCACCCACCCACTATACCTTGCCTGCACACACCCACATACAAGATGCCCACATCTGTCCCCCAAACTCAAACAGTCACTCATTTTTCCCTTACATTCCCCGTCCTTATCTACACACACACAAATACACAAACAGACACACACAAATTCACACCTCCCTCACTCCCTTCCTCCTATTCCAGGCCATCCCAGCAACGATGTTAAATACCATTCAAATGTCAGCCCACCGTATTGATTGGAATAATAATTCTGAAAGGTAGGAGAGATGGGCTGTTGATGCTAAGCGGGTGCGTGACGGCCTGAGCATCCTTCACTGTCACAAAGTTGCCATGTAAGGGTTCCCAGCTCCCCTGGCAGGATGTGGATGGTGCTTTACGTTGGACCGCCGAGGCCGTATGTTTCTGTCATTAATCATTGCCCTCACAGCCCAGTGACAGGCCAACCAGAATCCACATGAAGAAAGATAGGGTCATTGTAGGTGCCCTTAAATCAGAGTGGTGTGACCAGAGGGTATGATCATCACCAGGTAGTTCTCCTAATCTGTCATATTTGAGTGTCAAATGATATAAAATTTCATTTATCCTTTCATTTAACTACTCCCATTCCGACAGATGTATTTCTTTAGAGCTCATTTCATTGTTCATCAGAAACATTTTGTATTTTATGTGTATTATTTTTAGGAATATGTCCTTTTTATTTTACCTCTGCACCCAGAAAAAAACTTTTAAGAGGAGAACGTTTAGCATTAACTGACACTGAGGATAATAGTTGGCTTTTGGAAGGATATAATGAAGTTTTTTAAACAGAACTTTTATATTTATAGTTTTTTGTACTGCAATTTTTCTCTGTCAATTGAATCTACAATAGTAGAGATCAATTTATCCCAGCTTTTTTTTTGGATGTAAGTCATCATTGAGCCTCACCTGGCAGGTACCTCGATGTTGGAGATGGCATAGAAGTACTTGAGCAGGTTGTCCCTCTGTACGTAGGTGCCTCCGAGGGCAGGCCGAAGAAGCCTCAGCCTAAGGTTGGTGAAGGTGAAGAAGTCCCTCAATCCTTTCATACTTTCCATGCGTGTGTACAGGCTGTCCATGTTCTGTAGCCGAGGGCCGGCGAACACAGCAAAACGTGCCCGCACCTCGAATTTGACATTCTTGTCATTCTTGGAGCCAACCCAGCGCGAGTACTGCTCAGTACAGATGACCCGGGTGATGTTGGCTGCCGAGAGGTCACGCACACGTTTAGGTGGCATGTTGAAGGCATCCAGGCAGTCATCAGCATAGAACTGGTAGGGCTGCCAGGAGCGGCCGTGGTCCATAGACTTATCCAGAACCATGATAGTAGGACGGCCGTACTCAAACGTGATCTGGATGTCGTCAGTGAGCTCCAGACTCTTGTTCCAGGACATGGAAATGTTGGCCAGTAGGGGCTCTGGGTGACGTCTCCATGTGACTGTCTGCCAATAAGTGATTAGGCCGTTGCGTTCACGGTCTTGCATCAGCTGAGGAGGGTGAGCCAAATCTGGGTTGGAGGCATCACACTCGTCACTGCACAAGTATGGGTTCTCCTACAACAGGTATAAAGAAAGAAAAGTACAGCATCAGTTGTGGGTTGTCACATTAAAATACTCAATTTTTAGATATAAAAATTGAGTATTTATACAGCATATGTTCATAAAAATAAAAATGTGCAAAAAACAACTAATCAGCCTATCCCAGCGTCAAGAGGCGGGGTTCACCCTGGACAGGTCACCAGTCCATCGCAGGGCCAACATAGAGAGACAGACAACCATTCACACTCACAGTCACACCTACGGTCAATTTAGAGTATTCAATTAACCTGGTCCCCAATTGGATGTCTTTGGACTGTGGGAGGAAGCCGGAGTACCTGGAGAGAACCCACGCAGACATGGGGAGAACATGCAGACTCCACACAGAAAGATCCCGTGCCCGAGCCAGGACTCAAACCTGGAACCTTCTTGCTGTGAGGCGACAGTGCTGACGACTGCACCACCGTGCCGCCCGGCTTCAGTTCAGTTAATGATTTATTTGACCATATTTTACAACAGGTATCCTCAAAGTGATTGCCTCTTTTGGGTCTCCAGCCCCACACTGACAGAACCAAATGCCTCATTTGCCTAAATGTTTGGTGTGGGGTATTTTACAGTAAATTTAGTTTAAACTACACCAAATAAAAGAATCTTTTCAATCCTATTCTACCCATGGTGGCTGTGAATGGAAAAAAACTCAACAACACTTCATAAAATATGAAATGGTGTATTTTTGGAAGTTATTTTTTTTTCCTAAAATGTCCTTCATTTTCTGGAATGTGTTGTATGAATTGTTATGCTCTCTGAAATTGTGATGTGTTTTGCCCTTCAGGGCTACAAACCCCATCCAGGTAAAGTACGAACGTTCCCCAAAACACTTAGAAGTTTGTCTTCTTAATGTAAAAGCATTCACCCAGGTGACAGTTGTACACTTAAAGAAAGTCCGAGGAACGCTGTTTAGAATGAATGTGAGATTCAAGAGATGTGAATATCTGTAGTGTCAAAATAACAATCAGGTTTTTTTTTTCCCCACAGAGGACAGTACTTATTTAAATTCTACCAACTTCTTGCCAAAGCACTGAGGGACAGAAAAGCTTAAAATGAAAGTTGCCGAACAACACAACAGGAAGTGTGAAGGTCAAGGGGAAAGTACATCATCACTGTCTTTGCATAGACAGCAGAGTGCTGCTGCACTTTTAACTCCAGAGAATTGATCCTCCTCCTCTAGCGGTGCCAAGACTTTCAAGCCGCGACCCCTCTTCAGAACTCAGAAGTCAACGGGATTATTCAAACTCCTGCTCCCTTCCACCCGCACCGAGAAACACTGTTCATTCTCATTCTCTGGTGTCTCTCGTTGTCCTTTTCTCCTCTAGTCATTCAGATTTTTATATATAGTCATGTTTACAATTCCTTTCTTCAGATCCAGGTCCCTGAATCTCTTACTTCAGAGTTTTTGGGCTTCTCATATTTAGACATTTGCAGCCAATTCAGTAAAATAGATGTAGCTTTCTGTTGTCTGACATCCACATCACCACAGAAGTTAAATATTTACACAAAGAAATCCCAGAGATCCTCACAGCCATCTCTCATGGTGCATAATTTGTGCAAAATTCAGCTCTGGTGCTGATGCGATCGTATCACATTCATGGATCATCAAGCCCCCAGGATGTACTAATTAGACAGAGACGTGCTTATTAATATCTCTAATATTGAGTTACAGTCATTCATTGTATCAAGGGGGGCATCATCATTTATATTATTTGTCACCACTATCCATTTTTAAACACATTTTTGTGTTTGTTCAGAATTAGCTGATTCAGTTGTTTTTCTAAAAATAAACAACTGTACACAGTAACATGATATACACACTATATTTAGTTTGGCAAACGTTCCCTCCTGTCTTCTACACTTGCAGAGTGTGATTCGATTTTATAGCTGATGTTATCCTTCCAGCTATCGGGAATCCAATATTCTTTCTGAATGTTACTGTCTCCTGCTTAACACGCTCTTGATAGAGAGCAGTGAATGTCTGTCTTTTCTTTTTTTTCCTTCCACCTCCCCTTTCTCATTTATTCCTTCTTCAAATGATCTTTTTATCCTATTTTACAATTACGGTGTAATTGTTCTTTTCAAAAGTATAACCAGCTTGTCCTGGAATCCTCTCTTCTCCTTTTTTTTTAAGAGTTATGGTAATTATGTTGACAGCAACTACGGAAATGTTTAATATTTGAGTGTTTCAAAATATCTAAATAAGGTATGAGCAAGAACAAATGACAAACAGAAGCAAGAGGGAAAACAGTTCACCTGCAGACTCGTATCTATGATACAGCGACTGAAATTCCCTCAGCAAAGCATGAAAACTTTGAACTTCAACCAAATGAATAAAACTGGAAAAAAAAAACTCCAAGGCATGTTGGTTTAAAAAAAATAAACTTTATTAATCTGGCATGGTCACAAATTTAGGTCAGGGGTGTTTCTGTCAGGGTGTGTGTTATGAGTTTTTGAAGGTAAAGGGGATCATTTCATTTTCTTCAAGGTAACAGGGGTTTCGTCTCACCTTGTAATACCACAGAGTTCCTCAGGAGGCAACAATGGGTCAGTTTAACATGAAGAATCTGAGGCATTAGTCTGATTTCTCTCCAGAGTTTTTAACGTTCTTTAGTTTATTTACATCAGAATTAAATAAGATAATGACTTTAAAGCGATATTCTTTGTAAGTATGAAACTTTCCTCCCCTGTTGACTGAGTATTGTTAAAATTCGTCCTTGATGACAGTCAGCAGGAGGCTTTATCGCGCACAAACCAACGCACACGCCTGCTAACGAGCTTGACAGAGTCGTGAGCATTGAGATGCAAATTGTGCATTTCGCCACATTTTGCTTGAAAAGTATACAGAGCATACAGATGGAGAGTGGAGAGGTGGATTATGCGGCAGGAGTGACTTGAGACGTTTGATTCATATTTCCACTGTGATAACTGCTGGAGTCCGTTGTTACTGACATGAATTTGAGCTGACCAAACATTCTACAGCTCATAGAAGCTGATATTTCAATAGATTTTGGGTGCTGTATCGCTTCAAACTGCAGCTTCCCTGTGATGTAAACTCTAACATGAAAGTAATACTGCATTATATCACTGTTCTCTGGAAGTGCAGATCATGCGTCGTCCCTGCGTTGAAGCAGCATCGTATATACAGTACCACGGTTCTGCCATTGGAATAGTCACTGGACTTTACCCGCTGGAAAGTGAGCCATCACTCAAACCCACTCCAGTGGTCTCATAACAAAAGCAAAAGTTACAATCTTTCGAGGCTGAGATTATAAATCATGTGATTTATGGTGACAACGCAGAGTGAGAAAACTCCGAACATAAGCAAACGCTGAGCTGCTGCTGAGGGAAGCTGTACGGCAGTGAAGATACTGTACAGGATCATAATGCTGCAGTATCTTGATACCAAAAACTGCAGATAATCCATCTCTCTCCTCACTGGAACGACACAGCAACACTGTTCTCTATCTGATAACCCAATTACCTCCCTCGCAGTGACTCAGACAGAGATCTATGTCAGCGCAAACACACTTAAGATGATAATCTGCAATGTCCATAAACGGCTGCAACCAGAATCGCTAATTATTTAGATGGAGGGGCTTCCTGTTAAAGTCAGAGTGGGAATTGTTACTTGGAGCTGAAAGCTGCTCAGAAGTGGCCCTGCTGCTTTTGTGCCCTCTGTTAGACCTTTGCTCGGACACACATTTACACACACTGGATTAGTAGGCTGTTGTTCAAGGGATGACCCTCAACCTACAAATCCTATTGAAAATGATCTCACTTGTCAACTGTCCCAGATACGGCACAAACTTATATAGGTTGGCTCCTTGAGTGTGTGTGATAGGGTTTGCTCGGATGTACGTGGCTCCATCAAGCTGAGGAAGAATCATTATTATAATTTGTACATCTTTTTGTACTTTTTTTTTTTTTTATTACTTTTTTCAGTTGCTGCGACCTCTGCTAGCCCTTTCGGATTAGCTGCAGAGGAGGTGATATGTACACTAATACAGGCTGGAAGATTTTTTATCTTCAATGAGAGAGGCAAAGTTGTGTTTAAGCCCCTTGTGTGCCCTGTCCTCCATATCCCACTCTGCCAGTCGGCCCAGTATATCTATGCCAGGATACACACACCCGCAGACACACACACACACATGCACATAGATCCCGGCCAACTGCTGCGGCAGGTGGCCCACACTGCTAAGCCCCTCCAGCAATTATCCTCGCTGGGATCCTGTCTCCACAACAACAGCCGCCATGATGCCCCAGTGATGAGTGACTTCCTTGTTTTCACTTGCAGGATGGTGATGTGATTCTAAACACTCATTAATAGTTCATCTCACTCTACAACTGAGTGAAGGCGCTCAACAACGCAGTAAAGCAAATGCATGTACAGAGAAATCAAGCGGCGAGCATGCCCTTCCCTCCCTTTTATGAACATGTCTCTTCCGCAAAATATCCTCCCCCACTTACTGAAGTTTCTAAGGTATATTGCTAGCAAGGGGAATAAAGGGACAGACAACAAAATTTATTTTGTTTTGGAGAAGCATCAAATGAAATGACCCTCCCATTAAAAAGGCCACAAAGAAGAAGAGGAAATTGCTTTTTCACTTATGACATTAATCTCTTTGTTTGTTTGATGTTTTTCCATCAAACTGAAGCCTCTCTATCTTGAAGCGGATCTGTGAGACTGCATTAAAATGTGAAACACTATCAGATACTTTTACTTTAATTACCTGAAACTGTTATTTCCTTGCTGTCTGCAAGTGTCTTAAATGTGTGTTTGCGTGGGTCGGTGTTGTTTATGTAAATGTTGTTCATGTGTTGTTAAGTAAATGTTTGAGAGCGTGTGTGATAGCGCTGGAGGAGGAGAGAAAGAAGTACGCCGCGCTGTTCCGAAGCAGCAGCGGGGCCTCGTCCTGCTCAGATCACCGCAGTCAGACCAGGACGCGTGATATGATGAGCTTATCTTAGAATTCTGGCAATACTAATGAGAGATACAGTGCTCTGAAAGAACAAAATGTCAGGGAGACACTCTCTTTTTCCCCCTGAAGTACACTGATGAGGTGGATTCAGGTAAATGTCACAATATCTTATTGATGTTTTATTAAATCTAAACCAATCACAAAGGAAATGAAGATTATGTTTTTATGCTTGGAGACAACTATTAAGTGGGTCAGATCTTTGTACTTTCTTCTATTTTGTGGTTCTTGAAAGCACTCCTTCACCAATGTAGCAGAGCCTGATCTGTTTATAACACTGAATTTGCAATGTAAACAACAGGATAAAACGTGATGCATCAGAAGTAGAGATATCAAATTCCTCTTTCTTTTCAAAAGCTGGTGTCAACATCATCCAAAAAGCAACACTGACTTCTGATAATTTGGTCAGAGACAGTGTCCCCACCTTCAACGTGGAAAAATACAAGACACATTTCCTGCATTCTGGTGAATTTTTATGCACCAATTTGTACTTTTTTGCAATTTCTATTTTCATCTCAGCTAATCCAAACATGAATAAAATAAATTAAAGAGTCCAGTTAGATGTACATCAAAACACTATGGGTAAAACAACAGATTATAGATATGGACAGTGCTGGCAACCAAAATAAATTGGTATATTTTGAAAAAAGCAAGAAATGGGTAAACTGGGGAGTTAGGATGAGCTGGTAGACCAAAGAGACCACTATGATGGATGGCTGAACAATACATTAATTTGTGGAAATAAATCCCTGTCCAACTCATACAACAAATCTCCTGGAGTAACACGAAATAGAGCTAAAATCAACTCATACCAGAGTGAGGGGAAATAAAATACTCGCTAATATACATCCAGGTTATTTGAACTTATAGGCCTCTGTATTATATGAATATCATTGCAGACTTGGACTGCAAGCTGACAAAGACATTTTTAAACAGTGCCATAACAGTCTCAGTAACCAGGGCAACAATGATAACTGGTCTGTTATTTAATTTCTTTTATACATTACTTGTATGTCTCAAAAACATTGGAATTTATACATATATACATATATGTATGTGTATATATGTGTATATATGTTAGTGTGTATATGTATATATATGTGTGTGTGTGTGTGTGTGTGTGTATATATGTATATGTACATATGTATATGTATGTATATGTGTGTGTGTGTGTATATATGTATATATGCGTATATATGTTTGTATATATATGTGTGTGTGTGTGTGTTTTATTATTCACTGGCAACAGGCTACAAAGGTCTTAAAACATCACTAAATTGTTAATGTTCAGCTGAAACAACACAGAAAACATAGCTATCTAGCAAACATGCTATTTCTTTGTTAGTGTATCTGTTAGTTTGTTTTGAAAGCTTAAGACATGATCCTTGTCGCTTTGTAACAGTGGTCTTGCTCTAGTCCACATTTCTCTTCGCGTGTATTGTCTGAATGTCTCCTATGTCGAGAGCAATATTTACTCAAGTCACTTTTTTGGGGTATCTTAATTCATCTCCTGAGGACTAATCTAAACCCTACTTGCCCAACGCTAACTCTTAACTTAAGCAGTGACCCAAAAATCAGGATTTTACCCATTGGGCGCACAGCTTTTATCCCCAAAAGCACCTGCCACCCCCAATCAAATGGTCTTAAGTCTGATGTGTGCCCCCCCAAAGTGGTTTAAATCATACTCCCACCCACCAAACACATTCTGAGTGTCTTCATTTGCTCCTTCTACTTGTATGGTCTGTACTGTCCAAACAGCCTTCAGTCTTGAGATCCTGATTGGTGAGACAAAGTGGTTTGTTAAGTTCACCTCGAGGTGTCTAAGCCCTAGCGTCCAATCCCTCTTAGTGTCACCTCAGTCAGGGATAAATCTCACTTATAACTATCCTCCTGTTCTGCCAGCACATCTAAACGCTCTCTGATCGCTTTCAACTGTATACTAATGGGGAAGCAAGCCATGCCATTACATCACTACAACCTGCTTCCACCGCTCGTATTCATTCAGTCACTCTCTGTTTCATTCTCTCTGTTCCCTTCGTTAATTATGCCTGTCAGAACTGCTCGTGATGTTCCCAAATTCACCTCTAAGCCTGCATTATTAGGACACTGGCCACCTGGGCTATTTTTTCACCCTGAAGAGGTGCACCAGGGATGGCCCACTGCTGGGTGCGTGCAGCCCTTTTGCCTGGCCTTGATGGCCCACTGCTGGGTAGGGCAGGCCAGCCGTGCCTGGCAGCGCAACACTGGGCAGGGACTATGAAGTATGGCCTTAGGCCCAGTCTGGGAAGCACTGATCCACACTACCAGCTGCCATATTCCGCCCCTTCCTGCATGCTCCCCTTCCGCTGCTGCGCAGCTTCTCTCTTTTCTCATGTCTATTTTTAGAGCTGGCTGATTTCTGCCTTCTAAAACAGGCAAACGTGTTGTGTGGAACAGGAAGGGGTGTGGTTTTTTTTGTTTTTTGTTTTCTTTCTTAGACATATCACCACGTGCTGTGGCCAACTCATGTTTCACAAACACCGGGGCCCTGTTAATGTCACTGTACATTCCTACACACAGGCATCCCATTTACAGATGGCTGCTCTCTGTTGGCAGACCTGAGGGAGATGGTTGATTGATGGTTTGGGTTAAATTCCCCAAAAATTAAATAACAAACAACTGCTCAGCAAGACCTCTTTGAATGCTGCAATTTGTATTGACACAGTGTGTACGACTGTAGATCTGTGGTTTGATTTCATCTTTCTGCTTAGCTAAGCTTGGATCTTCCTCACCTCTCCCTCATCATTAACTATCCCCCCCTCTGTAACAGACTACCCCCCCCCAAAACCTCCTCACTCTATCCTCAACTGCAAGCGAAGACTCTGTTGTAGCTATCATACAGAGAAACTACAAAGAAACTAGTGAAGCTCGTAACACAGCACTAGTGACAGTAGCGTCTTTGTCAAAGTGCTGGAAGCCCGTCATGTTGAAAGAAGCCAACATACTGGCCTGTTTGGCTGAGGAGAAAGGATTCTACATTCCCAGGGAGAATGAGAGATAAATAGAGTAGAAAAAATGCCTCCCTGTGGAGATGCAGTGACCAAAAACTACTGTAAACCAATGCAAGCAGGGAAAGCAAGAGTATAAAAATCAAAACCCCAAAAGTGAATTCTTCAATAGTTTTTAGGAACATACTGTAGCACTCATCGGGAGAGAGAAGAGGAGAAATTATTTTGCATCTTCCGCAGTATGTTTCAAGTCTTATTAAGGATGAGCAGCTCTGCTCATGGGGGGATGCAGTCTATTTTTTCAGTGCCCTGACTTTCCCTTGACTAGTGGGATTGCTGAATGAGTGAATGTAAATGTACACCAATTAGATCAGAAACACGGCTTTCTGTAAAGCTGCCAAATCCTGGGGCAACAAGATGAGTAAAAAAAAAAAAAAATGCTGTTTCCCTGAAAATAAATTATCTGTATACCAATAACCCTCAACCTATGCCCAGATGGTGCATCCAAAAGAAACGAGAGGGGATATAATGGCCTTGATTCCCAACTGAAGTGTATAGATTAATTCATCATTTGAAAACAGATAATACGGAGGTGCTCAGTGGTTTGAAACCCAAAATGCAATCAGAGTTAGATTTTTTTTTGTGAGGCAAAAATGCATATAAAGTGGTTTGGTACAAGCTGTAAATGTAGAGCTGTGTGATAATACCATACAGCAAATTTTTTCCACCATATTTTAGCGATATCCCAATCCAGAGTACTGAAATATATCACTGTATGTAATGATAAAATTCTACTGTGACCCATGTATGTTCAGAGATATTCTTTTGTCCACTAAATCATCGATATAATGTGATGTACATGTTATTAGACAACTCAGGTGGTACGATATGTTGTATTTTCAAGTCTGTTTTGAAATTTTCAATATTTTATGCAGAGTATCTCAATATTTATCATATCACATCGTATAGCAAATTATATCACGATGTGTGTCATATCACAAAGTCCTTTCCAATACTCAATCATATGTAAAAGCTCTTTTTGGCCCAACTGGACATTTAATGTTACCGGAAATCAATCAAATTGTTACGTAACCACATAATTAAACCTAATTTGCTTTCTCATGTCGTAATCACTCTGAATCCTGCCGTCTAACTTTGATCCCAAAGCTTTTCCAGTCTCTAAATCCCCTACAAGTGCACCATAGGACCTGGTCCAATCCCCCCATGGTCACAGATGACCTGAGAAAAACCAGACGTCTCCACAATAAAGACCCCGTCCGGTGTAAATACGCTGACTAAGACCAGTCTTCTTCCTGTCCTGCCCTCTATCCCTCTCTTTTGTTCTCTCTCATCTGTCCAGCAGCATACTCTGGATCCTTTGGATGGAAGGGCCAGCCCTTGTAAGGAATCCCATTAAGGAGCCCATCAATATTTCATCATTGCTCACTCAGAAACATAGTTATAGAAGTTTCCAGGCCAGAGCCATTAGGGGGCAGACGTCAATAAGTTATGGCAGCGAACATCTTTCTCCACCCTCCTATTTTCCTTGCCTCCTCCTCTTAAGAGAAGTCATCGGAGAAGCTTTTTGAAGACAGCAGTGGTTTCCGCTACTTCTGCATTAAACAAATCATTGACCATTTGGTATCCGACAAGCATTATATCCTTTCCTGGTCCTGTCAAATGACCCCAACAACTGTTATTAGTCTTGCTGAGAGGAAGGAAGGGAGTCTGAGGGGTTGTTTGTAAAATCTGTCAAATTAAAATTAACAGCATGGCCTGATTGTGTAATGTGATGTAGACACAGAAACACTTTTCAAAGACTTTTGACTCATGGACGATGAGACAGGTCTGACACCTTCCATGCCGGCCAGCTTAGCGAGTGGACGCTCGGCTGCAGGGCGATCTCACACACACAGTGAGTCAAGTCTAAACTTTGTACTGAAGAGGAAGGGAGAAGCTTAATTGCAGTCTTCTCAGGCTTTACAATGATTTTATAACCCTTATTTAAAAATTATTATACCTACATTAGCCAGGAATGGAACTAGCCTGCAGGCTAAAGTGTGTTAAATATTGCTGTAGCAGACGTTTTAACGAGTTTTCCTCCAGCTCACCCTTCAGTGTCCTTGGAACAAAAAAAGGTCCCTCTATATGCATTTTACCAGAGGAAATGTGAAGTCCTGCGGAATCAAACCGGATCAGGCTGCCAAGCCAATACTGATGCAAACAACACCTCCCGATCTCTCTGAGGGAGGTCAGTCCATGCCGAGTCATTGCACTTATGTCATCCCTTTCAGATCCCTGCAGCTTCTACGGTGTGAATCCTGCTCTCACTTTAATGAGATCACTTTTCCTGCATGTCATTACTTTCCATGTTGTCATGTTTTAGCTTCAATGCATCAACCCAGGATCTTCCTGGTGTGTTTTTAAAAACTTTTACACGTGTAGCTTTTTCGTGAAGTGTAGAAGTCGTGAGTAAAACATAAGAGCTGACAGACAAGTCCACCATGAACTCACCAGGGTGCAGAACCTCTCAGGAGGGTTTCCACATGTGATTCCAGGTGGATCCACCTTGATCCTCATGTAGTCTTTCATGGATGCTGGTTTTGGCTGACAGGCGTAATGCTCCCACACTGACCCTTCATCCGTGCTCACCAGGGACTTGCACAGTTCATACTGGCCCAGAGTCGAGGCCAAGCAATGCAGCAGCACCAGCAACACGGCCTGAAGGAGCATGGCAGGCTGGGGGGGTGTTTGGAGTGGGGTCTGGCACAGGGTGAGGGGGCCACGGAGCTCAGAGGACAGATGAAGTGCATGGAGCGGTGATCATAAGGAAATGGTGGACATCCTTCCCACCATACTGCTGTACTGTGAATGAAGAGGTGCAGGTAAACTGATGCAACTCACCTCCAGGCTTCTGAACTCCCTTAATGACAGGAGAACACTCTACAACTGCTCAGGGTCTCTTCACAAATATTGACGGCCCCCAGAAATCTGAGAGAGGGACACGTTCTTGTTTTGACAGCTGACTTCCTGAGAAAGATGGGCGGTGGATGGAGAGGCGTATAACTTTACAGAGATAAATCTCGGCATGCACTTTCACCATAGTGTTGCAGGGAGTTGGGTTGGGATGTTAACACAGATCCATGTCTCAGGGAGCGCTGTCCTGCTGGGAGGCAGTGAAGTCGGCTGGAGAGGATGAAGGAGAAGCTCTTGTGCCTTCAGGTATATCCATCCGTTTTGCTCCGTCCAAGCTCCTCTGATTGTCCTAGAGGGGAAATGAGGACACATTTCAGAGGGTATTAGTTTGATGATTAAAATATCAGCATGAATTAATCTTGTCTTTAATCTTACTGTAAATACAAGGATATGTCTGCCTTTTTCTCCATGTTATTGCGTTCAGAACTCCACTTCATGCTGCAAGGCATTTCTATAAATAAACCTTTAATGTAAGTCTTTGAAATGTGGCTTGCATTCTTATTTTGTTGTGTTAAATTATCCTGCACTAAATTGCAGAGGGTTATCAAGAAAAGTGGGGGACATATCATAGTCAGACTTTGAGGAGAACTTTTGGTTGGATGTTTTGCACAGTTGCAAGAAAGGAAAGTTTGCTTGAATTCTCTTCTAACCTGTGGTGCATTCTGCTACATTTCAGATGGAAATAGCATTTTTTAAAAAGCACGAAATTTGCTGCACGGTGTGGATAATCTTGCGCGTAAAAACACATGCTGCCGGTGCGCATGGACTTGTAATTCCCCTAACAGTGCTATCGATGGCTTGGGATTGAAAGTAAAATACTGCATCTGAAAAAAAAAAAGACTTTAGTAGGTCACAAGTTTCCGAAGAATGTGTTTAAATGTGCAGAAAAGAACGACAGAACACACAAATTAAAAAAAAATATATATATATATGCTGGTATATTTTTAGTTATGACTTTCAGTCATTTATTTTTCGGTCTAACCTCGTCGCAATGTATTAAATAACACCTAATTATATGAGAAGTGCCCGATTTATTCACTTGATTTAAAAACATTTTGGCATAGCATTTTTTGCAGCGTGCACCCATTGATCATAATCCGAGTGTCATCCCACACTGACAGCATGCAGGTCCCACACAGCCCTGTGGACTTGAGTTCAGTTTGAAGTGACAAGCTACGTATTTCCCGGCACTGACAGTCTTGTAGGGGTGTGTCAGTGCATCCCACCGACCACCACCGCTCACGCACTTCATATATGTGTATTAAAAAAAAGAACACACACATTTGTATTAAATTGTGCATGAAAGTCTCCTGATGGCACTGAAGTGGTCCGGATGGGAGTCGCAGCAGCAGCAGTAGCAGCACCCGGACTTCAAAGAGCTTCAGACAAATGCAACGATGTTCTATCATCACTTACTAGTAACCTGCATCCGTGAGCCCGGCCAGCACTTTGCGCGGCGTTGGTGCGTCCAACTCTCCCTCTTTGGGTACAAAGATCGCCCCCGATCATCCACTGTACTCCGTCCCTTCTTTCTCTGTATCCCGTTATCTGCCTCCCCGTCCGGCTCGCTGTTTGTTTTTGCCTTCTGCTGGATACTTTTTTATCGCCCCGTGGACGGCTGCGCACGGTGGATCAGTGTCCTAGATCTGGAAACGGCCGGTAAAAGAGGAGTGGAATCCGGCGTCAAGGAGTATCAAAAGTATAAAATATTGACTTTGAAGAAAGGCTTGTGCCCGCCCCTCTTCCTCTACCCCTCTCCTCCTCCTCTCCCCACTTTACAAGCTCGGGTTTACATGGGATGCTCAAGGGCAGAGAGAAAGAGAGAGTAAAGGGCTTTATGGAAAATCTCTCTCTCTCTCTCTCTCTCTCTCTCTCTCTCTCTCTCTCTCTCTCTCTCTCTCTCTCTCTCTCTTAATGCCCAGACTAAATCCTTTTACCATCAGTTTCAATCACTATCTGAGCTTTTATCTGCTCCAGCCCTGCTGCCTGAACCGGGGCGGTGCAACTTCCCCTCTCCGCTCCGAACGGTTCCCCACGACGTCTCGATCTGCACCCCGCTCGGTTTAAAGGACCAGCGGGGGTAGAAGAGGAGCCCCGATGTTCCTGTTCTCCCGCTTTAATCTGCCCAGATGTGTCATGAAAACCTACGACCCTCTTTTGTTACAGTGGTCACAGGATAGGGAATTTACAGCCTTCATACCTCTATAATGTGACCTTATCTTAAAGCAATTTCCAAAATATCATAAATATTTCAAGTTTTTACTGTAGTTTCTTTGGCTGGTGCATCTGATGTTCAAATATAAAGTTCAGATCTCAGGTCAGCACAAACATCCTGCAGGAGAGTGGTGCTGCATAGCCAAATAAATTTTCATTTATGCATTCATAAAACTGTCCAAATGTGTCACTTTAAAAGATATTTAGCTTTCTGTCTTTAGAGCAGTTTGACACACCTGAACAGTTTTAAACTTGCTCAGTATGTGTACAAACGCATCATCAGAGTTTATTAAAAATAAATTGTCAATCACAGCCTGTAAAAGTTTTGAACATGTGCATCCACCTCTGTTTATTAAGGATTATTTAATTAAAGATCATTATAATTGTTACTCTGCAGTCAATTCATCCCCGACTCCTGTACATCAATCCATCTATCATTTTATTGTTATTATTATTATTATAAAAGCCATGTATCACACACTGCTTTGACCACTTTCAACTATGAATTACTTTCCAGGAAAGTGCTTTATATTTAGAACCAGGTTCTTTTCCAAGAAGCAGGTTTATTAAATTACCCTGGTAACTTTGTTTAGTAAAACCTGGAACTGGAGAAAAACGGAGGTCTGTTCTGAGCATGACTCAGCCAAGTAATCCAGGGTAAATAACTCTGAATCAGGCACTAATACAGTGAATATTTACTGATCATTGGTAGCATATTTAATCGCCCAGCAAGGGACTATAAAGGAAAGTTGTACTATCCATGTATGTTTGGTCTAACGTCCTACCTGTGATAGGACGTTTGGCTTGCATGGAGCACAGTCAATGTATCAGCCAATTAAGACTTTTCACAAATACTGCAATCTTGTCATATATACTGTATATATATATATATATATATATATATATATATATATATATAAACATTGTTCAGTCTATTTGTGACAGATAGACATTACTCTTCTGCTTTATAAGGTGTTGATATGTGAATAATGAATATATAGAATCAACACAAAACTTTAAATTGGGCAGTTTTGTATAATGCATCTGTTTACTTTTTTATACTTAACCAGTAATTCTGCTGTGGAATCCATCCATTCATTTTCTAATGCTTATTCTATTAAGGGTCGTGGGGGGTGGAGCCTATTCCAGCAGCTTTCAGGTGAGAGGTGGGGTTCACCCTGGACGGGTCACCAGTCCATCACAGGGCCAACACATAGAGACAGACAGCCATTCACACTCACAGTCACACCTACGGTCAATTTAGAGTATCAATCAGCCTCGTCCTCTCTTGATGTCTTTGGACTGTGGGAGGAAGCTGGAGTACCAGAGAGAACCCACACAGGAACAGGGAGAACATGGAGACTCCACACAGAAAGATCCCGTGCTGGAGCCAGGGCTCGAACCCAGTGCCCTCTTGCTGTGAGGCGACAGTGCTGACCACTGCACCACCGTGCTGCCTGCTTTTAAATCCATCTGGCAAAAAACAGACCCTAAAAAGAATATCCCAAAAAGAAAGAAAAAAAACTGAACAACTGAATTGGTACAAAAATGCTGACAATTTTCATAAAATGAAATCACGCCTCACTTTATTGTCTATTTTACGAGTATTGGGACCATCATTTACAAAAAGAACAACACACTCCATTCAAACAAGCAAGTCAGACACATATACAATAAAGGAAATTGTGTACGATGACATCAAGTGCGGGCTGCACAGTGTTGCAGTGGTCAGCACTGTGGCCTCACAGCAAGGAGGTTCCGTGTTCGAGTCCTGGCTCGGGCGCGGGATCTTTCTGTGTGGAGTCTGCATGTTCTCCCTGTGCCTGCGTGGGTTCTCTCCGGGTACTCCGGCTTCCTCCCACCGTCCAAAGACATGCAATTTGGGGACGAGGCTGATTGATACTCTAAATTGACCGTAGGTATGAATGTGAGTGTGAATGGTTGTTCGTCTCTGTATGTTGGCCCTGTGATGGACTGGTGACCTGTCCAGGGTGAACCCTGCCTCTCGCCCGTAGATGCTGGGATAGGCTCCAGCCCCCCCACAACCCTTACTAGTAAGGAATAAGCGGAAGATGATGATGGATGGACGATGGACATTAAGTGCCCCCTACTGGACATAAAAAAAAATAATACAGCCACATTGGCTTCACTTTCCAGAGACTACATCCATTTCTTTATTCAGTCCATGGTTTTGCCTTTAACACTACAGCAGAGAACAAATGATTTCTGATGTTGATGTGCTTCTTGTTGAGTTTCCTCAACAGTGGTTCCTCAACTGCAGCTCAGTTTTTTAAAGCGTTCCCTGACTGACAAGCACTGATTGTAAAACTCAACAACTACAGCAGGTAACACGTTAAAAAGTTTCACTGTGGTCTGAGATAACCCTGATGTTGTCACAGTGATTCTTCCACAGCCAAATACAACTTGTCACAGCTGTGGCTGTACTCCACTTGAAACATAACATGACCATTGTGTGACATCAGAGGATCAAATCCTTAAAAATGAAAAAAAGGAGAAAAAAAATCAACTAATATGGTTTCAACTATAACTGGCGACAAGCAATTGCAGACTGCATCATTTTTCGGCACCACAAAAGCTTGTCTGCCCGCTGTGGTAACTCATGGTTACTTGAGCTTTCCTCAAAATTGAATGCTGGGAGCTTTTTTAGCGGCAACAAAGGAACAGCTGTGTCTAATCAGTTCATAATGAGCCATGACACTGGGATTCAAACAGGCATTTGGATTTTTATCATACTCGTCTGGTGAAACTGCAGGGGAAGAGAAGAAAAGGGAGGCCAGGAGAAGGGGCAAGAGGGAATAGGACATGTAGGATTCGGAGGAAATTATGAACCTCGGTATGAAACACTGGCAGTACACCCAGAAGAGGATCAATAGTTTGTCCTTGCGGGACCTTCCCTCTCTTTTTCCATATTTGAGATAGCCTCCCCCCTTTATTTCTTTACTGCTAAGGTGTTTTTAAGACCCCCCCTTTCCACACCTCCGTGAACAGGGCAAGACTGAAAGACAAATTCCCCCCTCAGGGATCAATAGAGCATTACAAATATGGCATTTGCTGCTATAACTGGCTCTTGATATAGAATATCACAGGCTTTTAATCGACACTGCACTCCAAAAGAGAAAAAGGGGGTTTGCTGAAATAGTCACTCTGCCTCTGAGTTAAAGATAAAACTACATAGCATTTCTCAGAACTGGAGAGTAAGAATGTGTATCCTATCCAACTTTCCAGAGCAGACTTCCTCTCAGATTTCCCAACTTAGGATCTAATGCAACAAACCTTTTTTTGTTGTTTGTTTGTTTTGTTTTTCCCCTTCAAGCCTGCCAAGGAGTTTTGCTGCTGTTGTCTTGTCTGTCAGAAGAATATGCAAAAACCCCTGGACAGTTTTCATGAGACTTGCTGGAAGTGTGGAGCATCAGCCAAAGACGGTGTTTTACTTCACATCCAGAACAATGGCAGGATAGCTAGATGCTATTGAAAATTATTTAGGAACACAACAAGAAGGAACACAACAAAAACAGCTTCAGCTGCATAGTATTTGTGTTTCATGAGGTTTACTCCATTTATACTCAACCACCTTTTGACACACTCTTTGTTCCATTTAGCTGTATTTTCCTTAACTTGAAGTAAAGCAAGGCCACGCTTTTTGCCCTATCATCCATAAATGGTGAGCACAATGTGAACAGGGAGCTGTATCAAATGTAAATCACGTGCACTTCAAAATTTGAAGACCTATCATAATTGAAAATATCACTTTTTATGAGCTTAAATTCCAAAAATGGGACTAAAGACCATTAAAGGCTTTTTAGAGATCAGCAGGAACCCTGAAGGGAGTTTCAGGTTTCTTTTTCATCGCAAGTTGCAAAGGCAGTTTCTGGCTTTTTCATGAATTTAAAGACCCAAATGTGTAACAAGCATCTGACACACACGTTTCAGAATACACTAAAACACACAGTGTGTGACCACAGTGGTTGTTTTTTTAGTTACAGTTCAGGGGTGTGGGTATTTCAAACTTGATGCTTGTGGTGCACCAGGGGCATCAGTTGACACTTGCAATACATTTAAGCTTTTTGGAAATATTATATGAACCTTTTAATGACAAAAAAAAAAAAAAAAAAAAATCAGGTGTATTTCTGTACACAATTGCTCAAGACATAATGGTTGCAGATGTGGATTTTCATATTAGAAGAGCGGGCCTGTGGTTTTGGACGAGGTCTGCACTCTCCAGGTGCACTTGTGTGAGTGATTCAAAGCGGAAGTGAGAGTGTCAGCCACAGTGAGAGTGTCAGCCGTGCTTTAAATGTGACTTAATATGATCACGCACCTTTATTTCACAAATGGATGAGGATTACATGTGTGGGCAGTGAAGCTGATTGCGTTTTGTGCAGCTTCTATGATGTAATGTCCGCATATCAAACAGAAATCAGCAGTGCATATTTTATGCGTCATATATGATTTTACGTTTGTAGTTATCCGTGTGTGTGCATCAAAAACTCGACAGAAACATTTAACCATGCTGAATGAACGACTGTGTTGTGGAACTGAACCTAAAAGACAGCATCTGTAACAATATCCTGGCTAATAGACTTGTACACACGACACTGTGTCGCACAACAGGGTATTGCTGCTTTCATCCCCGGCAACATTTGATCCCACTGTGCTCAAAATATGTGCATGAAAATATACATCATCTGATTTACAGCAATTCTGAACTGGCTGTATGTGATTATTATATAATTTCCGCAATTTGCTAAACACTTCATATAAAAAAACCTGGTCTGCGAATCGGTGAGCTCCCCAGTGAGCTCTCACAGAATCTGAAAAGTTGCGCGGAATGTTGAGTGTCAGTACATGGCAAAAATCAGATGACAAACCTCTCCGCCGATCTCTGTTTTTGTCACTCTGCATCTTTCTCTTTCACTCTCTCTCTCAGTGTATTTTGGCAGAGGTTTGAAGTGTCAGAGTAGCCTAGCTGGCAGACCTTGATAAAAAAAAAAAAAAAATACCCTTCATCATGGCAGCCTGCAGAGTTTGGACAAGGTTCCGGACAGGCTTCATCTCTCTCTCTCTCTCTCTCTCTCTCGCTCTCTCGCTCTCTCTCTCTCTCTCTCTCACTCTCTCTCTCTCTCAAACCCTCTTTGCTCCCAGGCTCTGTATTGGCGTTAAGATGACGCAGAAGTCAACTTGTGCGGGAGTCAAACTCTCGTATAAATCAGTGTGGAACTTTGGGAAGGCCCCCAACAAGTTATGCATGATCAGAAATACTTTATATCTGTATGTCACTGCTTTGAGCAGATGGCGCTCTCCCTCTCTCTCTCTCTCTCTCTCTCGCTCTCTCACTCTCTCTCTCACGCACACACACACACACACACACACACACAATTCAGACATATAACTGTGATCACTATGATGTAGTTGTGAGCCAATAGTGTTAAGGGTTATTGTGTTAATAGTGTTATTTAATTTAATGTATGGACCATTTAACTATGTGCTATGTTGTTACTGTATATGATTATAATGCTGCCATCATTTGTACCTCCAATCTCCAGGAGAGAAAAATCTCATAGACACTCAAGCAAGATCCATCCATCCCAAATCTCCCTCATACACACACACCTGACATCATTGGAAATATGGCAGCAAAGACAGCAGAATTAGCTTCAGATACAAGTTGCTTCATCCTGATTGAGTTGTAAAATGTGTTTTAGTATTTCCATTCAGCTGGTTTGTGCTTGATACAAGATAGAGACCTTATATACGTTGTGGCAGGCATCCATGTTTGCATCCATGACAGTGGATGATGGCTTACAGACACAATGAATGAAAGCATAGTGAAAGAGTTGGAAAAAGAATGTCACTTTTTAGAGTCAGTGAAGAGGGTCCAACTGCAGTTGGATGATGCCTTGTTGAAGCTAACTGCTTAGTTTCCGCAGATTGAGAAGACTCACTCATACTGGCTTATTACACAAGACTGTAGATGATATTACTTTAGTTTGTCCCCGAGAGACAGAAGACACTGCTGAACTCGGTAATGTAAAGGATCTATCTCTGGTGTCAGAAATGTGTGAAATACAGTCGCCCTTCTCCTGAAAATCTATGTCTTGATTGATGGTGGAGTCTAAGGAGTGGTTAAAAGAAACTCCTGTCCACATGTGGGGAATTTTTGCTTTGAAAGTGTACAAGAAGACAAACTTACCAACATTACAGCAAAAAATAATACATGAAAAGGGAAACTTGTGTCCATGAGAACAAGCGAAACAAGACACTTTTGAGAAAAATCTAACACTTTCTGTTATTTAGCCTTCGAACATTTACTACAGTGTCCTATCTTGAAACGTTCATGAAAGTGAAATATTTAATTTTCTGTTCACCTTTTGATTCAGATCCAACCCCAAATTTAACGGGTCCTTCCTTGGTCTATGCTTCACCACTCCACCAAGTTTTGTGAAGATCAGTACAGCAGGGTTTTTGTTGTTGTCGCAGCTAAACATAGTGATATGGGTGGATAAAATATAATAGGAAATATTTTATACATCCTCATTCATTGTCTTTTAACAGCAATAGTGTGTTCTAAAGCATGCGTGAAATATTTATGTGCTATGAATGCTAAATAGGGTGACTGAAAATGGAGTTTTCCACTTTTTTTGACAGAAACATTGAAATTCAACTGCGTGTTTCAACATTCGCTCTTCTTTCATGTATTTCTGGATGTCCAGATTGTTTCCTCTCTCGGCACCTCATGCTGCTTGTTTCCCATTTTGGCCAGCTACTCTCTTATGTGCCTTCAGACTACAGAACACCTGTCATTATGAACCTATGATGCTCAACAAAACAGATGGGTCCTCCAGACAGTGACTACACACACACACACACACACACACACACACACACACACACACACATGTACTGACAAGCACAAGCATGCACACACATGTACACACAGCCACAAACCAACAATGGTCTCCTAGCAACTCCTAGTTAGTGGTCCCACGTTGGGGATGGTGCTCTTTTCACTTACATCAGGTGTTTGCCCTCCAGGGAAACGAGAAATAACCTTGAAGTGACCCTGGAATGCAGCTACTGTACAGTTCACCTCATTCCCTCAAACCACAAATAAACATTTTACCTAATCAAACCACAAAAGTCTATTAATGGCACAGTTCAGCTTTATATCCTCGATATGACTTTTTGTTTGGGTTTCTTTGCCTGTTTTTTTTTAACCTCCCAATACTTAACAATTCAAGGTGGACCATAATATTTATGTGTGAACCACTATGAATCCACTTTATCTCGAACAATACCAAATTTCATGTGAATTTTAAAAATTAAGTTCAAACTACTCCTGCGGGGAGCTTTCAGGAAATCAAAGATGTGAGCCTACAGTGTTTAGCTTTTAGCTACTGTATATTTTGTGTTTGACCACGTGTTTCCACAGGGTTTACATCTATTTTAGAAGTCCTGTTTAAGTCACACTAACTCTTAACAAAATAATTTGGACGAGTCTCTTTTTCTCTTTCTCCAACAGACTTTGTACTTTACTGTCTCATCCAGATGTGCTCTATGATACTGAAATTTGGTTGCGATCAATACAACATGAGTTGCTTCATAGGATTACCAATGTAATTTGGTCTGTACAATTTAAAGTACACGGGTTCTGTATCCAACTCTACCCCTCGGTGGTCTGATGTGGGGAAAGCTGTGTTTAAGAAGGGAACTGTATCACTCACTTTGGAAGGAGGGATGAAAAGCTGCCGACTCTGAGATTTAACAGCATCTGCAGTGCGCCCAGTTGGTATCCTGTCCCACACTGGGCCAGCTGCAGAAACACTAATCTGATGTTGTGTATGTGTGTGTGTGTGTGTGTGTGTGTGTGTGTGTGTGTTTGTGTGAGACAGTGAAATGGAAAGATAGGGCATACAAAAGAGCTATTGTTTATACACCATTTGTGTGCGTATATGTAGCATCACAGGGCGCCCAAAGGTGAGTGCATGTGTGAGTTGTGCTACATTTTGTGTATGTGTGTGTGTGTGTGTGTGTGTGTGTGTGTGTGTGTGTGTGTGTGTGAAGTTGCTGTGAGTAGTGGCTTCTTTTCTGCTCAGCAGTTCGTTCATGACTGAACCCCCTCAGTGTCCTCGTGTGATCCAGTGATCGATGCGAAGCTCTGGAGGTGCCTTTCACACGCACACGCATACACACACAGACACACGCACGCACACACACACACACACACACACACACACACACACACACACACACACACACACACACACTCTTCACAGCTTGTCGCCAATGAAGGTTACAGTAACAAACCCAACATCTCACTCACCCTCAATGAAGGAATAAATGGATCAGTCCATTAGTCATTCCCTTCCTCCTTCCTCTTCACTCACTCATTTGCTCACTCACTGTTCTCTCATGTATCACCTCACCAATGTAAAGCTGCACTCACCACCACCGCCAGCATTCTGCACTCAGTAAGTTTCATCACAGGTGATGCAGTCACTCACACACTCATTCATGGCTTCAGTGAATGGGTCAGCTAATTGTTCAACTGACTGATGCAATTTTACACCCAAATTAGTGTGTATGTGCAGTTTTTTTCCCCCTGATGTGTCATGTTTGACTCCAGATGGCTAGCGAGCTGCTAGCTGTCGTGCTCCTGTCAGGGTAAATGTTTGTTTTCAAACTTATTTTGAGGCTGCGTTCACTCTTTCAGCCCTGACTGCAGCTCACTCAGCATGTATTGTTAGCATAACCATGCCATGCTTTGTGTAGCCTGTATAAAAATAAAATGCAGCTGCGGTGTCTCTAGTTTAACAGCACTGTAGCGAGCAGGTGACAGATGTGTATTTGCGGGCTGGCAAGGGAAAAATTAGTGTAGCCTGTCTACCTGGGTTTTATGATGGCATTACAGCCCAATCAGAGGTTGTGCAGATAAATGTCACCAATGGCTGATGAGGACTGTTTGAAGACTCAATGAAAAGCAAGAGTTAAAAAAGACCAGTGATGCTCCAGCATGATTTTCATTCAAAATGAATAAAGATTAAATAGATGATATAAAATATTAAAGAGGATAGCAACCCGTATTGTCTTATAGTAAAAGATTCAATAAAAGCATCACAGGGAAACTTTAGAGTGCATTTCCTGCTTTTGTTTTTATCATCAGTTTATTCATTGTGCCCCCCCCCCCCCCCCCCCCCCATTGCCTATGTGGTTTAGCCTTTATTTAAAAAAGAAACAAACAAATGTGCACACATATCCGGGCAAGCAACTACACTGTTGCAAGACAAGAGAAAAAAAAAGAGAATTTCTCTGCACACTGTTATGCTCCCAGTGAACAACTTTCATTCTAACAAGGCAACATTGCAATCTTCAGGATGAGGAAGTCAGAGGTGGCGTGGCTCAGAGGTAGAGTGGCCATCGAGCAACCGAAGGGTCGCTGGTTTGATCCTCACTCTTCCTCCGGTGACCAAGTTGAAGTATCCTTGAGCAAGATACTGAGCTCCTGATGGCCCTGTGATGAACTGGCGACCCATCCAGGATGAACCCCGCCTCTCGCACAATGTCAGCTGGGATAGACTTCAGCCACCCCAACCCACCCACACCCCACACCCCTTAACAGATAAGCAGTTTAGAAAATGTACGGATGGAAGATGAAGAGGATCTTGTGAGAATAAAAGCTGGTCTTTTGGAGCCCAACAGTGAGCGGTCCAATTCTCTTTCTCTCTTTTTGTTAAGCCTTTATTTTATCCTGAGCAACGGCCAGGTGAAGTACTCTACATTGAGATTTGTATCATAGCAACCACAGTATTTGCAGGGGGGGAAAAAAGCACACTTCCGAGGATCTAGTGTTCCCAGCCAGGTCTTTTCAGAGGAGCACTTGCCTTATTCACATTTGAGTGGACGCAGCTTCTCATTCTCACCCAAGTTATTAGTCAGAGCAGCTTTGACCCCTGAATTGCCTTGTTAAACTCTGCATAGGCTCTTTGATTGTGTGCAGAGAGGCATTGGTATTACTAGCTGGTATTTGGTAGAGCACACACACTCCCATCAATCTGTGTGGAGACGCTAGGTGCAGGGCTTTTGCTTCTAATGTTTTTCAGGTTTTCCACAGGTAAGAAAGTAGGTTAGTTGTTTTATTCTCTGTCTTTTGTTCGGAGACGAGTAGTCTTAGCTCCGAGTCAGGAGTCCCCTTTTGGCTCTGATTGATTTAAGCAGCACCCTGCGGGCTTTTTCCCCTTTTGTAGTTTGCTTCTGTGTTTTATTTTTGGCATTTGTAGTAGACAATTAAATCTCAAAATCCTTCCTGTGTTCTGAAGAACTTTGTTAACCAAATCTGTTGGGTTTTATGTTGCTTCCCCTTGAGAGTTGGGTCATAAAAAAATGTCACCAAACTTTAAATTGTCAAATTGAAAGGTTGGGGAAATTTGAAAGCTTTATTTAAAAGATAACTCCGGAGACTTTTTTAATTGTTATAGGTTATCCTCACAGCTGCTGTTTTGCACCAAGGTAACTCAGGTGTACTCTAACTGATCAAGTTAACTATGGTTCTGTGCCAGGGCCATACCTTTTGCCATGGCTGCTGTGAAAGTAGCCTATGACACATATTTGGAGGATTTCCACAAGAAAGTTGGTCCAAAACACAGATGAAGCAGAAAACGAGGCCACTTTTAGTCCCATGAGCATTTGAAACTTACACCCCCCCCCCAAAAAAAAAATCTCCATGTAATGTAGTGTTTGGAATTTATTGGTTTCTGTTGAATGTATGAAAGTTTAGCAAATACTGCAGGTTCACTGAAGAGGAGAAGCACATTATTTGCTCTCGCATTTTACAGTCAAAAGTCTAGCTTAGCTCCAAGTTCTATTTATATAGTACTGTATAATCCATTCACTGAAATGGTCTGCTAACAGCCGTTCAGACTGCTCACACCTACATTAAATGATCAGTTGAGGTGAGAATGAGATTTATCTGAGTGCTGTCCGGTCAAACAGGTTACTGCCTCCTCTTCAGACTGTTGCTCCGTGTTGACATTGGGGGAAATAAATCCAGCAGGATCGATACCAGCTTTTCGTTTCATCGATTTGCTCATACAACCTCGCCCTCGTCCCACCCAGAGGTTCTTCCGCCATGCTGACCCCTCTCCGTCACCTGTGGACACCATTCATTCATCTAACTACATATAGTGCCTATTGATTTCACCTAATGGAGACAGGGACATTCTACAGTGTCTACAGAGGGTGCAGCTCTTAGAGGTCTTGTGATGTCATGTTTTTGCAAAAAAAAACAATGGTGGTACAACCCAACACTGGTTGCTGAAAATGTACTTTTTGCGTGTAGGATCTGTACAGTAGGGAACCAAAGCTTCAGATTAGTGCCAAAACACAACTCCCAGGATTGGGGGAGAAAAATCATCCTAAAGTAAACTTCTAAATAAGACACTGCTGTGCAACAACATATTCTTACCTAACCTGATGAAAGGATTAGCTGGCAAGCTAGCCACAGTGAGACTAGGGAGCAACTTTGATGAAACAATGGGTGTTCTATAGTTATTCCGTTATGTGATAATGCAATACTCAAAAAGTGTCTAATGTTCCCTTGCCTGGACTGCACACTGCCCCGCCTGTACTAATGATACACTTAACTGTTCAAAATGATTGAATTAACATGTATAAATGCTGCATTAGCTTACCTTTCAGTCTTTATACAATGTTACAGATGAGAGTCGCTGTCAGCTGTTGTGATTGATAGCCGATGGGCACGACACAGGATGACGACCAGTGTAACCTTTTGCTGTGGCGGTGTTTTGTTTCCATCACTCCATCAGTGATGGTCTTTTGTTTATTTCTGTCCTTCCTCGGGGGTAAATAAACCCCACTCTGCCAGAAAGGAGCCTGGGTAATGAGGCTTGTGTCTTTGGAAGCTCTACATCCACAGGGTCATGGGTCAAAGTCTGAGATAGAGGGGAAATGGATATGAGGGTAGCAGAGGGATCTATTTATGTTATAGTCCTATGCATGGGTGTGTTTTTGCATTCATGTGCTACCATGCGATCTGTCCCCATCTTTATTTTTGAATCCAAGTAATAATGCAATGCAGGTTGCAAAAGGGGCATCAAAATATGTTTTCTTTCGTTGATATATTTCCTGGCTGTATGATTGTTTTCTGCCAGTGCTTATGGATGTCATTGGTATGTTTCTCCTTGTGTCTCCTTGAATTTTTTTTTTAAGTTTCAATGTGCTCTAGAAGTAAACTTCACCTGCTGGAAAATCGATGCAACCAAAACAAAACTGTCAGTATTTTGTGCAAAACATTTCGTATATAATAACAAAGTAAATCCTATGTTGAGATAAAGTGATGCTGTAAATGGCAAACTTTGTGCAGCTGTATAGGTAAACAATATATTTATGATAATATTGTAACTGATGCATCTACTCGGAGTCCTAACAAAGTTGCTCTTATAGCGACACACCTCCAGCCTCTTGTGGTTCCCACAAGTCTACAGAACACACAATACACACAACAGACTACGTTCCAGCTAAATATACACATTTACAATCAGCCACAACATGAAAATCACTGATAGTTAACAGTTGACATTTTAACGAATTATATTAATTACCAAGTTACCGTGGCAGGAGGTGCTGCTTTGGAAAAGGAGGCAAACATACGAATCTAAGCGACTTTGATGTAGGAAAAATTCTGATGGCTAAGTAACCTGGTCAGGGCTAAAAAAAACAAAAACAAAACTGGTGTGCAGTTGTTACCAAATGTGACCTGGGGACGGAAAACTGGTGAACAGGGTCATGTCTGTACATATCCCACAGAAGAGTTCATGTCTCACACATTACTCAAAGAACTGATGCAAATAGCTTGGTGCTGGACACCAAATTACCCCCTCAGAGTCCAGCCCAGCTGTTTGGGCAGCATGAGGGGCACCTACACAGTATTCTGCAGGTGGTTTTAATGTTTGGCTGATGGATGCAGATCTTTGATGGTGGGGGAACCCAGAGCGCTGAGAGGACACCTACTGTACACAGACATGGGGAGAACATTTAAATTCCACTCTGAAAAAAGATGTGGGTCAGCTTGGCCTTGAACCTGGGACATTCTTGATGCACTGTGTGAACCACTGAGCCCATGCATCACCCAAAAGGCAATTACATTGAAAAGAATGTTTTCATTTCACCGAATATTTATGGTGAGGGAAATTTTTCAGTTGTTATTCTGTCCTTAAGTTAAGGCACATGTCTCAATGTTTGAGATTTTGATAATAGGACTGTTTTTCTGACCTGTATTTGTCTTCTTTGCTCTGGTCATAATTGTTATAGGCTTGGAAGTAATTTTTCTCTGGTCTTTTTTATTTTTCATTTTGCTTTGTACTTTTTTGTTTGTTTTGCACTTTCCAGCTACCGTACATCAGGTCTGACCATGCAGTGCTGTGTGGCCCCTTTTCATTTTCTGCTTAGATCCAAAGCCTTTAAACTTTCCTTTGAACACACATCAACAGCAGCTCATCAGGACCCAATACAACCAGTGACGGTCTGTGATGGAACCTCAGCTAATTATAATCAGATCCAGCATCCTACAGTACTCTGCCGGGGAGCAACGTATGACTTCAGTACAGACCGAAGATTTGCAGGATTTAATAGCAGTTCGCCAGCCACTCTCTTAATAGACACAGAAATAGCACATTGAGTCTCGTTCACTGTTCTGCCACAATGACATGATTCCCACCATGCTTTTCAGTCAGTCTGCTGTGGTCATGGGTTGTTTGTGTATGCTGTTTTATGTGCATGACTGACTGTGTGTGTGGAAGTTTTGTTTTTGTTTTTTTTCATATGGTGTGTGTACTTCCACATACATGTGTACCATTCCTTTTTTATTCTTTGTGCTGTCTCTCATTGTGTATTTTTATATATTTCATCTTGAAGGAATTCAGTGAGACTAAGTAGAATCCCTCAAACACAGGAATCTCCATAAAGAATAGAATGTTTGAGAAGCATCTCTGAGAAACTCTCTCGTAAACCATCTGCGCTTGCCAGTGGTGTAGTACCAAGTCCTGAACTCAATGCAATTTGATAACTTACCACCATGGAAGCCGGTCTAGACTCAACCTTGATGACTCTGTACTCGATCTCAAACTCAGGATGATGACGACCCAGTCTACTGGGTGACTCGAGCACTGTCCTGCAACAGTTCATATCCATTCTGATCTGCCTCACATCCTGTTACATGATCTGAAAGTAGAGGTGCACATGGGCCAAACTAGTCTGTAGAAACATCTGTTGCTGATAACACTTAATACATGACATATTGTGTCATATATTGTCAATATTTTCCTCTAATACTCATTTTATTATATCCAACTGTATCCTTCATGAAAACCACTTCACTCTAAAACTATATAAGCTTTGCTTGTGCCCTGCTGAAGCTTTAGTGTACCAGTATTGAAGTATTTTCCCACAGCATACAGACTTTAAATGATGAGGCTGAGGAGGTGGGTGCAAATAGTTGGACCTCTTCTGTCGGCGCAGGATGGGAATGAAGCAGGCAGTGGGTGGAGGTCTGGCCTGAGATTAGCCCTCTAAGATTAGTCCTCCACTGTCAGAGTGATCCCGGGACTGCAGCAAAGGCAGGGCCGGCCTCTCCTCTGCAGCTCCCCATGTATCCATTAATGTAAACACGATCAATATGTTTGTTGTGAGACCTGCACAACTAAAAGGAAAGCTAGACCGCAGGACCATGAGGTTGAAATCTTGCAGCCTCATTCTCTATGTACACCCAAACGCTTCTATGTACTTTCATTCCTTCCACTGTGATTATAAACAACTTGATCTTACAGAAATGTGGGAAATGACCACGCCCTCTTAAGGCTGCATTGTATGTGACAGTCATATGATGTGTGAAAGTTATATGTCAGAACCATGGACACATCACTGGCAGAGTCCATTAAGATCCTTTTGTTGAGGTGGTCACACAAATACCCCACAGTTAAACAATGTTATGTTATTGATATCAGTGACAAATTGAAATGAAAACATTATGTTTATTAAGTCTTTATGCACAGTCTGGTTGCATTTTGGCACAAAAACACTTAGTAAAATGTTGGAAAAACATCATGGTTTAGCTTAAACATATGAAGCATGTCCAACCACCAGCCCAGCCTGCCCCGTGATGTGGACTGGAAGCAGATCACTTTCACTATAATCAATTACAACTGCAATACTGACACGGACCCGTGTGGGTTCCTCATGCCAAATCCTTATTGTTGTCTGTTTTCGTCCTCTATGCAGTTCCCAGGAATATAAAATAACAGTAAAAACACAAGACTGGGTAAAAAAAATAAAATAAAAAAAGGTTAAAAATAATGATGGTTAAATAGGGCCTTGCTCAAGGGCACCCAGGGCACATTACCACAGTTGCGGTGACATGTCATCACTTTCCCTGCTGAAATGTATCGTGCCAATCCTGGGCATTGAACTGACAACCTTCTGACCACTAGCTTGTTTCCCTAACATTTAGTCTCCTGCTAGATTAATTCTACTGTATATGTCACCATTACCAGTCAAATTAGGCAAATGAAGTCAATGTGTATTAATGTTTGTGTAGGTAAACTGGTCAGTATACACACACAATAACTCTGGTAATGTCTGAGAACAACACTGGGAGTCTGATTATCCTGTTTAAAATCAGAACACACAGGTGCAGCTGGTGTAGCAGGTAAAACGATACCTTGAATCAGACATTAAACCATCGCCTTTGCATTTCAAGAGCAAGGATGTAAGCCAGTTGCTAGCTGGCATAGAACTCACTGCCAACAATGTATGAAAGTGTGTGTGAGAGTGTGTGAATGTGTTGCAACTTTCATTTTCTATTGGGTGTATCGCTCCTTCCGTGACTTCCCTCTTCTCACTCACCTGTTTGTCTCCAGAGCAGAACTATTAAAGTTGGCTCGGCTCCCTTAAACAGGGTCATTTCTGCAATGCATTGTCAATTTTTTGGCTTATCAAATATTAATACTTGTGCAGAACAGCTACAATGTGAAGCAGAGAGAGGAGCAACCATGATAGATGAGTAGGGAAGATATTGTTAAATAAGATGTACAAAGATTCGGTGGAAGAATTACTCATGTAAGAATGAAAACAGAGATTGGCCTCAGTTAACTGGTTATGAACGTCAAATTCTTACAGGAGCCGTCAGACACAGACTCCCTCTTTTTCAAAAATGCTGCAGTGTTGCTATGACTCCATTTGGAAAAATCCCTTTGAACTCTGTCCATCAAGCCTGGCTACCATGTTTTTCTCATTCCTCCCTCTATCTGTAATCACGCACTGTCTCCCATCTTGGACTGGCATGCAGTTCTGGCACAAACCTCTCACACAGAAAGACTTTTCTTCATTTTAATGGCATGGCTTTTGATTGAGAAGAGAGAAAAATTCATATCTGATGAGCACTTTATTGTTGTGTAACTTCTGTTGCTCTGTTCCCAAGTTCGCGTGCTTCTTTTTTTTTTTAACCCAAAGAGAATTTTTTTTTTTTTTATGGTAAGCAGCGTATTTCAACCTATAATTCTCTGCAAGGTTAGCTATTATTCATCTACTGTGCTAATGTGTGTGTTTGTGTGTGAAAAAAAAAAAACATCTGGGAACTTTTATGTGTTTGGCAACCTCTGTGAGCTTTTCAGTGCAGTTATTGTTTTCTGAGGAATCTGCTGGCTGGGTGCAGCCACTGCTTGTTCCAAAACAACTATTGACCAATTCTAGTTTTTACATGAGTGTCATGTCCTCAGCTGGTCCGTTCTCTCTACCTCCACTCTGAAAGCTTCTGTTGTCCCTGCCTGTTTTATTTTTCCGTCTCCTACGCTAGTCGCTTGTTCTCCTGTCACACCTGTGACTCCTCTCTAATCAGCTGCTTCCTTCCCAGCTGCTCCTCATCTCTAATTAGTGCTTCGGCTCCTCCTTCCTTCCTATTGGTTGACTTCTCTTACACGCCGTATTACCTTGATTTAGTGTTTGTATGTCTAAAATATCAAGTGGAAACAAATCCCACAAAGCCATTGCATCCTAGCTAGGTATAAAATGACGCTTTTATCTTTTTCTTGGCTGCTCCATTCGCCCTGGCAAACTTCATCTCGGAAGTAAACTGAATGGGAGTTACACAAATCTTTACATCATGAAGAGTGCCACCATCTGACACCATGAATGGGGGCCACATGGCTCCTTGACGGTCGCTCCCTGTGCCTGCAGAGGAACAAAATGTTGGTCAGAAGTGGATAAAGAACTAACTAGAACTACTGTAACACAGTAGGTTTTGGTTACCAGTGATCAATATCAATTTATTACTTCTCACGATGAAGCTTACCTGAAGCTTACCTGAAGCTTACATGGCAAAACAACATCAGCTAACTTTCCTAACACTGATTGTGTGACCTGCAGTCACCATTTGGTTGCTAATCACATCAGGTGACTGATGAAATAATCTTAAATTCCTATTAAAAAAAAATGACGATTTTATATTTTTATGTTTGCTAATGTAACTGCCTCTGCAATCATTAAATGCAACTAGCCTAATGTTAATTATGCTAGCTGGATAGTAGGCACGGCTAGTATAGATGTCAATAGCCTTAATTAGGTTACTCAGCACTCAAGTTCTTGAATATCATGGATGTTAATTGTCTACCTCGTCTTCCACATTTGAATAACACCAGTGCGCTAAAACATCCATCCATTATAAGATTGCTTTATTCGTAACTTGGGGCCACTGCCTACCGTGGTCAGTCCAGCGACCCATGCTGCAGGCGCTGGCAGTAGCAGCAGTCACTATGACTTGCCACCGCAGTATTAGCAGCTGCCACAAGATCCCTGATGCCAAAATTGTGTATAATTTCCATCTGTATAATATGGTGCTGTAGTACCAGCTGTTAGTGTGTAAAAATAGCTGTTGTTCTAATTGTACTGCTGATGAGAAGTAAACACTTATCTAAACATTGCATATTTTCTCATCGTGGTAGATTGAAAGAAAACAAACACGGTACTGGCGTCTGCTGCTGAACAACACTAGCTTGTACTGGGATCGGTTCTTATTTTTTTGTCACACTTATTCATATGACGGGGTTTGACAAAACATTCCTTACAAAAATCAGTAAAACCAGTCATAGTTCTGCTACGCCACGAACTACAGCCTTCGCAATGACCTTGACAAGAGATCAACTCCTCCCTCGATCTGATGAAGGCTTATCTGTTGCAGGACATTTGTATAGTATTCAATAAGCCACTTGCTCGTGGTATTAATGTTTTGGCTGATCAGCGTATATAGATATGTGCATCACAAGGATATTTTAAAATTGCGGTGTTGTACACAATGATCACAGTATGACTTTCTCACCAAATTATAGTACTCGGCTCTTTGCTGTGTTATTTGTGACAGCAAATGTGACTGTTGTGTTTTCTATGTTTCAGCTGCAATTGTTTGAAGCGCTGAAGACATTCAGCACAGCGTCATACAGAAGAAGCTCCACCTCTGGTGCAAGTGTTTTGACGGTGAGTAACAATACTGGTGATGTTTTGTGTGTTATTTTTAAGTTTCTGTATGCCAGTATGGTGCATACATATTTAGCAGTGTGATGAAATTGACAACAAAAATAGAATGTAGCCATCACTTATTTAACATTTTTTGTTTTAAAGGGTTTATTTTGATGAACTTGCCTGTAAACTTGCTTAAATCACGTTAGCTCACTTCAATCTCAAGAGGTTTTTTTTTTTTCTTTTTTTTCTGCACCTACAGTGAATTTTTTTGAAAATACAAACAGTGTGTTCCAGCATCCTGCCACAACCTCTGAGCGTTAGTGTGAGAAAGAGAAGACATGTTTTCTAAAGGTTGACTTGCTTATCCATGCTCTTCCTCATGGCATCTTGTGGGATTTGTGCTCTAACAATAGAAGCTCAGAGGAATCCGATGGAACTGTGGCGCGGTCTGATCTTTGTTATGTGACTTGTGGGCCCAGGAACATTTGTCTGCCTTCATCCCTCGATATGTGTGGGATGAACGGATCCTTCCCTGGAGAGTCCAAACTGTTTGCTCTCCATCTTCCTCTGCTCTATCCTTTTTTATCATTTTCCAACCTTCTTTTTTTCCCACATCCATTTAATCTCTATCACCTTCCTCTTTTCCTATTTCATTTGATTGTTCTTCCTCCCCTTCATCTCCATTCTCCTTCCACCTCCTGTTATTACACCTTCGATTGCTTGTTATCATGTGAATGTGAGCGCATGCAGAAACACATCTATACTAGCAAAATAATGAGCATGAGCATACTTAAAACTACGGGATGGATTGCCGTTAAATATATCGCGGACATCTGGAGTCCCCAGAGGATGAATCCATTTCACATTAGTGAATTTCCATTTCCATTATCAGGTTGACGTTTGTGATTCAGAGGGAAATACCTTGTTGGATGAATTGTCCAAGAATTTACTACATAAATCAAAGGGTCCCCAAAGGTGTATCTTATGCTGCTAACTCCCCAGACATTTATTATCGTCACAATTTTCCAACAGTAACCTGAAGGCAATATTCCGAATAAAACCCAATCAGAGTAAGTAATAACTTTGGATAGTTGTGGCGTATTCCGATCTTAGTTTCGTTAGTGATTAGACAGCAGAATCTGCAAGAAAACAATCAAAATATACACTAGGGGCATGACAGGTGGAATGCAAGGTGGAAACACGGTATGTAGGGATGCAAACTGAGCATGGATCATTACTCATTAGGTAGACTTTGCTCTGGAGATTGTAACCTGGAATATTAAGCAAGGTATCAAACATCTTATTTGAAGTATTGTCCCACGGTCAGAAATACTGTTGTCCATGTAAATGTAGCCAATCAGTACGTTAACATGATGCTAGAAAAATTTGGTAATTTGTTAAATATTGTGCCAGGCGAACTTAAATTGGACCTTTTAGAAATACATGTAAACATGCCTCTTTGACTCAAATTGTTCAAAGGTGGACCAGATAACACACTTCCAGAGATGAGCATACTCTTGTTGTTCTACACTGACACAAAGGCAGGGGTTCATAAATGCCCTAATCAAGTTACAACTTTTGGCTTTAAGCTTAAACCACCCAATAGCATGACAAAGCTGTTAGCGTAGCTGTAGAAATGCTAATGTATATTTTATTAACTCTTTGTTACGATCCTGACACAAAAATAGAAGCTTACCCCTGAAAATGTTGTTGCCTTTAACCAACAAATATTGTTGTGAAACTGGTTCAAAGAGGAAAAACCTTTAATGATCAATTGATTCTATGTCCAAAATGTGTGTCCTAAAACAATGCACACACACACACACACACACACACACACACACACACACACACACACACACACACACACACACACATTGAGCCAGTGACATTCCTGTGCACATTGGGTTTTTCCCCAGAGTCACTAGATCACTGTCGGATTAGCCCCCTATTTCCCTGCAGGCGGTTGGGGTGCCCCAAGTGTGTCTGTATTTTTCATTTTGTGTGTGTGTGTGTGTGTGTGCGTGTGTGCATGCATGCGCATCCACTGTCTCGTGAATGAAATAGCAGGGAACACAGTGATTAACAGTGAATGTGGTTGCTCCCAGCCCTGGCACAGTCATGGGGAAGTACTGAGCTGTGTAAGTACCTGCTTTATCCCACCAACCCCCCCAGTGAGAGGACAGGATAAAGACATGGAGATCACACCTGCGCCCCCACCCAGCCACCTTTTCTAACACACACACTCACATATCCACAGACTCATACATCTATGTATGACCCATGTTTCTTCTTTCTAAAGCTTCTGGTTACAACCATATCGGACGCGTGTGCGCCATCGTCCAAACATGACCCCTCGCTGCTGGAACGGAAGTGTTACACCACCTTAAACAGACAGATACTCAGATACAGACAGATCTGTGGTCAACTCTGTTCCGGCTGCCACTGGTCCTCGGATCCAGCCAGCAGACTTCAGATCACAGTGGCTGAATCTTTGGCTGGTCTTGTAGAGGCTGGCAGTGACTTTCAAGGAATGAGAATTTGAATCAAACAATTTCTGTGGCGAGGAACACAGAAATCCTGTAGGGACCCTTCATACCAAATAGTAAGTGGAGTAAGGTGAAGCTGGGTGGGATATGGAGGTGCACAGAGCCAATGGTGGCGCTTACTAACAGCTGGCCATTATTTAGTGACATAAAATTTAGAAACAATTATAATTAGCATCAGTTTTTTTTAGCTATTGATGGGTTTTATAGGAGTCTGTTAGGCTGTGATAGATGCTGGTAGACAGATGGTTCATCCAATCACCTGCTGAATATTTCCTAAAAGTGTGTCTGTGGAGGACTTCCTGATGGTTCTGTGTAACAAACTATCTGGCGTGTCAGGTTAATGTACAGCGAAGAATGATGGAAATGTCATAAGCATCAGATATTAGAGAAACAACATTATGCCGGTTGAAAAGTCAAATCGTTACAGGATCATTTCACAGTAATCTAGCAAATAGTACAGCGGCAGGGATGCTATTAGGAACCATCATCTTGGAATAAGGGTATAAGTTGACATATTTCAGTAGAATCAAGAAAGCTTTTGACCTGTCAACCCTTTCAGCATCAGAGTATCACCAAAGTTCATCCACTTTAGAATATAAATGTCAATATACCTGTAATACTGACATATCTGTGTCAGAATTAACTGATCAACCTGCACACAAGCATTGCATCTCTAAAGATACACTGTTTGTATGGCTCATGCACTTAAATATCCAAACCTCTCCTGGTTCCAGCCTTTCACCTGTTTAGTGTCATTTTTGTTCAAATAGAATACAACAATGATTTTTTTTTTTTTTTTGAACTGCTGGAGTTCCAGTCAATTATAAGTCACCTTCCCATTCTGTCAGCATCTGCTGGGCTGACTTCAGAAGGATTCCACCCTTTAGGTTTGGACCTTTTTTTTTCTGTCTTGAAAAAGCCAGTGAAGCTGTTGTAGCATCTGGTGCCGCGGCTGCTGAGGGAAAAAAAAAGGGTTACACCTGCAGGGAAATTAGTAAAGCAACAGCAGTTTTGAAATGTGAATGAAAGTTTCATTTAAACCATCATGTATTTATACCCGTGTGTTGAACTGGCCAAATGAAACGGTGAACTGCAGGTTATGTGACATGCTGAGTGCTGCTGTGTGCAGAAGCGCTGACAGTGACAGCGTTTAGTGGTGATACTGGGGCGCTGGAGGTCTCTCAAGTGTCACAGAGCGCTATAGCCACATAATTTGATATAGCTGCAGTGACGAGAATGAAAAAAAAAACCCCGAAAAAAACGGCAACCTATAATTATGCTGCCCGGGTTACTTCTCAGAGTAAGGTGTGTCAGTCTCATCCAATTGTACACACAACCTTCAAGCGTTTGTATATCAGGTCAATTCTATGAGGAACCAGATTTTGATCAACTTTCTCCCACTTGGATCTTCTTTCTTTAATAATAAAAAAAAAGACCTCGGGTCTGGCCTGATGACTTTTTTCTCTAAAGATTCATTTGCCAAACAATAATCACAAGAAGTGTTAGTCAAATGATCTCCCTCGCACAGAAACAGTGCTTAAAATTCACTCCACCCCCACCCCCTGTCAATCACTGACGGCTGCATCAGATCAGAGTTTTTTTTCCAAGCCAGGACTGAAGTTGGTGGAGATCAGTGGTGTCAGAATTCCCCCGGCCTCCCTCCATCCCCAGAAGGTCACTTTGCCGCAGGCTCTTTCTTTGGCTCTGAGGGTTGCAGGGAAGCTAATGTGGCCGACTAATGAGAGGAAGAAAGACAGGGAGAGGGCGAGAGAAAAAAGCAGCGAGCAGATTAACTTCAGATTTCGATTTAATCTGTCATCTAATGCCGAACTGTGTTGTACAGTTTGTGGCAGATTATTAATGATCTTTCGAAGTCACTGAGCAATAAAACATGTTCTCCCACTACTGCTGTTTGTGAGGCTTTTTTTGTCGACCCGTTTTCTCTCCTGAAAGTGGATCAAAACTGTTTATTTGCCCGTGTGTGTGTGTGTGTGTGCGCGCGCGTGTGTGTGTGTTGCTGCACCACTGTGTAGATTTTTATCCTCATCTTTGTGTGCCTGTGTTTGCACACGTTTCTCTCTGTCACTGGCTTTAATCATCTGTGCAGCAAGGCCATGGCAGCAGTGACCCACCCACGTTTATTCAGTGTATGAATCTCTTTCTGTATACTTGTGCTGCAGTCCTGTTGCACTGCTAATGACCCAGCAAAGCACCTTAATGACAAGGAACACACACTCCCTGCTGTTCTGCGAGCCACAACTAATAAGTTGGTCAGTCAAACATGGAAAGTATTGTAACCCCTTTAAAGAAATCAACGAGGAAACAGCAAAGCGGGAGATGCAACGAACCAATAAGATTTATCTAGAATGAAAAAGCTGCCTTCAATCAGATCTGTTTGTGTCTTTGATGGGCGGGGGGGGGGGGGAGTGTGGCGGTGCTCTGTTACACGAGAGAGAATAGTAGAACTGAATTTGTTTGTTTATCTTTTACTCCTAATTCCTCATTAAAACCAGTCAGAGGCAGCGGGAGCTCTTTGATAAGGAACAACTCAGTGTTTGCTTTACTTCTCTAAGCGCCGTCATCGGGTAGGCCTACTGTGTGAGTTGGCTGCAGACACCAGGATATCGTGTTGATTTACTTTATTTAAAATGTCTTTTTTTCTTAATGCCGCCATTATTTTGTTGCAAGCTGTTTACTCACTTGTAATCTGGTGAATCAGAACATTCAGCAGCTTTGTCTCAAACGGATTCTTGTCTTCTCCCATCTCTTACATGACTAACTGTTCACGTTACTGTCGCAATGCCAGGCATGTGTGCGAATAGGACGGCGTGTGTGTCCTGCAGCCCACGGTTTAACTCTGTGTGTGTGTACCAAGGACGGCATTATATTTAAAGACGAAGCTGTGGTCATTTCCCAGTGTTCCTACCCGGATGGCTTCCATCTAAAACAAAGATCGAGTTCAGCTCATTTTTCAACTCCACGTCCAAGCTTTAATAAAGCCAAAGTTTCGATGGGTCAGTAGAACGAAGGGTCTGCAGGGTGGAGGAGGAAGGAGGAGGTGGTGGGCACTAATTCCACGGTCGCTTGGTGTTGGTTTGGGAGCTCATTAGTGCCGTGTTGTACTGTCACACATACGCGTCAACTTGCTCAATCATACCAAGCAAAGACGCGTTTAAATCCAAAATTAGTTTCTGGCTACAAGCCCCCTCACGCCCAAATATCCAGAGGAGTCTGATTTATGGGTGCGCGGCCCAGAAAATACCACAGCCCTCCATCTCTGAGCCCCCGTGTTCAATGCTTGAAGATTGGTTTTTGTTTCCTTTTTTTGTGACTTTATTACTCTTGACTTTTACTTTCTACCGTCACCCCCCAATCTTTTTCTGTCGTTTGAACAATACCTTCCAGATTTCTCTCCTGATCAGGGTTGATCTGTCTCTCACCTTGTCTCCTAACTTTATTCAGTGTCACCTTTTAAGGAAGAATCAAACGAGAAACATTTACTTTAGTGTCAGCAACCAAAAGCAGCAGCAAAAACGTATTGATTACAAGAAAAAAAAAAGAAATCTGTGGAAAAAAGTTCTGAAATGTTGTTCTTTTTTCCTTGAGGAAAATACAGCATACTTTTCAACTCAATACCTTCTACCTACCTACCCGTTCTGAGGACTCAGAAGTATACATTATTTTCATTTTAAAGTGAATTTTTCTCAAATATCATCAGTTACTTTATTTACACACTCTTAAATGTCTTGAATTTATGAGCATTTACCCCCTGCATGATTTCTTGGTGCATTTCCATTTTAAGCATATTTGAAGTGAGCTGTATAAATGTCAACTCAAAACTGCACTGCATTAGCTATGATTCCATCAACTGGTATGGAGTTAGTAGTATAGGCTTTGAAATGCCACCAGTAGATGGCAGTATTCTAGGCAATGTTGCAAATAGTTGTGTTTGTACCAGACTAGAAGAAGAGTAGTCCATCAGCAAAAAGAGCCAGGTCTTTAGGAAGGACGTAGACTAAGTTTGGGAATAACTGGAGGATGTAAGCAGCAGTGTCGGAACTTATTCTCAGAGGTGTTTTTCATCTCCTGTTTTGAACATTTACTCTTTTTTTTTAAAACACCTTAATGTGCGTGAAAACTTTTTTTCCCCCTATTTTAAAAACAAAAAATTCAAATTTTGCAATTTCCATTAACCTTTACAGTATGTTATACTTCAAAATGTGCATCAAGTTTCACCAATAAAATTGGAACTCAACTAGTGGCTGTAGTATCTTGTTCTGTGTTTGCCTTCCCATCATTTTCTCTCACAAACTGGAGTTCTTTTTTAAAACTCAAGGAATTCCTTGCAGTAACCTTTACCAGTGAAATTGCTTATGCAACACGTACAGCATCTTATAAACAGAGAGCTGTAAAAACCTGTGGATGCTCCACTTCAAGCTTGTCAAATGTATATTAATAAGATGAGTTGAGATATTTCTCTCTCTCCCTCTGAACATGATGTGCAGTTCAAACCATGAAACAGCCTCTCATTTGGTCCTCGCTACTGTAACGGTGTGTACCTACAGTATCTCATTTCCCTGTACACCAGTACCCTCCGCACTCTCATTAAGGGGCCTGACTTTCCTCTAAATCCACCAGGGTTTGATCATTAGGACGTACGGGAGGAATCAATCCGGTGATTGAATTCACATCACATACACCTCCAGCTCTCATCAAATGACCTTGACTGCTGCCACTGCCAGCACTGCTTGATTTTAGATGAGAGGCTAAGTATGATAGTAGGATGTGTGATGTGCAGATGAAGTATAGCACTGCACATTAGCAGGTTGGAGGAGGTAAATTGAAGCAGGCTAATGAAAGTGCCATGGTGACTAATTTAAAGTTCAGCTCCCACGTACAGGTAATGAGAGTAAAGGCACACTTGAAGCAGCGCACAGGCCTGAGTCGTTGATTTGAGTTGTGTGTGTGCGTGTGTGTCTGTGTGTATGTAAGGACGTGAGGTAGTCTCAGAGCTGTTAGTTAAGCGGTGCAGTTCACAACACTCATGGTCCTGATGGTGATGTACCTCATCAGCGTGGCACTGCCTGTGTCAGCTCCCAGAATGCACCTCATCTCAAGACATATTGAATTACAAAGCAATGTAACATTTGCACATGTGCTGTCACCTCGCTGAATGAATACAGAGACAGAAAAACACACAGTCATGGTGCGATATTGCAGCGCGGCAGCTTTGTTAACATCCTAGTACTAGACAAGCTCTCCCCCTATACATATGCAGCAGATCTCAGGAAAGTGTCACCTGAATGTGGCTGCAATAATTTTTTTTATTATTTTTGTAGGAGAAGATGCAATATCCAGAGCCTGCAGTTGTGAGAATGCAAGTGCCTCAGAGATGAATGTGCTTGGACAAATGTCGCTGTTACACAACTGAAGAGTAATAGCCGCATTGAGGACCAACTCTGTGTGGTTTTTTTTTCTCCTCTGCTACTCTGCAAGAGATTGGGCAAAGTTTCAAAGCTTCTCTTATTGTGTTGGAAAGGAAGAGAAGAGAAAGTGTCCTCCCACATTCACATGGGAAATTCAGTTTGTTTCCTGGATTTGGCTTAAATGATTGCAGGAGTGGTTGACTGTTGAGTTCACTCCCTGCATCTCATGTTCATCGTCCCAAATCGTTCACTCACACATTTATATACTTTTACATCACAGCAGACTGTTACGTACACTGTATGAAAAGTATTTGTTTATTTTTACATGCACTCGTCCTATTAATTCACTTTTTAATCTATTTATCAGCACATTTTGGAGTGTATGATCCACGGTTCTGGAGCAGAGAACATGCATGCTGCAGCAAGATGTCAGGTTCGTTTTAACTAGGCTCATTAGCTTCAGAAGGCGGCACCGGTTAATTAAAATAATTCCCTGTTATCGTGGCTAGTTTGGTCAGCCAAATGATACCGGGGGACTGCTGTGCAGCACAGACTGCTCTTGCTCAGCGAACGGCGCTCCTCGACCACAGCTAGCACCTAATTAGCGCCGGAGAAGGAATATTTTACCGCAAATTAACATGCCTCGCTTCGGCCCGTGCTCTAATTGACGAGCCTCATCCGAGGGCCTGTGGAAGACTGCGGCTGTACTGCGCCTCAGCTCGGGAGCAGCAGAGGAACATGCATGGAATGTTTAACCATTTCATAATTAGAGAGAATCAAAAAGCTGCTTGTTTAGTGGCAGACTTAAGTTGATTTTTATAGGCGTTGTGTGCTCACCCAGTGGGCGGCCTCCCTGTCTTCTCCCATGACCCCTGCAGCTTTCATTCCAGTATGAAAGCAGGTTGGGGGTGTTACTCAGGTTAGAGGGCGACACTGGTAAATATCCTATAATCCATCTTTTCAGATCAAAATTCAAAGGTCCAGTCTAATGAAAGCTTTTGGACAAGACATAATCCAGAGTAATAGGAAGGCATCTGACAAACATTCCTCTCATCAAGTCGCTCTGTTGAATAACATTAAAACCCAAACAACCTTCAAAATGCATATTTAAAACCCTGGGGTAAGCTTTAGCACATGGCTACACCGGCAGGCTGCATTTTGAAGGAAAATTTAAACACACCAATATTTGATTGGAGCCTCTTGCTCGGTAGAGGGATAATTGCAGGCTGTCAAGATGATGCTGGGGATTAAGCTTGAGGAACAAGTTCACTGAGTTTCAGGTTCTCCTTAAAACACTTAACATGCTGATATGCACATGGAAAATTATCAGCTGCTGCACGCACAATGTAACACAAAGCAATTTACACCATGTAACCAGCAGCAACCCTGATTAATGGTAGGAATGTGGGTAGAAAGTGAAATAGTAACAATGTTTGATGAGAGATGGAGTTATGTCGGTAACATTGTTAAATTGAAAGATGAACTATTAAAAGGGAAAGAAGAATTTGTTGTTGAGATCACATGAGATTCAACATAAGAAATGTGAGACAAATTCAGTCCTCATTGAACTGTCTATGTAAACTAGCCTGTGTTGGTCTCTGCTTGACTGGACAAATTCAAGCTGAATTTTTGGAAGATATGTTAACAAGAATTGTTGGACCACTTATTTTCTGTGCAACATTTTCCTCTCATCCAGTAGAAAAGAGGAAATAATTGCACTGGTCAGTCACTCATTCATTTCTGCATATAGGATTGAAAGAATTAAGAGATTCATTTGGAAGAGAAAAAAATGTTCACAGATGTTTAGAACACCAAAGATCCTTTATGTCTTAATCCACAAATTTAGCTCTCTGGAAAAGAACTGTTGATCAATAATTTACCAGCGCTTTAATGAGCAGTAATAAACCACTTGTAAGGATAACTTTTGGGTTGCCAAGTTGGAAACCCAAAACTTATCAAACATTCTTTTTACTGTTTATGTATCTTTGTTGTCTTTTTGGCACGTTCTACAAAAAAGTGTATGCTCATCCATGGAGCTGGCATTCATGAGGGAAGTTATCCCAACTAGATGCGCGCTCACAGCATGCAAACTTCTGCCCAGCAGGCTACGTTTTTTGTATTTTCCTCTAAAACACCAACCAATAGACACACGCCGTTCATAACGTTACCTCCCCTGTATGATTCAAGTTCTGAAAACACTGAATTGTAATATCCAGTCATACAACTGATAGATTGCTTTACGCATGAAGACAGAAAAAATAACTTTATGGTGACACTAGTGATTTTTTTTTTTTTATGGGTCTTGTCAAAGTTCTGTCTGAGCCACAAGGGACTTCCTACAAATGTTTTATGCAGTGGTACTACTTTATATCCTTTACTGACAATCGAGTGGCCATATCGTCCAAGACATATTGTTGCAAATCCTTTCCATGAGAATTTATCATATTGTCAATATTGTGTAACTATAAATAGAGGTGCCAGTGTATTTTAATTCACTTTCTATCCCTTTTTGCAGTGCAAAAGTGGCCTCTAAAACCCAATATTGTACTTTAAGGGAAGATTGTCAAATGTGCCTGGAAGTACAGAACTGTTCTTGTCCCCATCTCCACTTTTGAGTGAATTTATTTGCAGATTATTTACATTTTAATTGATGAATCAATCAAATGAGTTATCTTTTGCTATTTGATGATGGTCAGGAGGATTGCATGCTTTTTTTTTAACCAATTCTCTGGAATTCATCCTGATGTGACTTCAGGCCAAAAAGCTGTTTTATTGTATTATTTTCATATCACAATTTACCAGAAAAACTGCAGAGAATTATTGTTCTGAAACAATATTGCCCCCTTCTAGTGACAGCTTTTCAAACGATCAAGAAGCCCCTGAACTTCAGGAAAATTTAACATGTGTAAAAGCACAGCAGTGCATCTTCCCCTCAAATACATTTATCAACTACTTATAACATTTACAACTGCAGTGGTGATGGCTTGTTAGGAAAGTGAGTTGGTTATTATTAATGAGTTGCTTCCTCTCAGGGTGGAGTATTTGCAGCCTCATTACTACTTCATTTCACATAGTGTGCAGCACACATTTCACTGTGTACAAGGTCTTGTCCAGATTAGAGGAGGTTCTGCTACTGTAATCACTTTATAAACCTGCAAACAAATATTCCCTGTGATGATATTTGTTGTATATCTGAGATAAATACTGTGACTAATATATGCTCTCTCTTCTCGTCTCTTGTTTCGCCGCCATGCTTTTTCTGCCTTTGGTCCCTCAGTACAGATCTCTAACAACATTGTCACATTTTAACATATTGGTTGTGAGGAGAGTGGGTTGGAGCGTTGTTTATTTCATCTGTGTGTTTGTATGGTGCTGTTTGTTCACGGCATGCAAATGTTGCAGTCAACAGTGCTAAAGCCCGAGTTGTGTATTTCAGAGACCCGCAGATCTTTTGATCAGGCCAGGGCTGCCTGCTGAGCCCCTCTGAAACCCCTACCGAAGCTTATTTGCAGCTGCATGCGCTCTGTGCTGCCGCTGAAGTAGTCAGGAGACGCACGGGAGCTCATACTGAGTGTGCTTTCACTCACACCTGCACAGTAACATTTCCCACATAGGAAGAGAAAAATGTCTTTGTCCACATTGTAATAATGAAAGCATGAAAGTGCACATGGCCTGCACACATCCCTCCATTCATATCGGCTTGACAAAACGTACTACGATGATACATGCGCATGCACGCACGCACGCACACACACACACACACACACACACACACACACACACACACACAAACACATACACACGTTTGAGCCCACTCACTGACACATGAAAGCAGACACAGAGACGAGCAGCCTCCGTGGACCTCGGGGAGCTCTAATGGCCTTGTAGAGTGCAGTCAGGGAGGGTGAGGGTGAAGAGCAGAGCAAGGTGAAGGTGCACAGCTCCACTTCCAGTTAAACACACACAAACACATGGACGTGTGCGCTTAGACAGTGTGTGAGGTACAGTATGCAGAAAGAGAGAGAGAGAGAGAGAGAGAGAGAGAGAGAACACAACTAACAAACATGCCACCACAAGCAGAATTCAGTGCACTTTCTCTCCCTCAAACACACACACACTGTATTGCTATAGTCAAACAGCCCTGTCCTGATGAAGCTGCTGTTTCTAAAAGGAGCTGAACATGAATTATGCAGGTTCGTCTTCACATGAGGGTTTTTTTCTCCTTCTCTGCCGCATTCCTCTAAGCCAGCTGTTTTCTATTTCTCCTCCAACTTCCCTTCACACTCTCTCTGTTAAACACTTCTCTATCTTTTTCTCTTTAAATCATATCCCCCTACAAAAACTGCCAGTCTTACTACTCCTGCTCCATCATACTATCCCCCCCCCCCCGCAGCCTCCTTACACTGCTGCTGTACCCATTAACCCTTCCTTTCTCTCCATCACCATCTCTTTGTATTTCTGGAGTGCTGAGCAGAGGAAGGGAAGAGGGCCAGTGCTGCTCCAGTGGTATCGGATTCTCATAAGCATGTGAAAGAAGAGAAGCGGAAGTCTTATGGTTTGTCATCGGTCCCCAAGGCTCAAGTTTCTCTTTCAAAAAAACAAAACAAAAACAACAACCTGTGACAATCATCTAGATTGATCCATGACCTTCCGATTGTTTTGTTTTTTGTTTTTTTTTTTAATGAAGGAGATGAGTGGGAGGGCGGGAGAAATGATAACTGCTTCTGCTCCGTATGTGTGGTTAACTGCTTTCCTCATTAGAAAAAAATACTTATAAAACACCCAGCAGCAATGCCTCAGTAATGTGCTTGTTACTGTGGACGACATGCTGAATGATAAGGACGTGTACACTGTGATTTGCTTGAACTAAAATATTCCATAAGAAAAGTGTTCACAGCGAGGTCTGTGGATAATCCAAAGTAAAGCTGCATTCATGCTTGTGCGTTAAGGTGTTACAGTAAAGCTATATAGCCTACATACTGAGCTCAAGGTGACGTGCATCGCTGCAGAAATGTGAACAGATGCAATGTGTGTCGACCCCAAGAAATGTGAGGGCGGCTTGTGTTTTCTCTCCTGCACATTTATGATGCCGAAGGAGATTGGTGAGAGTGAAAATAAAAAGTTGGAAGACTGTTGACAGGATTACCAAAAGTATAATTTATTTTAGCGTGACTTAGGTGAAAATATTAAGTTCTCATCACATTATGTCACTCAAATAAGAGTTAGTGCTTCCGGTCAAAGTGCCAAATTTTTGTCCTGTTTATCACATACTGACATTCTGAACTGTGTTACCATTAAAAAAAAAAATTGTTATATACTTTATGAAAAAAAAAACACAGTGGTTCTAAGCTGTCAAATATCTATCATGGTTCACATTATGTAAGCAAATAACATTACAGAGGGTTTGTCCCGTTACAATCCATTATAAGAGACATAACATTTTCTCATTTAATTCAAACTGCAACCCTTAATATGCAAAATAAGGAATCAAAAACTCATAATTTTTGCCATAAAACTTAAACAATTCTCTCTCTTCTTTTGCTTTGTCTGCGTCATGTTTGGATTGAAAACTGAACGTGCTGCTTCTATTCATTAAATCTAATGATAAACTTTCACTAACGTTGCTTGCACACAACTTTATTTTGTGCTGCAAATGCTGTTTTTTAATTATTTTTTTTTTACATTTTCCTTTTCCATCCATCCATCCATCCATCCATTTTCTTGAGCATATCCTGTGAAGGGTCACAGGGGGGCTGGAGCCTATCCCAGCTGCTGAGGCGGGGTTCACCCTGGACGGGTGCCAGTCCATCGCACGGCCAACACATACAGACAACCATTCACATTCACAGTCACACCTACGGTCAATTTAGAGTATCAATCAGCCTCGTCCCCTCTTGATGTCTTTGGACTGTGGGAAGAAGCTGGAGTACCAGAGAGAACCCACGCAGGTACAGGGAGAACATGGAGACTCCACACAGAAAGATCCCATGCCTGAGCCAGGGCTCGAACCCAGAATCTTCTTGCTGTGAGGCGACAGTGCCGACCACTGCACCACTGTGCTGCCTGTTTTCATTTTTCACATTTGAATATTACTTGACAGCCTGTCCGGTCTATGTATTGCTCAGTACATTCAAATTTAATCAATATTATGTTTTCAAAATTCCACATTTTTAAACTTCTGTTCATTTTAATCTTGTCCTCTTTTTTTTTTAACATAAAATAACCTTGGTGGAGGGTGATATCAGTTAAAAAGTATTTCATAGTACGAGCCAAATGACACCCTGAGCTCTACCGAGTAGAGGTCAGAGAAGGGACACCGCCACCACCCGGGGGGATCGGTCTGCCACCCGCTTAGACCCACCAGCTCCAGTCCAGAGAAAGAAGACACAAACAGTTGGTAGAGTCATTGATAGACGCTGGTGCTAATACAGAGGTCACTTATCTATTTAAACCATCATGTATGCGAACACAGTACAGTTTTGTATACTGATATATATGTCCAACTGTGGCCAAAAAAAATACACATAAATCACATGCACCAAATAAGAGGAACAAACAAAATAAGACTTCAAGCTGAAAAACCTCCAAAAATTAACCAAACAACAATTTCAATCCAAAGAAAATTCTGTTAGAAGCAATTGTAAGAAAAAAGTCGTGATGTGGAAATGAAATGACTGGTTGGCAACCACGTAGTAAAAAGTAATTCAAACCCATACCAGGGAGCAGAGGTGCAACTTCCCAGACAGCAGGAGGGTGAGAGCAGCTAAGTTTAGAGTCTTGATCATTATTAGCAGCGGAACAAAGACCTCAGAGACTCAAGGTGGAACTCTGGTACTAAGCAGAGGAGCAGTGACTTGCGACAAAAGCACAGTCCCCATAACTTGGCCAGTAACCATATAATCATTGGGGAAATAGATCGAAGAGAGACCAGAAGACAAGTTCCTGAAAGAGGAAGGAAATGTACATGTTGGCTACATATAGCGCCAAAAAGGGCCGCACAGTAAATATGAGCCCCATGATTCATCAAATCAAACATGGTGACAATTTATCAGGCCAGATGAAAGGAGGAAACCAGACTCCAAGAGCAACAGTGTGGTTTAGTGGTGTGAGTCATTTTGGGGAAAGATAATAATCTTCAGGAGGATACATTCATTATTGCGATTTTTTTTTTTGTCTTTTCATTGGCTTTGCTGAAAATACATTGATACTTTCCTAAAACTGAAAGAACTTGATAAACTTTAATTGTGCTGGCTTGAAGGTGGAGATCTCTGAAAGATCAGGGTGCTGCTGAATCCAGAGAGAAACAAGGTCACTTGACTCCTGAGTAGTTAGGTGGGGAGTTACCAGCGGCCTGGTCATCCGGGCCATTTTTATCCCGCTCTCAAAGCAGCTGCTTTGTCCTTGCAGGATCGATCTGAAGTGGCATTGTCGAGTTGGTTCTGCTGTGCCCCTGTCAGCAGGGAATCCAGGCGTTCCTAACAGGAGCACGTCACACGTCCCCCGTCCCCTTCAGGGTCTGGATCCACCCAGATCCAGAATATATGTGGTCTGGCCCAGCGCCACTTCAGCAGCAGCACACTTATGATGTGACCACAGTCGGTGGGCTGAGGCTGACTGTGTGTGACAGTGTGGGTTTGTATATATGTGTGTGGGTGTAGTCATGCAGCGGAGGTTTTTGACCTTGTTTTTACCTGCAGGATGACATAAGGCCCTCGCCTTGGGGAGCTTTCCCATCACTAGTCCCAACAAATAAGTTTACCCCTCTTAATCTTCAAGGGCGATATTTGAGTTTGGACAACATTTCCATTCTGTCAGTGCACCCAGGGTTATCATCTTTACAGCACCGAGGGCCTGTATAAGAACCATAAACAGAGACTCTCATCATGATCAGATTTTTGAGCTGTTTTTTTTAAGCAGGATGGGGGTGGGGGTGGGGGGTTAAAGAGATGAAAGACCAGTGAGTGATGGTTAAGATCTCTTCATTGTTAACCTCATGACATTGCGTTATCCTCCGCTGGAATACAGACCTGCCATTACCTCAGCTGACCCTCTGCTGGCCCAACGAAGCTTCAGCTCATATAATGCTATAACTCATGCTCGTCAGGGGAGACAAACTAGGTAGATCAGCAGTACTGGGGTACTTAAACTAAAACTTTTGTAACCTTTTGTCTCATTGCCCTCACATTCACCCCTCTGCTCTCCTCCCAGAGTAACCATGATGCCTGTTGCGCAATAGGACGTAATTTTTTTCCAGTTCTTGTTCGGACATCTTTTTTTGTTAATCGTGGGAGATTGAAAGGATTAAACTGGAGATTACGTATGGCGGGATTACACTGACCCCGATATCAGGAGGCCTCTGGGATGGGATGAGGGGGAGTTGAGGAGGGAGGGAACCCTGGGATGTGTCGTGATAGATGAGGGTGGATAAATGTTAAGATGGAGGGGGAGAGGTGTAAGGCCGGAGTTCGGAAGGGATTTGAGAGAGTTGTGTGAAGAATGGAAAAGATAGTGGTGGAAGGGAAAGAGAGATGAATGAAAGGACAGATGAGTGTAACACACACAGAAGGTGAAAGGATGAAGGAAGAAAAGTCTGACAAGGGAGAGAACACAAAAATGTTTTTGATGGCCATTGGAGAACAGACTTCTGCTGCTGACCTTGAGCTGTAAACAAGTAGTGATTGCTGTTTGTGTTATGATGTGGATGTGCAGGGAAGGAAAACCAGGAAAAAAAATTTCCTGGTGATGCACTGAATGCAAAACTCTGATAATCTCCATCACCGTCACCTTTCACCGACTGACGAACCACGCAGCCAAGAACATCAACATCTTTACATGGTTTGACGGTCACAGCCTTTTGGTTTGTCCACTAAGACAACCACTGCAGGGAAACATAAAGGGATGGAATTTGTTTTTTGGCCAAATGTTGTTTTTATTATGGTAGAACACATCACATAGGCTGACTATTCAACCAAAAAATAGACCAAAACTGTCAACATGTAAAAGTCTAATTGAAGACATTTTTAAACGCTAATGAATTATGTTGTCACGTTCAGGGATGGAGGAGGTTTATGGTATGCATATGTGTATGCTATGTGTGTTGTGTGTGTATTCTGGTAAATCAAATGTACTGTATAATTTAAATCTGCTGTCTCTGAACATGTTTTGTATCTCATGTTTGCTATTTTGAAAACCTTTCTAGGGAGAGGCATCGGAACCTAGCGGCTGGAAATGCTGTGCTGCATTGCATAATTGCTGTGCAACTATCTATGTGCCTTGTATCTGCCCCCATCAAATAATATTTGTCCATGAAATATCCATTTAGCGTATTACCTCTACATACAGACTCCATTGCTCGTGGCAGAGTGCACCATTCCCTGGCTAGATTCAGATTGACACAAGGGATTCACAGGAACAATGCAGCATGTAATCCAGCTCTACTCTTGATTATATCTCGATGTAAGCTTTGCTTTTCACTATACACTCTGAACACAACATCAGAACTGTATTAAAGGTGCACCTTGTAAGTTTTAAACCAAGCTAGTGTGGTTCCAGCTTCTCTCCCATGTGAGTTACATGGTAGTTGCTGTAGTTCAAGAGAGGCAACCTTGACTCCAACATCCCTCCAGACGTCTTACGTCAGCTCCTCACCCCGTATCTAAGCAATGATGAAAGTGTTATACAAAGGTTGCACTCAACTACAAGTAAAACTACATAGGTAAAAAGTCAAAAATATTCTTAAAAACTTACAATAAGCTTACAAAAATGTGCAAGTTAATAAGAAGCAAGTGAGCTATTAATCATTCAGTCCTGATTACAAAAGCATTAGCTACTAATCATTAATTTAACATGAATTTTGTGGTCTAAGTGGGAATATTTAAATGCTCATCAGCATTCTGCTGTCTTGAATTTGTAGTTACATCATCAAGTAATGATGTAATCCTAAATTACTTTTAGTACATAATCAAAATGAAGACTTTACTTGGGGATACACAAAAACTATGGGGATGGAGATTAGTTGATTGTGAAATTCTGGGCCCATATTGATATTGAAAATAATAATTTGGGCAATAGTTTATGCCAATACTGACAGATTTTCTTTGTTTGTTGTCATTGTTTTGTTGTATTTTTTTAATCTTGTGCCACAGGGAAATAAAATCAATCATCATGAAAAATAAATCAACTATTCTACAGGTTTTCAAGACATGACTTTGGTCACTGAACTGAATCACTGAATGCCATTGTAGGTGGCCACCACAGCGAATGTTGGTTATAACACTACATAGCCGATTGGAACATCCCTAATAAAAAAAAAAAAAGGTCTATGGTGTCTCATTTTCAATTATCCTTGATTTGATACAACCACAGATACCTAAATTTGCTATATTATACTTTTATACCCTAATATATAAAGTGCTGATAGTTGTCTCCCATTCACACATTGGTGGGGTGCTGGAGCAACTCGCACTTCATGTTGTTGAATCAGGGCATGTTGATTAAACCATCAACCCTGAGTCAGTTAACAACCTCCATCCCCTGCACACATCCACCCATATTACAAACTCACATCTTATATTGAGCGATATATTAATCTGATTCTGCTTCTCTGCTTTTCCGTGTTTCATTCATTTGGAGCTGCCAGTTGTGGTTTAACTGGAAATCAGAACAGATTTATCGATGCTGTGGGTGAGCATCATTATAATGTGTCTAGAAAGAGCGAGGTAGAAAGTGAGAGGACAGCAACAATTGCAGGATGGATTGGAGACCTTGGGTCTGCACCATCATTCACTCCCAATTACCACATCATCCCACAGTGACGGCACTGATGATGAGTAGCAGCCGTAACGTGACTGATAACGTGGGTCGTGTTTATTATTTAACGGTGCAGTAGAACATATCTTCTCGACAAACTAAGGGAAAAATACAAACTCCTCATACATATTCAACATCATTCAATGAAAGATTATTAATGAAGGCCACGCAGACAGACTGACACTTCCTCTGCATCCACATCCTGTCCTCCTTGTTTACTCCGGAGGCTCTCTTTTGCATTGGCTACAATACCTTGATGTCACCCATCGATTGTCAGCAGTTAGAGAGACGTGCGCAATGCCCCGATTAGCATACAATTAGGATTGACCTGCCGCCCCTGGGACCGGACAGAACGGGGGATGGATGGAGGGCTTTAGAGGGAAGGAGAGATGGAGGGACCGGCAGCCTGACACAGTGGCTTCTGTTTCTGCTGACATGTGCAGGACAGTGGAAGGGTCTCAGAGGGCACCGTGGGCCAAGGTGTGCCAAACCTGTATTGACGTCTGGGAGAGTTGTCTTGGCTCTGCTGACGGACGCCACTGTGAGGGCTTAATGACTGTCCCATACAGCAAAAAGGTGTGTGTGTGTGTGTATACGTGTATATGTGTGTTTATATTAAGAAGGCCTGTTATGCCAGAGAGGTGACTGAGGACTATGAAACAGCAATGCTTTGTCAAGCAGTTATAGTTGGCTGCATGATACAGCCTTTTGGCTGGTCCAGGGGATGTACAGTATATGGATGAGTTCATTTGTTATCAATTAATTATTTCCCATTTCTAGTTCCATGCTTCTTTTTTCCAGCAAACATGATAACAATCGGCACATACTGATAGAGGATGTCAATTATTAGTGTATTTGTTGGATTAACCAATTAATCAACTAGTTTGCCAGCATTAGGTGAATCCAATGTGCCTCCATGGGTGTAAGTTTGCATGTGTCAGTTGGATGATCCAGACTGAAATACTTCAACAACCGTTGGGTGAATTGCAATGACAGTTTCAGATATCAGTGGTCCACTGAGAGCGGGCCCTAATGACTATAATGATCCTGACTTTTCCCTGGTGGTTGACCAAGAGAGTAATCATGGAAAATAGTGCTCATTAAATATTAGCATGTTAACACCTTTGAGTGAAATTAGGGGTCCTTTCAAACCTGTCTTGTTTAGTTCAAACTCATTTTCCCCTTTGGTATAAACCACAGGTGTCAAACTGATCCAGTAAAGGGCCGTTTGGCTGCAGGTTTTCATTCCAACCGAGGAAAAGCAACACCTGAATCTACTTAAATCAATCAACCTGTGTCCACACAGCTCATTGGTTGGATTGCGTGTTGCTTGTGCTAGGTTGGAATGAAAACCTGCAGCCACACGGCCCTTTACTGGATCAGTTTGACACCCCTGGTATAAACAGTTGTCTGTTTGGGTTCATGTAACCAGGACAATCCCACCAAAAGTAGACCAGCCCCTCCTTGAAGAGGTGAGCACATTTCCAAATGAACTGCAGTGCTTCAGTTCGTTTGTGGTGTCAACTACCAGTGTACAGTGTAAGTGGCTCCTTTTAACCAGGTGTGCTTTGCATGATTGGACAAAATGTTGCAGTTTACTTAAAAACACAGAGGATATATGCAGGATATATGGGTTCATGTAACCAGGACAATCCCACCAAAAGTAGACCAGCCCCTCCTTGAAGAGGTGAGCACATTTCCAAATGAACCGCAGTGCTGCAGTTAGTTTGTGGTGTCAACTACCAGTGTACAGTGTAAGTGGCTCCTTTTAACCAGGTGTGCTTTGCATGATTGGACAAAATGTTGCAGTTTACTTAAAAACATAGAGGATATATGCAAAATATCCATAAGAAATGAGCAGTAGTCCAAACACAGGACCCTCTTCCTGTATTCACTGTCTTGTTTAGACACATGTGACCAATCAATGGAGTGAAGAGACTCACATAGTGAGTAGTGACGCATCTTGGTTTTCTTGACTTTTTCTATTTGTGAAAACAACCCAATTATGGGGGAGGGGGCACTCATACATCACACTAAATCATCTGATTTGGACTGGAGAAAACACTCGAAAGTGTTGATGTTTCAATTTAGCACCACTGTGCCTCACAGAACAGCAATCAAAGACATAGATTCCTTGTGAAGAACTGACAGTAAGCCTCCAAAACGTGGTGCCAAATAATGGAAACGAGTAGGTCAGAAACTCACTAACAGCTGCTGTTAGTGGTCCTACTGGGTAAGCGATCATTGTGTGGTTGTTGTTTTTAGCATTCATATAAAACTCAGTCAGTTTAGTAGAGTAAGTGGTTTGTAACTTTGTTGTAATTCATATGAGCTGAGCGTGCAGGATTATGTTGCCAGAATATGAAGTAATGCTTCACGAAACTGCTTATAAGGTGGTTGAAGAAACAGTCTGTTAGGCTTCCAGTCATGTTTGTGTCTGTTTTTGGACCAACTGGGATCCTTAGAGGAGAAGTAGGTGTGGTTTATGTGTGACCACAGCCAGACTTTTATTTTTGAACATCAATGTTGGCTCCTCATGAGGTTAGCGTAGATGCCACTTTAGCATCAGTACTGGAGAGCAAAGGAGGGCAGTGAAAGCTAAAGGTATATAGTTTATTCATCTGATTGGTCGAATAGATAAATTGATAAAGATGGTCCAATCACGTGCCAAGAATTTTTGAGTGTTGGTCCTTTTCAAAATCATTTGCTATGGATGGTTTCTCAGATGGTTCTATGAATTAAACCATCTGACGTTTCGCGTTACTCTTTATGACCTCACATACCTGTACTTTGATGAAGATTTATATGTTCAATGATGTGACCTTTACCCTGCCTGCTCTGGTGTAATCTCTCCTCTCCTCTCCTCTCCTCTCCTCTCCTCTCCTCTCCTCTCCTCTCCTCATACTCCTATATATAGTCTCGTGTCAGCTACCTCTGCAGCTGCAGCATTAAAGCCTTAATCAGAGGTTTGTATCAATAGTATTGAACTCAGAAATCCCCTCGCGTCCCGTGGCGTTTGTTTTGATGCATTGATGTACTATCGATGGAAACAGGACGGCCAGCAGTGACAAATTAAAATGTCAGTCGTGGCAAAGGTGAGCCTTCCCTCTCACTGCCGCGTCCTTAAGGTGGGGTGACAGGCCACTCGCTGAATGATTTCCTGATAAAATGCTGACACCTCACTCACTCACTCACTCAAACACACACTCACACACACACACACACACACACACACACTCACACACACACCAACAAGGACATCAGTGACAAGGAGAATTGCATATTGAAAGGGTGTGAGTCAGGTGCGAAGACGAGACAGGGGATAGACTGTGACATAATGGTTTAATAATAGCGATCTAGTTAGTCATGGTGGTTCTGATGGTGATGACGAGTCCTTTTTTCGAAACCCCACTAACATGTTTGAGCATGAATTAAATTTTCTTACATTTTAATAACAATACAGTGCTCTGTTGAACAATTTAATGACAACAATTAGAGCATTTACCAAGAATCAGAGAAATTATTAGCGTGAGTGGGTTTGATGCACATTGATTTCATACAGTGCATTCGGAGGAGTGAGATGAAATGAAGACAGTGAGGGAGGACATGAGTGCTCGGCATGCTGTCAACATTTAAATATCATCAGGCCTGAGCACCCACCCATCTACCCACACACACGACACAGAGTATATAACTGTATGATTAAAGAAAAATGATCAGGCTTTGTTAGTCGCCGCTGCTCCTTTGCTCCTGGCTCCCTTGTGACTGTTCTGACAGCTGATCTGGATGCGATTGTGGCTGCTTAAAAATGTTCTCCCCAGTACGTTAATCTGTCAATGTCATTCTCCTGATGTTCCAGCTGTTCTCAGGGTTGTAATGGTGCGGGGTTCCTTGATGAGCATGGCACTGACAGCCGACTGTCCGACCAGGCCGGGATGGCGGTGGTAGCCTGGCCTCAAGAGAACCCTCATCAGCCAACCAGGGTCAAGGACTGCCACTGATTGACACCTCAGTTTAAGCTTCATCTACATTGTGTTTTTACATGACATGCATCTTAACATCCCTGGACATCAGGATAGATTCCAGTTGGACGGGTGTCTGGTTTCCCAGGCCGATATGTTACGCTATTATCCTGCTGTTTAAGTAATGGATGGAGCCGGTGGTTCTGTCTGTATCAGGTTCTTCTTTATGTTGCAACATTAAGCCTGCTATTGAGCCATCCTTGACTGACCTGTACAGCTTCAGTACAAAGGCACCTCCTCACTCCTGAATCCAGATTCTGCCTGATCAAAATACGCTGTAGTTGAATTTATACATCAGCATGCAGTTTACAGAACAACCAGTAACATAGCATCTGTCAGCACCGTCTTGTACTATCGTGAGAAAATGGTTTCACTGTACATAAAGTTGAAGCTGCACAATCATACCTGCAGGTGATTCAAACAGTCATGTGTGTTTTGCATATGGCGTTGTGATGTGTATAAAATAATATTAACAGTGTCAGGCAAACTTTTGACTGTGAGGTAAATGTGCTTGTGACACTTGGTCATTTCTAAGAAATCATGTTTCGTCTATGTTTTTTGGCAAAATAAAAATTAATGCTATAACACTCAAAAGGGCTTTGGCTGATCTCGCCGAAAAAGAAAGAAATGCACGGTGGTGACATGTAATATTTTAAAAAGATGAAGCAGCACCACGCACAACGATGGCAGTTTAAATCAATCAGGATCCTTTCGTTGTGGAGGACACAGATTTATTGGTTCAGCAACAGGTTGAGGTGGTGTATGGTACCAACAGACACTTTTGTGGAGTTACACTGGTGTTTGAGTAGCATTCTAGTCCATATAGCACTGTGTTCCACAACTTTAACCTGACCAACAATGTTTTACATAACTAGTATTTGATGCCTCTGTGCCGAGGACAGCTGTAGACCGGAGTCATTTTGGGGTTGTCATCCATCCCAATTTGTTTATGCTGTTCCTCTAGAGCTCCAGAATTTCTCCAAATTTGGCTTGAATCTCCACTCAGTCTCAAGGATGAATCAAAAATATTTTGTCGGACGGAGATCATGGTAAACTATGATGATATTTTCTACTTTGTTCCTCAAAATAACTTTGCCATGATGGACAGGCATTCAAGTTCTGTTTGAGTCAGTTAACAAAAATTGTAACACAATTTTTATATAAAAGAGAGTTTTATGAACTGTAGCCAAGTTCTTTTGTTCCTAAACCACACCTGAACTGTACTGAGACAACCCAAAATCTTATTTTCCAACAATGAATGTCAGGAACCTTTTCAGTGAATACTAATAAAAAGAATTAAAAAAAAAAGTTTTTAAACTACAAAACATTTAACTCCACCAAGGGCAGTACATTGTTGAGGCAGGGATTTTGTCTCCACTACCAAAGGATCCTGTTTGACTGTCTTGATTGATATTCTCGCTATTGTTGCTATGATGCTGGCACATAATTTGTAGACATTGCACCACCCCCACATAGTCATTAGTTGTGGTTGTTTCATGTATTTCAATGAAATCTGAAACCACTTCATCGTGGTAAACAAAACAAGAGACATTGTTGCTGAATTCACTCAAAAGTGACCAGGACGTAAAATCTGTTCTCTACTTTATAATTTAATTTCAGACTCCTGTTAGCAGTGCACATGGAGAATTTTCATCCATCCATCCATCATTTATCCTGTTGAGAGGGGGCTGGAGCCTATTCCAGCAGCCTTCGGGCATGAGGCGGGGTTCACCCTGTACAGGTCACCAGTCCATCGCAGGGCCAACACATAGAGACAGACAACCATTCACACTCACCGTCACACCTACGGTCAATTTAGAGTATCAATCAGCCTCGTCCCCTCTTGATTTTGGACTGTGGGAGGAAGCTGGAGTACCAGAGAGAACCCACACAGGCACAGGGAGAACATGGAGACTCCACACAGAAAGATCCAGCAAGGGCTCAAATCCGGAACCTTCTTGCTGTGAGGCGACAGTGCTGACCACTGCACCACCGTGCCGCCTAGAATTTTAAATTAATGTTGGGTTTTTTTTCTAAAGTTCTCATCTGGTACCTTTTGACTTTTTTATTTAAAAAAGAAGAAATTTCATAAGAAGTGTTTCTCTTTCATACTGAAGATTCAAGCAGGAGACTTTTTAAGCCACTCCAGGCTGTGGACGTGCTCCAACTGCGAGTCACATTAACACTGTATATAAGAAAAATGAAAGGGACGTTTGCTTGCCTTTTTCCTTATAATTAACTGTTATCTTCTAGAATGAAGGGTCAGGGTTCACATGTTCAACAGATTCTGCTGCAATGAGACGATGTCAGTCGGGGTTCATTTGCAGAAGTCAGAGCTGAAATAGAAACACAGGTCAGTTCTATTTCTGTCTTTGTTCTTGGATCAGTGCAGACACCATTTGACCAATGGAATTCTTAATTTTCCCCTATGATTTATTACCTGTATATTTCTTGCAATAATATTTGTGTAACACTCAGTCATTTTTGCATTACACAGTGTTTGCCAATGTGTTCATGTTTTTGGCAGCTCTCTCTCTCGCTCTCTCTCTCTCTCTCTCTCTCTCTCCCGCTCTCTGTAATAGGAAATGTCTCAACTCTTATGCCGATTTGATTTTTTTTAGTACAGAGGAAAACAAAAAGATTTAGATGGAACGGCAGCTTGCAAAAAGCTGCAGCACATAGACAACAAATCATCCAAGATTAATGGATTATTGGCACCCTCCTCCCATCAGTTCACTTTATCACAAATGCACAATCATAAGAGCAAAATTTAATCTCTGATCCCTCCAACTGCTCCCCTTAAGGAGGCGCTACACGTTCCAATATACCATAACATCTTGGATTTGAAACTTTGAAACAAATGTTATGTATCAATTCTGGCATCGCATTGTATTTTCAGCGGTGCTTATCATGTCTATAAGCCCCTTTACTCACTCGCTAAAAACCTGCTAACATCTAACTTTTGTCTGCAGTTGGAGCTAATCTTGCAACAATTCTCACCTCCCCCATTTACTTCCTTGACTTCAGTTCAACCCCCCTGAATTCAAGCACTCTAAAAATTTTCTCCTGGAGTTGAGTTAACTACACAGATGGGAACAAAGATGGGTATCCATGAATAAGCGCTAACCAGCAGGTGTTGGTTCAATCACCAGCTGGTCATGTTTGGCGCCACCGTGAATGAGAGCCATACGTAAAGGTTAATACAGTAGCTAGCTTGTTTTTTTTAGCTCATATATAAGTAATTGTGAGTCACCTAACATACAGCTGGATAAAGAAGGATGGTGGACCAAAGAGTTTGTAAACAGATGTTTTTGACAGTTGTACTGTTGTTTTTAGTTGGTAGTGAGATTAGCTTCAAGCTAAACATACGTTGCTGGCTCTTTCTACATTCTGATGCAACAGTGGGGGAAAAAAGTATTTGTGAGCTAAAAAAAAAAGCAGATTTATGAGAACTTGACCAGCAAAATACAGTTTTGGGGTGAAGTATGTTTTCCTCTACTTTGAAAGAATGCACGTTATCAAAGATAAATATCCCAAAAACTCGTATTTGTCCAGTGTGGGAAACAATGGTTTTTTTTGTTTCCCCCCCCCCACCACAACTCACCTAAATCATCAACATGTCAGAGTTTTGTGAACAAAAGTACAACCATATCATCCCAGCTCAGTCAGCCTGATGAATCATTTAACTGAGAGAAAGACCAAAGTCGTCAGTAACATCCAAGAACTGCTGAATATTCCCTTTTTAGCATGCAATAAATTTGGAATGAGAATGGAATATTCTGTAGAGGATTTATGGGTATGGTGACATTTGGTACAGTCAAATTACCAGAAGAGATTTTGTGGGGAATAAAGGTAAAACACTTAGCTTAAAATAACTGTCAAATTTTGTTAAATTATCTAAAAGGGTTATATGTTTCTGCATTGAAGTTAAATGTTAAATGTTTTATATACTCCCAACACCACAGGTTGTACACTGTAGGGATGCTGCTCTCGATTGTTCTTGGAGAACATAAGCACTAAATAATAGAGATGTATACTGTATGGTGAGCTTTATAGAATTACACTCTCAAACACTCAGTAAATTATTTGCAGTGATGCTGTTCGTCCATCAAAGACCATCTACTTTCTGTCATAACACAAGTCTACTCCCCGCCTGGTTACAGAAAATCGTTCACCCCTTATTTCCCTTCATCTCCATCATTTCTCATCTATTACCATCTTTCTGTCTCACTTTCCTTGCTGCCTCATCTTCATCACCCCCCAACCCCCTACCCCTCCCTCCCTCACCAATTCTCTCTCATCTGCATCTTTTTTTTTTTTCGCTCTTATTTCATCGCTGCCTTCCTGGTGTTGGAGTGGCGGCCTAAACCTAGTGGTCATGGGGTTCCAGATGGTCTGGCTGGCAGAAGGTTCAGAACTGAACCACCCCCCCCCCTCCCCGAGCAGCTGATCCTGTCCCACCTCAAACCCCAGGGGTCCAGGAGGGAACACAAGTCTCACGATGAGGATTAGAGGACAGGACAGGACAGCCGAACCTGTCATTTACTGGATCTTTGCAAGTGCCTGGACTTCTGAGTCGTTTGAAACACACACACACACACACACACACACACACACACACACACACACACACACACACACACACACACACTTGCTTTAAAACCAAAAAATGACTTGGGAGGGAGGTTTGGATAAAACAGACAGATCATATTACAGTTGGAAGAGTGAGACAGAGAGAATTTAAACTAGTGAGAATCAAAGTAAGACTCAGCGAGGCATAGATGACAGCTTGTGACGCCACATTAGTCATTGTGCAAGAAGACAGAGGTGTCTACATGGCCTCTTTAGAGTGTGTTTGAGGAGGTGCGGTGCCCACAGCCCATAGCATGTCCCGCCAATGCTGCCTGTGTTTAGACAGCGGCTACAGCAGTGTTGATAGAAAGACACAGGGGAAGGAGGGGGGGAGCAGGGCAGTGCTAATTGGGACAGAAGATCGGGGTCAGGAAAAAAGAAGGGAAGAGGAGTAAAGGAGAGACTGGGAGTCCTCCAGCCCTCCGGTGGCTCACTCTGCTTAATGATGCGTCTCTCTCGTAATTAGCAGACAGTAATTAACGCTCGGATCACCTGGGTCTCTGTGGGTCACATTCTCTCTCCACCGCCACTCCACATCCACGCCTCGCTACAAACAAGCGCCAGTCAAATCCCTGGCGGCCCAGCTCTGCAGACCTCTCAGCAGCCCCCGTGGCTCAGACTCGGCTAATAAAAGCATTCCTTCCATATGGGATGCACATTTTATGGATTTATCTATGGCTCTGTCTAAACCAGCTTGTGTTTATTTTCTTGTGTTTGTCCGTTTGTCATCACTACTCTGTTGCGTGCATGTGAGTGTGTGTGTATGTGTTTGTGTGTGCGTGCTTGTGTCTTTGTGCATGCTACGTGAGTTTATATGGGAGGCAGCCAGTGTTTTGTACACACGGTCTGTCAGGCTATGTTAGAGAGGGCTTCACCTCCAGGCTGGTTTAAATATTAAGACTGAGCGGGGGCTCAACATACATATTTTAATGCAGCTCTTGTGTGGATGCAAAAAGTGGCACATATTACAGGTTATTCAAGAGAGAAAAACTCTGGAATGGGAATTGTTTAGATTACAATAAACAAGTTGAAATGGAAATCACTCACCTGATATTAATAATAAACACATTGTATTTGCCAGAACCAGGCACTCAAACACATTTGCTCGCACACAAACGCATGCAAGGAAAAATACACACAGATGGTGGCGCAAGACTCAATATGCTTTTGCTGGCTTGCTCCACGACCGTTAATAAAACATGGAGCTGGTGAGACATTCATTGCAGACAAACCCATCTCCAAGCAAGGCTTTGAGCTTAATAATACAGATTTATTTTATCTCCTCTAATTTATTTCTTCACTTATGTGCCCTGGGATTGGGTCATGTTGGCCCCCCAGGGGTGGCGACAACTCTTGCGATGTTCACTTTCTTATTAATTGAATTTCAAAGTGACCTTGCAGTGATATTGATCTGCATTTGATGGAACTCACACATACAGTTATGCACACAAGGAGACACACACACACATCCATCCTGCCTGATGCATCCTTCACAAGCTCAAGGTTAGTGTAGCAACAAAGTAAGCGGCGAGTTAGAGCGCTTTGTCGAGTGGAATATTTGTCAGAGTTCTGTGATGGCTTAAGTTTGGGAGTTGTGCTGAGCGGAGCAATAAAAGTGGGAGGGGCCCGGCAGGAGGAGGTGGAGGAGGAAGGAGAAAATAGAGACAGGAGCAGGAAGTCAGTGTACTGGAGTGATGGAAGTAAAGAGGATGAAGATGGAAAAGAGAAGGCAAACAGAGTTATTGTGTTAGTAGATTTAAAGTAAGTGAAGAGGAAGCGAGTGCAGGGTATTGCCAGGTGTGAGGGAGAGAAAGACTTCTCTGACCTATTTTACAGAGTTTGGATGCTGCTTGGCTTAACTTTACCCAGCAGCAGCTCCCTCTTCTGGTACAAAACAAGCAATGCACCTATCAACCAGCTGCATTAAGTCTTTTCATTCCTCATTAGTTGCAATCAAAGTCTTTTTTTTTTTTACAAATGGCTGGTGTCTAAACGTGCTCATCCATCACTTAACAACAGCTATCAGAGTGAATTGAAGGTTCCAGCTGTTGCTATTGATGGCAGAACTAGCAGGAAATGGTCCAGAGTTTCCTTAATGTGTCTCATTAGTAGAAAAGTTAATAATTCCTCAAAGAAAAAAAAAACTGCTTACATCATCGTCAACACCTCGATGCTGTTGGATTACATGTGAAACATATGGGATGAGTGTGTTGCATGTTGCTGGGTCACACCCACGAGTGTGAGAAGGATCCATGTGTGAGTGTGTGTGTGTGTGTGTGTGTGTGTGGGCGTATGCTTGTATGAACGGGAGTGTGAAGATAGAAACACAGTAAAGTCCAACGCAATTTTGTCTTTTCTTTGTGTCGTCTTTCGGGTTTGTTAATTTCTTCGTGTTAGTCTTTTAACAACCAAGGCGTCAAATGTTTTCCCACCTAAGTTAGTCGGACGGTCACATGTCAGAGCTCATGTGAAATATGTGCAGAAATGACTTTTTCATACATGGATGTGCTGAAATATGTTGACTGCCATCATGTGCTATATGAGCCAGGCCACATGGGAGTGAGGTTAAACACAGTGAATCAAACATCTGAGCTTCCTGCTTGCTGACATTTAATGAAACAGAAAGATGTTGAGGAGTCTTTTATAACTTTGGCGTTTATCATGTATTATCACGCTGATTGTCAACTTAACTTGTACACCCAGGGGTTAATAGCAATTGATTGGTTGCTGTTAATCACCGTAGTTTGTGATTACCTGGCAGGCTTGTATTGATTAGTCATTGATCTGTGCGTCTTCACCACTTCTGTCACTGTGTCTGTGAGCTCACTGTCATTTAGCGCTTTGCTGGTGCAATATTGTCGTTACAACACCCCAGGTGTCGGTGGTGCTCGATGACTCCCTCGTGGCAAATATGTGCTGAATTACAGAGGCGGCGGCTAGTCAGCCAAACTTTGATTTACAGAGAGAAAATTAGGAAAAGTGGAAGTAATATATACTGTAGGCTGCACCTTTGTCTGTGACCTTGAAACTGTCCTATTCTGCTTTGTAGATTCTTGAGGTCAATTCCTAACAAGAATCAAGCGGGGAGAGAGTAGTTTGCATTTTAGTAACAAGACTAGGTAGCACTTGGCTTCACATGGATGGTCAGTGTGTCTATAATGTGAAGTCATGTACGTTAAATACTGATTTGCAATTTTCTGCGGTGGTTCCAGTTAGTGCTGCACCATTCATTGAAATCATAAATGGTAATGCAAGCATAAAACCACAAAAAATAAGCTGAAAAAAGAGACAGTAAGATTTGTTTTGAACCATACTGCACAAATGTTGCAGAAATTACATTATTTTGTTAAAAAAAAAAAGATTTTAGCGTTATTCATTTAATTTGGTAAAACTGTTATTTTGATGGCATTATGCCTTGCAGTGTGGTTCTCAACAGGCTGGGAGAAATCAGCAGGACACAGGAACCACTTTGTGTGTGCGCACACAGACACACACACACACAGACACACAGACAGACAGACAGACACACACACACACACACATTTCCTCACAGCTCCAGGGCTCCACTGTTGCTTTTGACCTGCAGTTGACTGCCTTGCTGGTTGAGATCTTCAGCCTCAGTGCTGCACCAGTGGAAACACTATCACTTCCGTTCATGCTGAATAAGTTGCATCCACCAGTGATGCATCTTGATTAGTCTCCTGCTCAGTGGCAAACTCCTATTTTAGTCCTGTGCTACAAGACCAAACAAACAAGATTTAGTCAAACATAAATCCTGATGGGGGTGGCACGGTGGTGCAGTGGTTAGCACTGTCGCCTCACAGCAAGAAGGTTCTGGGTTTGAGTCCCGGCACGGGATCTTTCAGTGTGGAGTCTGCATGTTCTCCCTGTACCTGCATGGGTTCTCTCCGGTACTCCGGCTTCCTCCCACAGTCCAAAGACATCAAGAGGGGACGAGGTTAATCCAGATTCTAAATTGACCGTGGGTGTGAATGGTTGTCTGTCTATATGTGTTGGCCCCGTGATGGACAGGCGACCCATTCAGGGTGAACCCCGCCTCTCACCCAAAAGCTGCTGGGATAGGCTCCAGTCCCCCAGCGACCCTTAACAGAATATGTAGTAGAAAATGGATGGATGGATGGAAGTCCAGATGGTAAGTCGGCGGTGGTTAAATTTGTCACCAGTGTGTTGTTTTGGGAGTTCGGTTTGATAAATTCAGTAAATGGTCATCTGCATTATTTGAGAGGTCCCAGTAATGAGTTTGCTGTTGTTTAAGTGTATGAATGTCATCTGTATCATTACGAAGCGAGTTCTCTACAGAGAGCCTTTGCAGTGCATCATGGGTTCTGCACAGTGATGAAACTCTGGTGAAACGATCTTACTTGATGTAACTAGGCAGTGCTGATCAAATATGCACTAAAATTCAGTCACTGAATTCCTTATTTCTCACCTCAAATGTCTTGAGAAACATTTTTTTTTAGTGTAAAATGAGATTGTTTGCTACTTGGCCTCCATGTTGGATCATTCGTGGTGTTTGTAGGGTTGACATACAGAATCTTCAAGAGAAAAAAAAAACTGTTGTGGTGCATTTAGACGTCTGTTCTATTTAATTCATTTAATTGGTAAAGTGTGTGTGAAATCCTTAAAGTTTATTTTAAATTTTGCATTATTCACGTGGATATTTACTGACTTGCAGTATTCTACACTTTTGTTGGTGCATTTCCCCGTGTGTCTCAGCCACCTGTGTATCCTTGTGCACCTGTAGAGAACAAAACAGAGACAAACTTATAAAATAAATGCTCCTTATCACTACTAGAGGTCAGAAACTTTACCTTTAAAAATAAAAGTTTATTCTTAACCCTCATCCTCATTCCTTTATGTCTGAAACCTTTCTGTGCTTGTGAAACTCTCCATTAAAAATGTGTCTTAAGTCATGAGTTAAAGTCAGGGTACGCTTCACTGGGACCAATAGAAACAATAACTGTGTGTGCGTGTGTTATCCTACACACAGGATTTTTGAGAATAATTGCAGGTGTCTTTTTGTGTGTGTGTGTGTGTGTGTGTGTGTGTGTGTGTGTGTGTGTGTGTGTGTGTGTGTGCGCGCACACTAAGGCTTTGAGTTATGCATTGACAGCTTTGCATATGACTTAGGCTGAGGCAAAGGCTTATGAAATATGAATGACTCCTGATGCATCCTCTTCAGCAGGCTTGATATCATCTCTGGTTTTGAAATTCCCCGGCTCCGCTCAGAACAGGATGCACAGTCCAGCAGTCTTGTAAGAGGGGATGTTGTGCTGTATATAGATATCTCCCCTCAGAACTTGTCAAACTCAGCAGCACAGAGTTTTAATAGGCTCTGTCATTAAGCAATGTTTCTCTTAACTGGAACATTTTTACATTTTAGCATGCACATGCCAATACTAAGTGACTTAGCACTTTATGAAATGATGTTGGGTTCCGAGTGTCAGTTTGAGAGTCCATTTAAAGTCACAAATTATCTACAAACTAAGGGTCAGATGATAAGCACAAACTTACTGTTGTAGTTGTAATCTTGAAAGGATTCAGGTTGATTGTCTGATTCCAAAGAAAAGGGTGAAAACAACTACTTGGTGACCAGTTAAGATGGTTCCTCTTCTGTCATTCACATTTAAAAAAAGGTAAAAATAGAACAAAAATAACAGTAGGCCACATCATTAAAATGCCACATATCATGATTTAGCTTCACAAGTGAAATTTGTGTGAGGAGTTCACGTGGATCAATGCAAAATTCATGTGAAAACTCAAATCTGAAATTGTAATTTGCCCCTGTGAGAAGTCAAATTGCACATTTTCCCACATTTTAAGTGAGAATGCAACAGCTAATTAGTGTTATATTTCGATGCATATCACTTTTTGCTTGTTTGGCTTTTATTTTGTTTCATAACCTTCTGTCAGATTTAAATCGGAAAAATAACATGTTCAGATCATCTTATTTTGGACACCTCCAACTACTATCTGTACTGGACATTATCAGACCTTGGCAAAAACTTGCCATGGATATTTGGATCTATGATGCAGAGGCCGATATTTGGCTTGAATCGACTTTTGAATGCGAAATACATCGGTGTGAACGTTATATTTTATAATAATCTGGTTGAAGCTCAAAGAAAATGTTATTTCTCCTGTATGTGCTTTAGAGTGATGGGTATATAATGAGGTATAGGTTGTAATACTGCACTGAAGAACATTTCCCACACACGTTCAGTAACTTAATGTTTCCCCTCTCTTCTGCTCACATTTTCTCTGATCTCTGTCACTGCTCTTTCAACTGAACTGAACTGCTTTCTACTAGTGTTGAGAGTCAAATCATTCCCACTGATAATTGTGCTGAACTTACTGTAAGAAACAGGCTGTATAATGGTGGACTGTGTCGCTACAGCAGCTTGGCTCCATTCAGTAAATCTTATTGATTTGATATTTATTCATACCTCAGAGGAAAGGAACCTTCTTTGCACTTGTGCTGAGAAATTACAGAAAAACATAAACAGTGTTCTGCAAAAACATTTGGTGAAAAAATTTTCAGATGTAGAGAATATTTACAGAATGTGCTGCAGTTCATGCAGAGTGTGCGAACCACAGAGGAACAACTCAGAAAAAAATCCATGAACTGAAATATGATCGAGACAATTGAGATTGTTTTGAAAGGGGATCATGTAGAACACATATCGGCCGTGTCTCTAGTGTCTAAAGGCCATTAAAACCATCCCAGGGTCCAAAAAGAGTTCAGCCTCGCTTCATTCTTAATAGGCAATCATTATCTATCAATAATTAATGAAGCTGTTTACTAGTCATGATGTAATTATTAATTTTTGATTGAGTTGTGAGTTAATCTGAAGCCAAAAGACGAGAAGCGGATAGCGACCTGCTTGTTTTCGGAAGCCTTGGGCTTCCTTATTTTCAGAGCTGGGGAACTAAAGAGTTTTTACCTGAGCTGTGTTACCCTGCATGTTTCCAGGTGGAACTTGTAATGCCAAAAAGAACTCAGACCAGAAGGGGAGATGTTGTGTAAATGTGGCAAACTAATCACAGCTCTTCTTGCTGATGATGCGTCCCTACATTTGTATAGATTTGCATGTCAGACTATGACGCGTAAAAGAGTAACTTTGTGCTTTCATTTGGGTACTTTTCAAAGCTTTTTCACTTTTTCTTGATTTAAGACATCGAACCAGTGCTTCAACTTTTACCAGAGAATCTCTGAATAATGTGTGTACATTTGCTTTCCTTTTATACATATGTGGTCTTGTTTTTTTGTATATGATCTATGAATGTGCTACAATGACACAGTATAAAACTAAATAAGCACCCTGAGTCTGTCTTTAAAAACTTTCTCAACATAGTGGGAAAAAAATGTAAACAAGGTCATCAGACAATTAACTTTCTTTGTTTTCCTCTTTTATTCCCCCACTTCTAATGTATATTAATTCCACCCCCACAACCTTAAGATTAGATTCCTTTCGTCCCAACAGAGAGGCCCCTACCTCCCCGTCTGCAACACTAAAGGGTGATGAAATACGAAAGAAAGGCGTAAAGAAAAAGAATCCAGCCTCTGAGAGAAGTCTCTCCTCTTCTGTTCTCCCAGATGCTGCGATTCTCCGTAGTGTTCAGTTTAACCCCTCCATCCCTCTTCCTCAACCCTAATTACACAGTCATACCCACACACCCACACATCCCTTACAACTCCCATAGTAGCGGAGTCCTGGCTGCAAGCTTGACGCGCTCAATAGGATGAGACTGATGGGGTTACAGGCACATACAACAGCTCTCATTAGCAGTCTCACGCCGATAATGTGGAGATGAAAAGACACTGAACCCCTGTGTGTGCTGTCCTGTTTCTTTTTTTCTATCAGCTTACAATATGTATTAGTGCTGTGCTGAAGTCATGAGAGAGACACAGTAGCACTTCAACATTGTTTTAAACTTGCTTTGTGCAGGGGAAAGAGAGCGCCTGGCCTGGGGAGAATACTTTTGTTTCCTATAACACTGTAAGAAGACAGATGAAAAGGACACGGAGCTGAATTATTCAATGTTGTCAGTTAGCGTTGATCTTCCAATCTTGTTTGTTCATGTAACTTTTTATTGACCTTTGGATAATAATTGATTGTAAAATAGAGCTTCACGTCTCTCTGGGGTCCCTCACCCAGGGGTCATGCAGAAAGTAACCTCACTTCTGACACCACATGTAATGAAGGGAGAAGGTTGTCACCCCATCCTGGTTCTGAAACCCGAACAACGCTGAAGATCCGGGGTCATTGGTGTGGCAGTCAGAGTGCCACCAGATGAGATTGTTTATGCCCAAACCTAACCAGAGATAGCCATCATGTCTTTCCCAAGACAAATCTAGTTTTCCATGAAAGGTGATGCACCTCCAGAAGTGGTTGTGAATTGAACTTTAGCTGATCAATGACAAGAACAGATGCTGGGTGCACATTCTGGACGGACAGTAGTGCACCTACTTAACGGACTGACAACAGATCAGTAAGAAATTAGCTGTTCACTGACCAAGCAACAGGTGGTCTCTTTTGGCTGATTAGGGAACATGAAACGAAGGGGAGTCTGCATCTCAAGTTTTATAACTATCCAACACACACACACACACACACACACACACACACACACACACACACTTACTGCCTTGTTTGACCAGGCGTGCTGAGGTGAGAAAGTGCTCCATAGGTCCTCTTCTTGAATCAGTATGACAAAATGCTTTTCACTTCAAAGTGAGGTCGTCTGTACTGATGAGGAAAATATGTAATTTTATCATAATCGCTGTTGCAGACAAGTATACTACTGAACTAGATCAGCTCTGAGATGATGCAGATTTTAAATGTCAAACATCAGCCTATTTCACAGGGGGGGCTGTACCTTCACCTTCAGAAGCGGCAATATTGTTTATTTTATGCCCTTTTGAACATCTTTCTTTCATCCCACACTTCCAGTCCCTTTCTTTTCCATGGAGAGCAAGTGGAGAAGTGCTAAAAGCCACTGTCGTGTTGGCAGGTTGCTCTTCCACTAGAGTAACCTCCCATACTGACCAGCTGGTCTTGGCGGTGGCGTTTTAAGATTTGGTCTTTGACTCCATAAATGAGTTTGTCTGAAAGGATAGCATTGAGTGAGTAGGCATGGATGTATTGGATATATACTCATCAATTCAAGTCAAGGCCGCACGGTGGTGCAGTGGTCAGCACTGTGGCCTCACAGCAAGAAGGTTCCGGTTCGAGTCCCGGCTCGGGCGCGGGATCTTTCTGTGTGGAGTTTGCATGTTCTCCCCGTGCCTGCGTGGGTTCTCTCTGGTACTCTGGCTTCCTCCCACAGTCCAAAGACATGCAATTTGGGGACGAAGCTGATTGGATTCTCAAAATTGACTGTAGGTATGAATGTGAGTGTGAATGGTTGTTCGTCTGTATGTTGGCCCTGTGATGGACAGGCGACCTGTCCAGGGTGAACCCCGCCTCTCGCCCGTAGATGCTGGGATAGGCTCCAGCCCCCTGTGACCCTTACTAGTAAGGAATAAGCGGTAGATGACGATGGAATTCAAGTCAAGTCAGTTTTATTTGTATAGTGCCAAATCACATACTAGTGGGATGTCGTATGTTTTAATGTAATAATTCATCCAAACAGTGTGTTACGCCTTTCAAGTACTTTTAGAAAATCAAGCAATTTGACCTGAGCGACAAACAAACTGTCACACTTTCAGTTCAGGGCTCATTCCCAGTAGCACTGAGTGTGACCAACTGGTGCATTCAGCTGAGCCAACTTGGTAGTGTAAGTTCACTGTAAGGTTGTGGGCAGTGTGTATTTAGCTCAAATCAAGTGTTCATGAATTTAGATAAGATAAACATTTATTCGTCCCTCAGTGGGGAAATTGGCACTGTTACAGCAGCAGAAACAGAGAAGTTGCAGCAGAAAAAGTACAGAGCAATAAATAGCAGAAAATTTTATAATAAACTACAGTGAAATTATTGAGCATAGGAGAAGCTGGATAAATAAGGCGTGGCTTTTCCGTATGATGTTTCTGAAAGTTTGTTCAAACATTTGTTAGCCTCAGTGACCATTAGCTTCAAGCTAAATATGCGTGGCTGGCTGTTTCTGCATTCCGGAGTCCCAAAAAAGAAATGCCCGAAGTTGTTTTTTTTTTTTTTTTTTTTTATGAGCTCAAGACACTAATATATAACTACTTGAAAGGCAAAAAAATATCTTTTTGGTGAGGTATTGCTTTAAACAGATTAAAGCTAAAATGGCCTAAATCTAAATGTAGAAATCTCAAAGAGGTTTTAAGTTTGTAATAATATCGTGAATGTTGCAGTTCAGGTGTGTTTTTAGATTTCAAAGCCTTTGATGAATCGGGGTAGAAGGCACTTGATCTTCACTTGTTCATATTAAATTTGTCAGATTCCAGCCCCCACCTTAAAACCTATACCAACATTTACACAGGGGCTTATTGGATTTGAATATGAGCCTGTGTGTAGCTTTCCTTTCAGCTCAGGCCAGTCAGTTTGAGTCCTTTTGAACAGGCAGTAACATGAGGCAGCTATGACAGGCGGGACGACCCTTGATCACTGTTAATTATCTAAGTGGACGTGAGGCTCCCAAACCACCAGAGCTGCGTAGCTCCACACTGTACATCAGGGAGGCTGCGTGTGTATGTGCTGCCGACGACGTTTTGCATGAGCGCGCTAGTGTGTTTTTGTGCTCTCTGAGTTGTCATAATCACTGTTTGACATATTGCCCTTCAAGTGTGTGTCATGCAGTCATGTTCTTCAACATCATTCAGAATCTAAGAGGCGTTTGTCAAACCTGTCAAACACAAAAGCTCCCTAAAAAGTAACTCCTCTTTTATGAAGTGGAGGTCATTTAAGATTTATGAGAGAGTTTTACAACCCGGCTACAATGACTGTCATTATTACACTTAAATTCAAAATGGTTGCATCATCTCTTAGGAAAGGATCTGTACGATCTGGAAATGATGCGCTGAATTCCCTTGTGATTAAAAACAAAGAGCAAGAAGAGCGCAGTTTCATACGTGCTAAGAGCTATTACTGAAATGTTAGATCTTTTGACATTAAAAGAAAAGATATTTTAATAAATGTGACAGTTTATGAAGAGAAAAAAAGTTATTTGAGTCAACTTTTCAAGTGTCTTTAGTCCAGAGCTCATTTACATAATGAGCAAATGTTGTCTGACGGTGAGTCATGACAGGCCAGGCCAGTGCCCATTGAGATGACACAGATTACATCATAAATGGTCAAAGTGCCCTTGATAACTATGTGCAGGATTTCAATATTTCACTGATAGGCACAAGATCTAATCTCACTGATTCTCATGGAAGCAGATCTGCTAATAATTACTTATTCATTTGTTCTATAAATAAGCTGACTGCTTTGTGCACAGCTTTTCTTGATGTCTTGTTGTGCCTTCATTTGTGGCTACAACAGCTGTTGATACACTTGCTTTGTGTTTGTCGTGCAGCCTCACAGATGAAACACCGCCAATTTTTTTTTAAATCTCTATGTCTATATATATATATATTTTTTTTTTTTTTTTTTTTTAACGAGCAAATAGGTTTTGCTAGAGGAATCATGATTTAAATTTTTATTGAACATGTACTTTTCAAAGAAAACAAAATGGTGCGCTTTTTGCAGGAGATCCAACCAAACAAGCATGTTCCTTTTTATCTGGAGAACAAGTCTTGAAGACATCTATTTAGCATCTCAGTAATTCATTTATCATGGAACGTGGTGACAGAGTTCTCCTTAAAGCAGCATTGAAAAGGTTTGGCTAGCAACAGCAGCCTCTCCTGACACGGGAGAGTGACACATTAAACATGAAAGCTGTTTTAACTCAAGATAAAAATATTTAACCGTGCTTGGTGCCATCGCCATTGATGTGGACCAACAACAGTTGTGCGTGTGTTCAAAAGCAGTTGCTCAAGGCTAGCTCTCCACTGACTGAAAGAATAAAAGTTGCTGTCTTTTTTATTTCTGGCATTTTATTGAAGCAACAGATTATAGATCATGAATTCAAAAATGTCCCTAACATTCCCATCATTACAATTTTGTCTGAGTAAACATTTAGTCTTAAAGGAACATTATTTGAAATCATAAAAGGTTTTTCTTTTTATGTGTATGCAACAAAACTACTTGGGTTATAAGAGCATCTTTTTTGGGGGGGGAGGATCAAAATAGAATCTTTCTCAACCTTGACCAAGTGCAGAAAGACTTTCTGACAAAAATCTGTAGAGCAGCTTTCATACCTGGTCAACTCAAATTACAGGACCAGACGGAGCGCAGAGGAGGAATGAAAGAGTTACCACTTTAGATATTCCAAGTCTGTCAGCCTGATATTGATACGTGCTGTGGCAGCATCTGACATTTTGATAATGCACTGGGCAATATTGCAAATTCTGTAACATTTAGTTTAGATAAGATTAGAACCACAGCATAGAGATGGGTTGTTTTACTGGCTAGACATTGAACAAATAGTTCAATTCTTTTCCTGGCTATTCACAAGAATTTTGTCTAGACTTAAGTGAGGGAAATAAAATCTTTAGCCCCAACCCAAATAACAGCTATTCAACAAGAGGGAGTTTGTTGTCAGTTTCCCTAAGCAGATGTGTCCTTGCAATAGTTGTCAAGCTGTCTGATATAGAGAAATCATTTCTGAGTACTTTTACAGTTATTCCCTTAAGAAGAACTGGGGGGAGACCAGAGTAAACAGAAAAGCTCAGTGACAACTTACATCTGCACTGAGTCTACAGAAGGAAGTTGTGAATAGAACCAAGGGAACATTACATCACACCTGTGGACATTGCTGATGTCATTGTCGAGGAGTTTGAGTTGCAGCAACACTCAAGAAGAAGACTTTTCTTTTTTTCCCTTCTGTTTAAACAAAAAAGTATAAAATGAAAGATGGAAATGAAATAAATAAATCTGTGCAACAAAGGTTTGGGGATCGGAAGTTGTGTTTTACTTAAAGTTCCCGTTCTGTCCACTCCCAGTGGGTCATGGTTGTTGCTTTGACTGAAGGGGAACGTTTTTATGCTTATGCGCGCACGTTTGTGCAAGTGCATGTGTGTGTGTGTGTGTGTGTGTGTGTGTGTGTGTGTGTGTGTGTTTGTGCATGTGTAATCCTACTCTTGTGCACATAAATGTTTGCATGCTACATTGTGTACGGAAAGAAGGAAAAGCAAGTGAGAGATGGAAGGAAAGAGATGCAGGGGTAGCACAGAAACAACACTATCAAAGGAGGGCTTCAAAGACTATCATCTATGTCTCCTGGGTAATTTGCGATCCTGCATTCTTTCTACTTCAAAGGGCCGCTGTGTGTTGGAATACTGCAAGTGGGAGAGTGAAGGGGGGGGGAGTGAAGGGGGTTCGAGTGGATGGAGGAGGGGGAGAATCTGATTTCTCTAATAAATGCTGACACCAGGCCTGTTTGATATTAGATTCAGGGAACAGTTTGATTTGCTATTGCCTTTGAAACTCTTCGGATGTCCTTCAGTGAGGCAGGCTGACTACCGCCACACCCCGAGAGAGAGAGAGGGGAGAGCAGAGAGCAGCAGGCTGGTCAGACAAGTGTCCAGCTATAAAGATGACCATTAAGGAGCTATTGATTAGGCGTCTCTGTGTCTGAATCTTTGTCCGTCTCTTGGTTGAGACCGACATACTATCGACACACTTGACAAAACATTTAAAGCAGCCAATAACTCAGTGTGGATGAAGTCAGAGTGTTATTATGGATCGTCATCTCTGTTGAGGCCACTGCTTGAAAGACACACAATAGGCTGTATTGTTTTAATGGCCTTGATAAGATGTGTGCATGTAAATGAATGAGTTTGACTTTCTTAATTGACATATCTCATTTTGTAAGAACTCAAAAAGTATCACAGACAAAGTATAAGTATCATTGCATGTCAGGATTGAGAGGGCTGTGTCTCCACCAAGTTTAAAATATTAAGTTTTGCTAAGTTTGATAAATTCAGCCTCAGAGTTTTGCTTAATATGGACAGCAGACAGACAATCACAAACCAAAACAGCTATAAGTTGGAAACAAAAGTTCCACAATTGAGTGTACATTCCAGGCGTATGTGCATAGATCCACTACCAAAGCTGTCTATCATGTCCTGGCTTCCATTATATTTATCCCCATCTTTACTTACATCGTCAATCTACAGCCTGTGCTCCTGCCTGCTCCTGTCGCTACCAAGGGCAAAGCTGGTAAAAGGGCTTTTATGTGGGCAGCTCCATCTGCTCACAGAGAACTGACATTTTACGGAATGAAATGGCAAAGTATAAAACTGTTAGTTGACTGATAGGTTTTTTTTTGTTTTTTTTTTTGTAGCGAAATTATTGAGTGTACTCATAGACCTTATGGAGAGCGTGAGTGTGATTTCACTGATTGCTTTAGCAACTCCTGTCTTGAAGTCGGCAGATTGGCATTCTGATCGCCGCCATCCTGCGTTTTGCAACCTGAGGGTATCGTGTTTGGATGAGACTGTGGAGTTTGGAGCAGACTGAGGTGTGGATGCGCAGCCTGTTCCCATTCACTTTTACAAAAACTGACGCACGCTATCGTGAGCCAGGAGTCAAGAAATTTGCAGCGATGTTTCTGCCGACAAAATTGGGTGTTATTTTTTTGACATTTTCAGTGGTTGTTATTTGTTTTTATCCCGAACCAAGTAATTTTTGTGCCTTACTCTAACATGGCTTAACCAGAATTATTGCAATTAGCATGTAAAATAAATGGAATGTCCTGTGTTCAGCTGAAGGCTCTCACTGCAGGGGCTTCCAAAGGTGTAACCAGCATTGGGTAGAGAGAAACACACACACACTAGACCAACACTGGCCTTGTATATCATGACTACAACGACACCTCAGCAGATATGTTAGCATGGAGGCCAAAACCCCTGTGTACTCACGGCTGTCAGCAGGCACCAGCAGGCTACTGCTGCACGGGTGCACTGATCACTTGTGTAACTGTAAATTTGTAGGATTATGCATAAATAATCATGCATAACTTCATAAAAATGCATCGCATATCATAAGAATACATTTGGATGTGTCTAAGATGTGACAGAACCCTCTCCTGCCTATCAAAGAAGTGTCATACTCTATTGTGCATGACTTTAAACCCCAATATAAACTTAAGTGGGTGAGTTATATAAATAAAATTATACATGGTTATTCAATTTATTTCTGCTGTCAATTTTTTTTTGCATTTTACAAAGGGGTATATGAGGATTGACTGGCTTTTGTAACCCAAGTGGCCATGTAAGGAACTGCAGTTTTTTTTTTTGCACTTTTTCACTTTGTGGAGGTTGTAGCTCGGTATTTCCCTTATTGCGTCTTCACCCTTTACCGTGTGTCTGAGTTTACATGCAGATGTAGGTGTCACAGAAGGTCCAGGAGCAGCTTTTATGTGTATTCATAAAAGAGTTTGCGTAAGTGCAGCTCATATTCATATTTCTACAGCTATCTAGCTTCATCTTGCCCCTCTCCTACTCACATAAAGATGAACGTGAAGTTGGATGGCAGCCGATACAACACCTGCAATGTCATCCTGACTTACTGACCCAGGGGAAGAGGGTTTTTTTATCTGATTATTCTGCAGCGTGATTGATGTATCATACGCCACAGTGGGTTGTGTGCATATGAAAGCATGCAGCGCCATTGATGTACTGATGCATGGGATTATGCAATGAATATGCAAAAGCCTAAGGAGTGATTGGCCATTGATGACATCATCTCCAAGTCACAGGTGTTTAGTTCTTGCTGTCCAGGCAGGACACTCGAGGCTTGTAAATTAGATTTAATCGGTACATCAGTACACCTCATCACGCCGCCGCCACCCCCCCAAAAAATCTCTTACCCTCCTCGTAGCCCCTGCCAAAGTCCCTCCCCTCCTCTTCCGTCTCTCTGCCTGCTCATTAGTGCTGGGTTTGGAACAAAGAGCCATCTGGGCACAGCTACCTGCCAGCTCAGGTGGGCCTCTAAAACAGAAGCTTCTCTTCAACATCTGTATGCCAGGATCAAAGACATATCTGTTTACCCCCCCCCCCCCCGTCTGTCTTCCCTCCTTCTCTTCCTCCCCATCTTATCTCTCACTTTACTGCTGCCTAAACATCTCCTACGTTAGATAGGAAGCAGACTCCCTGTTCATGTCTCCCTCCACCTCTTTGTCACTTCTCCTGGCCCTCAGGGTGTCACACATGCTCCCATACTGCTTCCATTTGGAGCTTTTTTTGATAATTGTTTCCCTGTATGTATCATGACAAGATGTGCCTGTGATTTGCATATCAGCAGTCACTGGTTAAATATGTCTTCTCCTCTCAGCCTCAGGTTCCAGAACATTTAGAGGTTCCTCTGAGTGCTTACAGAAACTCCTCGTATTAGCCTCTAAAAGTAGTGGTGGCAGTTTTTATGGGTGTTTGAACAAGGTATCACAGTTGACAAAGATCAATAAACATGCTGAGCTACATGTGCAGTAAAAAAAAGGGTGAGTCAGATTTACAGTTTGTAATCAGACGCAGATGAGTCCCCAGTCCCTCAGTGGGGGCAGCTTATATCATGGAAAGTATTGATGTTTTTTTTGTGCGACATCCACTTTCAGAGAAATGATGCCAGACGCTTCTGCTGCAGCTCTCCCCTGCCGTGGTTATGAGATGGTGTATTCAGCTGGCCTGGCCCTGTAGATACAGGGGATCAGGGGAAGTGTTATCCTTTAAGCCAGGTGCCGCTGTTCAACACAGCCGCTTCCTGCTGACTGAAACACTTCCCTGCACGCTTCTGTATGCTTGTCTGACAATTCTCTTACAGCCTCCGTGTGTGAAGAGGTTACAAAGGCCTTCTGTCTGAGCTGCGAGTGTGTACAGTATGAATGTGAGGAGACAAAGTGCACATTTTCTGGAAGGCTCTTCAATACAAGTGTTGCAGGCTTTTGCTCAGAGCTAATAAAGATTGATTAGGCTTCCTTTCAAGATCAATGTCGATGCTATTTTGGTTGTGTGCCTTTTTGCCAGGATGCATTCTGATCAATGACAAAACTATTTTTTGTGTGTTGAGGTCAGGATTGAAAGGTTTGACTGATGGGGCGTTCAAGGCAGTGGAAACTTCCACGGCATACATGAACTCCTTTTTCCCTCCCTGGAATATTCTCTGTGTTGAACATGAGGTAATTTTTGGAGATTTTGCATATGTATGACAGCATGCGGTAGGACATATATCTTCCCCCCCGCATTGGGGGGGGGGGGGGCAGGGTAAATGTATCTGATCGTATCTGATTGAATTAATGTGTTTGCTTGTCAACATTAGCATTGTGGATTTGTATTCAATGCTTAGTGCAACCCAGCCGGTTGGGTTGAGATGTGACATTTAGCTGCTTTTTCTGAAAGCATGTACGTATTATGTACGTTTTACATATTTATAAAATTCAATTTTTTTTCCTGCTTGCTAACCACCTAAGGGTAAATTATTTCTTAACTTCTCAATTTTTAATACGTTTTTTTATTGAAATAATTTTGAAGTCAGACATTTGTTGTGTGCATTCATTTGGTTGAGTGTGTGAGTTGGTGTTTTTTTTTTGGGGGGGGGGGCACACAAAGATTCTACAGTCGGCCCTGAACACACATTACCAGCTGGAACAATTACATCACTGTCAGATTACAACCTACCACCCTCTGATGTGCCAGTTAATATAAACACGAGCAGGAAACTTAGCTCCTCTCCTCCCTCTTTCTCCACTCTTCATTGTGCATTTTTCCTCCAGAGTCGTGTTCAGCAGGAGACGGCCAACTGGAGCGTAAAACAAGGCCGCAATCTGCAGGTAGCTACCGGCTGAGCTCACCTGCCGCTAAATTCACTCTGACAGGTGAGATCACAGCCTTGTGGCGGGGCACAGTGCCCAACAGAGAGGCAAGAGGCATGAGGGGGTAGCAGCTGAGCTCAGTGGGACCTACCTCTGCACTGCTGCTCGGCGAAACAAGGTGGTTAATAGTGAAACATTTGGAGGGTTATAAGGCTTTCTGACCAGAGCTGAGGTGGTCATGGGCTGCATAATCACTGGAGTCACTTCTCAAAAGGCAATCATATTGTTTCATTAAAAGATACTGACTTTCATTGAGGTACACCCTCATAACACAAGTATGAACCATGCCACAAAATAAGTCATTTAATGAGTTTGAACCATCCAGTGTGGGGTCATACATCATTTAGTTGATGTATATTAAAGTTATGAATCAGCCTGCTTCGTTTAGAGAACTCTACGATGTTTCTGTATATTAAGACATCACACAGTAACTACAAGCTGTTTTTGAGTGTAAATATGATTTTGTCAGTTTAATTTCAACAGAAGGGGTCTTTAATCTTTCATGAGCCAGGGGACACTGAGGCCTTCTGATCCTAACAAGACAGGAATTAAGGGGACACTAAAAATAGATTGGATTTTAGGGTCATGGCCCACATTTGTTTTGCCAGCATGAGTCCAACAGTGCAAGTTTTAGCTCATGGGTGGAGCAGAGGAGTTGCAGCATCATGCCACTTCCATCATTTTGAGTCCTATTTTTGTTCATTTTTTTTGTGATGGATGACTAAAATGAAACAGGGGTTAAGCCGAATATCTGTCATGATTTCCATCCCTAGAGTGTTTTTATTTATCTCTCTGGTGCAAAACACACCAAAGGGAAAACACATCCCGAACACACACACACACACACAGATACACACACACACACACACACACACACACACACACACACACACACACACACACCTCTTCCTCTTCGAACTTATCCCCAGCTCCACCACTGCAACTCAGCAAATGTGGCGGGTAGGGTTTAATTTTCTGGCCCCCTGCCTCAGCCCCAGCCTCATGCATTTTTCATCACCACCATCCTGTTCCCGCCCAGCCACTGCCGCTGCACAATGCTATTGATTGGCGATTAAGCCATCAAGCTGTTATAAAGAGGTTAATATTTTAAAGCTGTTACCCTCCAGTCCAGTTTCAATGGTTTTTAAGAGTTTCCACTCATATGCCTGGTCAGATTATGAATGTTTGATGGTATGCACACGGTTGCGTTTTTCTCCCACTCCTATTCAATGCTTACTCCAACTCTGAGGTGGGATGTTCGATCAGCAGACTGTGCCAAAGGTGGAGAGGAAACAGTGTCAGTCAGCACGGCGACTGGGTGGAGTCATACTCTGCTAACCCCACATGTGGGATGTGTCTAGTTGTTGACCAATTTGCTTATGGTAATTCTAATAGATCTCTGGAGGCCGACAGGCAATATTGAAGGTTCAGCATTAATTGTGACCAGTGGGCAAAGAATCTGCAGTCTCATCCTGTTCTAGCAACTGATGAGCCTTGAGTTATTTTTAGGCATTAATTCTGCAGAGAGATTCTCTACTTAAAGATATGTATGTATTTGTGTGTGTATATACATATATGTATATATATATATATATATATATATATATATATATATATATATATATATAACATATGTATATATATATCATATATATCACATATATCATATATATTATATGTCATATATGTATATATATCATATATATATCATATATGTGTATATATGTGTATATATATATATGTGTGTGTGTATATGTATATATATGTGTATATATATATGTGTGTGTGTATATGTATATATATATATATATATATATATATATGTATGTATATATCACATGTATGTATATATGTATGTATCACATGTATGCGTGTATGAAGACGTACAGAATAGTAGAGATGGGAAGATGTGCATTCTATGTCATTATATCACTAAATATTATTATATATAGTTATAGTAATATACAAATGGGTAACAATGGAAAAATGTATCAAAGTACACATCTAAAATACTATACATAAATATATAATAAATGAGCCCCTGGTTCAACAATATATATCTCTTGGCAGCGAATAATGCTTTGTGGTTCAAAAACTTTAATTGGGTCATTATTCAGTGACAACAGCTTCTTTAAATGAACCTGACTGTTGTAAAATAATATTTGATGATGTCACTTAAGGTCTGGTTAGGGTTTTTAACATAAAACTACATTTGCTTATTTCTATGGTGAGTCCCAAAACCTGAACATCCAGTTTGCTCGAGGTCAGTGGGATTTTGAAGTGTTTTTCAGTTTAATATCAGAAATACTGTAAGATTTGTGGTTCACAGTTGCTTAAGATATTGTAATGTATTGTCCTAAGGCATAAGGCATTAAATTACATTGGTAAGTACTGCACTGGTGAATGTCTAAGAGACTATGTAACCACACGAAAAAACAAAAGCACAAAGCTAGTTTTGGGAGGCTGGGGTCATGCATCTGTGTTGTAGTATGTTCACAGCAGAGCATTAGTTTTAGATTTAAATCCAATGGGTACAATGTCTTGCACTGGGGGAAAGAGAACATGTATGTCATTTTTTAAAGCTAGTATTTGAAGTTTATACACAAAATACCAGAAAGGTCCTGTTGACAGAGTGAATCATGGATCTTGGGGGTGATGTGTGAACACAGAAGATGGTTGAGCTAGGTGAGAATGGAAATGACAGGACATATATTGTGTGGGTGTGTCTGTGTGTGTGTGCTTGAGGAGGAAAAAGGGTAGAAATCAGTTTTAGTCCAAGAGAATTCACACCATCAGGTCTTGGGAGTGGAATAAGAATGTCAGGCAGGCCGTGACAGGATCACACGATGTAGGTGAGTGACCTTCTACAATGGTGCACACAACCAGAGACTTACTCCTTGGAGCTTTATAAGCATATGAAGACTTTGAGTGCTGACTTTTCTTTTGACCTCCAGCCAAGCTTGTGCTCAGAAAGGTGCAGATTTCATCTACTATGTGTCTTGAAGTGACACAAGTGTTTGCTGTCCACGAGCCAAAATCTATTGCTATTCACTGCATCTCAGTCATTGTGTCGTTCCGCTTGACAGCGCAGACAAGTGACTCATATAATAAGAGTGATGCTGTCCATTAGTGCCAGTCAGTTGGTGCCGTTTAAGTCTTTACATTACACTCCTCCAGGGCAGAGCTGGATAACACGCTTGAGCAGTGTCCCAATCACTGTGATCACCTGTGACAAACCACACCAGGGCCCAATCAATACACTCCTCTCCCAAGGGTTGAGGAATTAATGTAACTCTGCTGCCCTGCATTCCTGCCTACGAGTGTATTGCTGCAGCTCCCAACAGAGCATGTGGAAATTAACACAATAAAAGTGAAAATAAAATCAGGCTCTTAATCCAATTCAGAGAAATACAGAAGACAAAATAATAACCTTCCTCACCTGAAAGACAAATCAGAGAGGAAGAAAAAAAGAACCAGACCTCCATCAAGGTTTATCTAAATAAAAAAATCACGTATCATGACTCATTTCTTGATAGATGCAGCTATAGCCACATCCAAAATTCAATGCTAACATGCTATGTAGTAAACTAAAATAGTACATGAGAATTTTTTAAATATGACATCTTAGTGTGCAATACGTAGTACTGTAAGTGCCGTGGGGAAATGCTGGCGTTCGCAAGCTGCAGACTTTGGTACAGGTCTCCAGAAGTAGCATTCTTCCAGTTAGCAGAAGGTTCTCAATAGGTCATGTGATAGCCTGACTGAAAAGTTCCAAAGAAACATGTATGCTAAAAAGTAAGTAAAGTGATAGTGGTACATGTGTTCAGATAGAAGTTTTAGAACAGAGAAATATCAGTCATGTTTTATAAATCTCGGCCCACACTTTACCCCTCCATTAAATTTACTGCAATTTGTGCTGGTCAGACTGGCAAACATCACAAGAGACATAATCTTCAGAGCAGAGTTAAGGGTTCAGAAAATAGAACATGATTAACTAGAAATAATGAGATATTCCTGAGATGTTGTATTCATGTGAGCTGACAATGACCTCTGACCACCAAGATTTTTTTCAGTTCACCCTTCAGTTCCAGTGGATGTTTGCAGCAAATTTGGAAGAAGACTTTCAAGACATTCCAACAATGACATATATGTGAGGAGACAGTGACCTTGACCTTTGACCACCAAAACCTTTTCAGTTCATTCCCGAGTCCTAGCACATGTTTGTGCCAAATTTGAAGAAATTTCCTCAAGGTGGTGCGGAGATGTTACATTGGACTGAGAATGGAACAGATCACATGACCTTGATCTTTCTCTACCAAAATCCTCTCAGTTCATCTTGGACCACAGCTTTGGAGGCAAAAAAACCAAAAGAACCCGAAGACATTAAACCGGCAGAGAAAGTTACAGAAATAACATTTTCCCAAATCTGTGGGAGATTCAGTCGAGGAGGGAGGCGCAGAGCTCAATCAGTGACTCCTACGAGAGAGTTCACAGCTATATTAATATAACACAGAGGAGTTGGTTAGAGAAGCGTTGCTTGTCTTGAGCTAAATTAATACTCCATTACCATCATAATAGTCATGTCATTGTAGGAGGAGGGTGAAAAGAGTTTATGTCAATGTTTTTCTTCCCATTTAATGAGCGGGCTTACTCCCTGCAAGTTGCTATTGAATTGTTAGTCAGGGTTTTTCTTTTTACCCTCAGACTAGTTTCAGGTAGATTTTAGAATCACTGCCCCAAACACACATCCTTTTTACAGAAGCTACAGAATGTCCAGCTGTTCAGCGTCTTCAATAATCTATTGTAAAATGTATTTTTTTCTTTCTTATTCATTTCATTTCTGGTCTTTACTCCTCTTTTTTTCTCCACCTCCTCTTCCTCCACCTCCCTTCTGCTTCATGTTGAACCTCCTGCTGCGGCTGCCTCAAAACACCATCCACCCACCTCGACTACCCCCGAGCCTGCAAGAATTTGTCCCTCATTATCTGCCCTTACTACACCCCCAACCCACCTTCTCACCCAGCATGGTGTCATAGCTTCAGTACAGTATTGTCTCATTATCTTTGCAGTCGCCAGAGTAGCAGAGCATTGTGGGACTTCAGACACTCCCCCTTGGTTTAGAGGGCTGGGGGGCACTGACAGAGCTGACAGGTGACAGGCCAAAGGTTTTATCTCAGTGACGCTAACACAGATATAAACCCCTCTCTTCTCTCTTTGCCTGTGCATCCTGGTTCATACGTTTGTTATGAGTGACCTTCGTCTTCAACTGGTGATGATTGAAAAATGCATTAGCCGTCAAAAGTCATGCACAACAGTTTGCTCATTCAGTCGACATTTCTGAGAAAACGTAGAATGGTCGGTCGTTCCAAAATTAAATCAGATTAGGTCATCGTCAGAAAGCTGTTTTATCTGAGACACAGGATGCTAAAAACAAAGATTTAATAGGTGGTTGTGGCTCTTGATTGAAGTCCTTGTCATCTCAATCAAATCTCTGCAGTTCAAAAAAAGCACACAAGACCAAGTTGGGTTGCAAATTTATCACAAAACAGCTACCATCATGGCTTTGGCAGGTGTCGTAGAGCCGAAGCCAGTGTCTAAAATGTTTAGTTAAATAGAAAAAAACCCTTTTCTCATACTTCACCCTCCCGCCAATGTCTGTTAGGACTGGGGTAGTATCATTTTTGTGTGATCCTGCTGACAGTTGAGCAGACAAACTGTAGAGAGACGTATTCATTTATCTGTTTGTGTAAGGGACTCTTGGATGACTCAGAGTAATGAATTCTCATGTATGCTTATAGAAAGAAAAAGGAATATCCAGATATGCTTGTACATAATAGAAGAATTCTTTAACTTAATACCATAGAAATGTTTGAAATTACTATGAAAATTAACAGGACTATAATAAACAGAGCTATCAAAATTACATGCCAAGATGAAGGCTCCTGTGTGGTATTGACTAGTGCTAGTCCTGGTTCAATAATCTGGTGTTCTGAGCAGTGTTACTTTAGAAAACGTTTTTTTTTTTTCTCTTTACTAATCAGAAACAATGTGTTATCGATGTGTCAATGCACTTAAGGTCGAATGGGAATAAGTTGTTAAATGAAAAAAACAGGATGATCCCTTCTCTTGAAGCAGAGTTTGATGTTTGTAATTACCATAATCAGAATGACCCATCAAATGACTTTGACCCAGGAAATTTGTGTGCCTGTAAGAAAAAGGATCCTAAATGATTTATATTGTCTTTGGTTCTGTGGAAAAGCTACAGCCACGCAATGTAATGTCAAGAGGTTGTGGAAACGTACTAATTATTTTCTGTGACATCACCCTGTCCTTGCAAAAGTCTTACAAAAAGTGGAAAGTTGCAGGATGCAAAATAAGTCAAACTCACAAGACCTGCATAAAGTCGAGACTGTATGCTTTTCAGCCAACTACACCCTCAAACTGCAGCACCTTTCTTTTAAGAATAAAAATAATATTTTAAAAAATTAAAAGAATTTTAGAATCTGACCTGCGGAGATTACAAATGTACAATGATTAACAAATGATTAACACACACACACACACACAATACAAAATATAAATTAAAGATTAGAGATAATTAAACACCAAGGAATCCTGAACAAACCGATAGACACAGCAAAAACCCAACGTCCTTAGGAGGTAATGGAATAATTTGTGCTATGTAATTAGATTTTGTGATAACCTGTGTTTATTGAGCATGAAATGTGTTTTTCACAGGTTATATTAGCTGCTTTAAATTGATTTCCCACTCTTCTTAGCCACCTGCGACCTTCCCCTGAAACACTGTCAGAACAAATCCTCTAAATAAAATTCACGTTGAAATGAGATTTAATGCTCTTGGCTCTTCATTTATTTCTTGAGTCATCTCTTCAAATTCCCTCTGTCTTCCCAGAGCTCCAAAAGGCAACATGTAAGGTCTGTGTAACCAGTTTTCTTGTTTTCAGATTGGAGGTGGCATGGCGGAGGAGCGGGGCTGGCGAGGACACAGCGCTGAGAAGAAGGAGGAAGGAGGGGGGTTGTCTGTCCTAGGAGACAGATGGCGCGGGGGGCTGGTCCATGATGGGCTGGTGCTGGACGGGCTCCATGTGCTGTAGTGGGTAACTGGGGCCCAGGGTGGAACGTAGGCGGCACTCTGATCCTCTGCGCCACAGTATTCCTCAGGCACAGGAGTCCACTTCCCCCGCCCATCTGTTCCTTCCATCGCAGCTATGGCAAGCGTTCCTGCACACACATGCACACACGCAAAAATATTCACAGGCGAACATACACACGCGTTCGCATACACACACATACGTCAGTGACTGCCCCCTGCTAATCTGCAGTTTTGGGTTCAGTTACAGTACAATCTCAGCTCTCCCCCCAACATTCCTCCTCCCCATCTTACAAAATTAGCCTGCAGGTTTGACTGGATCCCACCAGCTTCCGTTCCCATTTGGTGTCACGCTGACTGTATCTGTTACTGAAACGTTTAAGCTCTCCTGCTTAACAGTTTGTATAATTGTACATAACTCCCACACATGCTTGTTACTGGCCACAACCTTTGTGATGAAGTAATCCTGGCACCAGGGACTGAGGTTCTTTGCTGTGACCTGAGAAGGGCATAAGAGCAGGCTGAGCAGGTAGATCCACAAACCTGGCAAAAGAAGGCAGACGGGTGGGAAATGGTGAGGTTGTAAACAGCAGAAAAACATGTAGCCATAAGGTCTGTAATACATGCCGAGGATGGAGGATGATGTGTTTCTGTGACTGATACATGTCTCCGGAGGTTGTTTTTTTTTCTCAAATCATAAATGTTTTCGTAATCAGTCTCGTAATAAATGTGCTAACACATGTGTAGCACTCAAAGTGATAATGACTTCAATAGGAAGGTGACATCAGAATAACAGTCAAAAGACTGTTAGTGAGTCGAGGTCAGATGGAGACTGGAGCTGTTTTTACCCCACTCCTCTCAACCTGCATGTTGCTGGTGCTTTTTTATCTTGGAGATGGAAAATGTGCTGTGAGTGACAGCCAAGCTCAGACTGCATTTATGACGTGACAGTAAAACAACTCGATCAAGTTGTCATAGTGGTAAAGGTTCAACAGGCGCACTGTTCAGCTCATGTTCTCATATTTAATGCGGCCAAATGGAAGTCCGAAAGGAAAGGCTCCCGTACGACTGCTGCGCCAGTAAAACCTCTCGAAACAACTGGAGGAAACCCGCACAAAAATAGTGAAAAATGAAAATTCCACACGAAAAGGATCAAACTAGTATTTTGTTCATCCACTGCGGAAACCAGGTATTCATACGGTTTAACGTATTAAAATTATTACAAGTAGCGGTGCCTCTTTTGCCACATTCATAAGTACCCCTGATTTGACTAGTTTGAATCGACTGAAACTGGACTAACTAGAAAACAAACCAAATGTATCAATTTCACAGATTTTTGTGTGTGCAAACAAAGCTGGTGATGTGCCCACAGAAGTCCTTCTCATTGGTCAAAAATTTAGCGCTGGAAAAAGTTAGAAGTCTTCAGCCCATGCAAATGTCTTGCAACCATTGTATTTCTACAGAAGTGCAACTCAGTCTTCTGCCCATCATGTTTGTTTACAGCTGAACAAATGCTGCATGTAGACGACCCATAATCTTCTGCACTTTAGGGTCAGATTGTGCCCTCGCTGCTAACTGAACTGCAGTGAACGTCAGTGCAACTTGTGTCCACCTCTTTGCATGCACAAATCTTCTTTACCTGTCCCCTCATCCTTTCAGACAATAAACAGAACAAGAGTTGTTAAATTATATTTTAACCACAAATATTTTGAAAATGTTAAAAAAAATCCCTTCAATTTTACACTTTCAGCTTCACTTGGCTCATACATAAGCCTCCTACAGGAAATACCTTGTTGTAATCCACATAATTAATTAATGCTTCTGTCTTTTTTCCTTTACCAAACATTTAACACACCAACAACATATATGACATTCCACGGAGAGTTTGGCTTGACATGCTTTTAGAGAGAGGCCTTTCACCAGCTGTCTGAATGCCAGTTAGGGAAACATTAGACCTTAAATATTAATGCAGTAATATGGCATTGTTGGAATGCTTACTGAGCTGTGGGCTCCAGGCCTGCTGGGTTATTTGTCACACTCCAGAAAGCTCACAGCAGCCAGAAAAGAAACCTCAGTGAAAGGGCGAGACTTTACACATTGCAGAGCGTAACCTCTTATAATGAGAACACTGGAATCATTTTTCCTGTCTTTTTAGTATTGTTTGTTTACTCTTTCTTCTGTTCTACCACCACATTACACTCTAACTCATAGCTGTCCTTTTAACTACTAAATTCAACCAAGACCTGACAGAAAGGTAGCAATTCAGTCAGAATCCATTTGCATCAAAATCGTTTACAAAATGCATTTAGCTCAAGAGTCAAAGCTGCCCTCCCGTCCTCTTTCTCGCTCCGTGTGAATCTTCCAGCAACAGATGGCCGATGAAGAAATCAGCAACACATTTATTTTCTCTGCCCCTTATTTTAACAAAAACGTGTCATAATTGGATAGCTACCCGCACACACATATTTTAGTATATACTGATTCTGTTCCCACTGAGATATTTTCATCTTATATCATCTGATGAACTGAATATGTGTGTGTGTTTGGGGGTTAAGTTTTTTTAAGATATAGTTTTTGTGTAAACAGAAGCAAAAACTGCCTCACATAATCACAAACAAAAGGAATAGACACAGGCAATACATTACCAGCAGTAAAGGCACTGAGCCCTGCTCTCTGCTTTACTGCTGGTAATGTATTTGGTTTAACCTTGGAGGCACCCTGCCGAGCCTCAGCTAAGGCAGGCAATGATTCCTCATACTCCACAGGGAACAAGAGCAGGAAAAAACAAGAAAAAAAACAAAACAGATATGCAAACAACTAGAGTTAAACTTCACTGAAAGAGTGAGATCATATTTTAGCATATGTGCGGATTGGTGCAGGAATTTGCGTGTTGGAGCTCGACATCTGCTTAATTGGATATGTAAAGAAATGCTAATATAAAACGAGTGATACAATGTTGCTGCAGTCACCAAAACTGAGAAATTGGTGCTGCAGGTTGCACGGAAAGGTCGAGGACCCAGGGGGCAGGGGTGGGCTAGGGGGCGCATGTGGTGAGAGGGGGTCAATGATGTGAATTCTATCGATTTCAGGCTTCCTGACAAGTGTTCAGTGATTTCCTGTCCCTGGCAGAAATATTGTGCTTGTTAATCCATTTGAGTCAGAGCAGCAAGGGGGCTCAGTGAAAGAGGCAGATTCTGTGTGATTGCCTGAGAGTTTGTGTGTGTGTGTTGCTTGAAAATAGTGGAGTTGGGGGGTGTGGGGTGGAGGTGGTTGGGTCAACGCAAACAGGATGCTAATGAGCCTGCGCTAATCAATGTGTGCTTAATCAGCTATTCAGCTCTGAGTGAACACGGGAAGGATTGAGGAGGGAGCAGGGGGGAGAGTGTTGGGTGGAGTTCATGAGAAAGTGCAGGCCCAACCTCTGATTCACTCCCTTTGTTGTGAACATTGGTTCTCAGGAACTCCTCTGTGAATGCAGATTTATTTTCCATCAGACAGTGGAGCAGCCACTAGGTTGTTGGCTGAACAGACATGCTGCATGTCACCTGAAGTGGACAAAGCCTGTGGAACTTATTGTGTGTGGAACTGTGGCATCTTAAACCTGCATTGTTTCTCATGGCCAGCAGGGGGCAACTTTACTGGTTGTAAAAAGATCTCTAGCGACATCTATGAGAAAATGAAGCTACTACTCACTGGGTTCATTATCTTGATGACCATTTTCCTAGTTTGAGGTTATCACTATCTTTTACCGCATTGGGATGTAAATTAATTTCCAGTTATTTTAAGATAAACACGGTGTGTTTGAGGCAACTCTCCGTTGTTACCAAATTACCACTGTGTGTCATTTAAAGCAGATCTTTAATACTAAGTGCATTAGGTATAATGCCTCTCTATAGAAGAAATTAGAGACAAGAGATGCTTTTTTTGTTTCTTTTGTCATCAACCATGACTGAAATAACTGAATTGTTGCCTTGTACCAGTAGAATGCTCATCAGAAGCTCCATTGTGCCTTGTTCTGTTTACATCCAGAGGCAGCAGTGAAGTTGTGAGCAGCAGCAGAGACGCAGCCTGGTGAGTTTCCCAACCGTCTTCAGGAACTGCGTCTGAATCACTGCCGCCTCCAATTTAGATCTTGCTGTGATTTAATTGCAACTAGAGTGCATAGGAGAAAGCGTACCCCCTACAAGGCAGATTTAGCCAAACCCAATTCAAGAAAATGCCATTTTCCATCCTGCTGAATGGATCTGCCCTAAATTGAATAGGTTCTACCTTGGTCCGTGCAATAACCCTCCACCAAGTTTGGTTAAAATTGCCCTCATAGTTTTTGCTACAAATAGACAGACACCTCTGAACTACCTCCTCGGCAGAAGTAATTACATTGATGTTTTGTAAGGTCTTTGCTTAAGATGACAAGCAGACAACTTTTAGAATGCTTGTTTTCTGAATGGATTTCATATTTGATATGCTATAGTAAATGTTATTTCCGTGCAGTTATAAAAAAAAAAACAACTATGATTCACTGTATGTGTTATACCTACATTAACAGTCCTTCTCATTCACTTGCATTCCACTTAATAGCTCACTCATCTCTCTCATAGAATTACTCATATAAATAGTACTTTATGTTTAATTCTCTTGTTAACAAGCTTTCATCATTAAGCCTGCTCCCTCTAGACCTTTTCTGAGCTTTTTCTTCGCTTTTTACAATGTGTTGGTTTCAAGAGTTATACATTAATCCTACTCTTTACCCACTCAGGAAAAGGCCACAACTCAATCAGTCTCCCGTCCTCGGGAACGACGGCCTTTAAAAAATGACTCCATACCTCGAGTTGACAGCCCAAAGATGGGAAGAGAAGAATTAATCTCACTGAAAAACGCAGCATAAAAAGCGGGTTGGGGAGGGCACAGAAACAGGCAGAGTGTTTGGTGAATGTGGGGGCAGCTGCAGTTCGCTCACAAATTGTACACAAATTCTGCATCACACAGTATATGTGCACGTACACACACCCCCACACATACAGTATGTGTGAAAAAGAGGGGTGGGAGTGGGAGGGAGAAGGGATCAATCCATATTACGGTCTAATCTGTATCGCCTTGGGCTGCAGCAGACGCAGGGTTTTAGGGGACTTTATGAAGTGTTGTCAACATGTTGTGATTCCATCTGGAGCTGCTCCAGGAAAACAGGACCACTGCATTTGCTTGTTAATATTCTATAACTGGCCAGGTCAGTGCAGACACTCTGCTCCTTACTTCCAAAAAGTTAACAAAAGAAGACACTATTAGATTTGTTTGACTGGCTACCAAAATAAGATGTGACCTGAGGGCAGCAAACAGCTATAAGTGCAAGACACAGTGGAAGGGAGTGAGCGGACAGAAAGAAAGAAAGCCAAAGTGTTTATTCCTGGCAGCATTCCAGGGAGCTTGTATTGGTGTTAACTATCACAATTTGGATGGTAAGAGCAGCAGATAGGGAGGCAGATTGGGGAGCGATAACTAGAGAAAAAGATAGATCACAAAAGATGTCACAAGCCTTGAGAGCATCTCTCTGAGGCCATCCAGGATGAATCACAAATGCCAATGAACTAATCAGATCACTGCAGAGATTAGATTCAACTTCATTGTCATTGCATGAAACACTAAGAGGCAATTTGGCATTTAAAGGTCCGGTGTGTATTATTTAAGAGGGATTATTGGCAGAAAATGGATATGATAGTCATAACTCTGTTTCATTAGTGTGTAATCACCTGAAACTAAAATACACATTTTAATTAGTTTAGAATGAGCCCTTGAAATCTACACATGGAGTGTGTCTCTTCCTCTAATTCATGAACTATGTGGCATTTTCTGTAGTCCAGAATGGATAAAAACATTGTGAGACAGCAAGTTCACTTACTACTTGTTTAATGTTCACTAGTGGTCACTTATTCAAGCAGTTCCCTCTCTGGTACTACAGTTTGTATTCAGTTATGTGTCGTAATGTTTTCACCAACAACGAGCTGATCATGCTGAAGCTGTCATGGCGACCACAACAACAGATATCCCCGCAGTGACGGGGGAAGAGAGACGGGTCCAGACAACAAATTTGATGAAGAGGAGGAGATTTTTCAACTCCAAATTCCTTCAGTTATTGTCTGCAATGTCATCATTCAAGCTAATGTGGAATATGAGTGACTTCCACGAGTGTGGAGTTGTGTGTTTCACAGAGATGTGGCAACAACAACAGAAAGGAAACAAGCAAAGGGAACGCTGCTTTTGTGATGGTGCCATCCTGGCGACTGTTTCTGCAGCTCTGATTATTGAAATGATATTGAGCAGCCGTGGGGCTGACACCTGAAATACACCGAACACGCATATGTCAAATGTTACATCAGTGGTGCATAGCATGGTTGCACTTTTCTGCACCCACCAACTGCACCATCAGAGCTGTTCCTATGCAGATTCTGTTATTTCATAAGCCCCTTAGGACAGAGTTGTCATTTAGTGAAAAAAAAAAAAAGATATGCCACAAAAAATAGATATGCTTCAACAAATCTGGTCAGGTTGGCCGTTCCAATTGATGACAATTTTACCTCCTTGCTACCTCATTGTGCCTTTACCTCAGCAGCTGTTCCTCCTTCCTTTATAAATGTAACTGTTAGTCAGCTAACCAAGTAATTCCCTGCTAAACAATAGCGTTCATGATTCGGTTGTCAGTGCTAGTGAACCATCTTGTGTGTGAGAGGTCTAAGGGCCAAGAATTGCAAAGTATAGGATCCTCTTAGTCTTGCTTGGTGAGATGAGGGGTTGTATTCTCTAAATTGCCAGCTAGATGTCAGTAGATCCCACACACTAGTCTTTAAAGCAGAAGAGCAAAAGCTGCAGCAAAGTGTAGCGTAATGTATGTACAGGTATACATAAAGCTTGAATATATTCAGATGAGTCCAGTAGAACAGCGTTAACCGAGTAGATACATGGGCCGACAACAGTCCTCACTCTATTTCAACACTTCTCTTGATCACGGTGAAAAATTCACATTAACATGCCTAACAGATGTCACATCTGTGACTGTAATTTAAATGGCTCAAGTCTGATGTCCTGTCATTTGCCTTGCGTCTGAGAATATTTGATATGGCTACATCATTACAAACCCTTCTATCTTTCTATGTATCTATTCGGGTAAATGAGCAATGGCTCTCGTTTGAGCCGGAAAGCCGAGCTGTCATTAGTCTGTCTCCAAATACACCCACTAGCTCTAATGATGCAAAAACATGCCTGGCTATGCCTGAGCACGAGCCGTTTGAAGACTATGAAGAAAAAAAAAAGAAAGAAAGAAAAAGATTTGAAGAAAGATGGATGTAACGACGTGTATTTCTTCAGGTGGAGATTCCAGCGCAGAGAGATGGGGAGAATGATGGGTTCTGTTTTCATGGGGTGGTGATCTCTGTGTGTCAGCGTGTGGGCCTGTGTTTCAGTTTCATTTTCTTTTTTTCTTTTTTTTTTAAAAGGAATAGGCTTTTAACATGCAACTCAGAGTCTGTCTGTCTGTCAACTGCTCTTTGATGTCCTGCTGCTTCTGTAGCCTTTGAGAGGGCTTGGGTATCATTAAGCACTTCCAATGAGTCCCACGTAGCTGGATGACTGGATGCCTAAAGTTTTTCATCATCAATAAAAAGGAGCCTGCCTCTCCTTTAACGGGAAACTTCAATCAACTTTAATTTGTTTATTTGTCCATAAATAGCCAGCCTGTGATTAGCCAAATCTTATTCTTTACGCATAATTAGAACACCAGTCTCTCCTTCTGTGGAGCTGCTTCATCACAGCCATGTATGTGGTCTATAATGATGTGCAGGTATCCATCGTGTGATTGATATGAGGCTAATATGTTGAGAATATGTATGCCTGTCACCAGTAAAGGAGAGCACGAGCATTCCAGAGTGCGCCGCATGCTGAATTTGAACGAGGGGGAAGACATTAAATATTCTTTTTGATTGCATATCCAGCTGCATATTCTCACAGAGGGGTTTTGCTTTAAACTGAATGTGCTGTACACAAGCACTTTGCAGTTTAACAAATATTTTTCCCCTGGCAATGTCTCAGCCCACCGGTGGTTTAGTACTTAATCCTTCCCAACAAATCCAACTACTAGATCCACCCAGGGGTGGGCGGGGAGCTGCCATCTCTACAAAGGGAATTATTGACATTATTAAACTATCTGTTTACACTAGAACAGGCATTTTGTGTTATGAAGAAAAGTATGCTATCAATGCAGTTAAGCCCTCTGGAGGCTATATGTTAGCGCCTAATGATCAAAGTGACCTTGCTCTGGAGAGTTGGGTGGGCAGGTTTTACTAACGTAGCAGGGAATACTTCAGGGAATACTAATAATGTTAGCTGAGGCAACATCTTAGGCCTGCTCATAGCACTTTTTACCACAGGTCTCCTCCAGAATGAAGGGTCCTTTTGAAAAAGCCTGTCTTCTCATCTCTGGCTCTGTTCTGAAAGCTCATTAGGACCAGAGATCAAAGAGCGGGGCAGTAGGCCTGTGAACTGGACACTGTGGGCTATTTCCATCTATTTATCACTCATACAGCTATTTTGGCCCTCACTAGAGGTGATCTGCATCCAGATTACTGCAAAACTTTTCTCTGTAATTGTGCCATTTTGGTGACAACCATCAGCAGCTGAAATGAAAGACTGTTCCCAGCAAATACTGGCTGTGAAATGGGAAACTCATTCACAAGTTTGGAAAACAAACAGCATTAACAATATCCCTATGAGACAAAAACATAGATGATTCATTTTGAAAAATATTTGAAAGGTCGTTGAAATGCTTTGTGTGATACAGATACAGATTGAATTATTCTTTCATTTATAGTTGACTTTTAGTTGTCGCTGACATTTTTGCCTGTTTCTGTGGGTAGTATTTTTCCTGTGTCAAAGTTTTAACTTTCATTAGCTATTTGTGCTAATTGTGAACCTACAAGTTAATTGTTTATGACATTTAAATAACAACATGTACTTCAACAGATTAACAAGAGTGGAGGAAAGTCATATGACTGAATCACATCAATATGTCTATTTAGAGTGAATACATTCCTATCCAAGTGGGAACAGTCAGGTCTGCAAGTGGAGACTTTTTTTTCCCACCCTTCCAAACTGCTGTTTACCTTGTTACATACCCGTTTCAGTTGATGAACAGGTTCCTAGTTTGAAGTATGACCCCAAAGCCCAAGTTTAAATTTGTCTTTGGCATGCAGGAATACCACTAACAGCTATATCCTGCCATTGGTCTAGACTCCCGACCAGGATCCAGGACCCAAAATTTAGTTGAGATCACCCTCAAAAGGTAATCACTAGTTTCTTGTAATGTTACACATCCCTCCACCAAATTTAATCAAAATCCATCCATTAGTTTTACAGATGTCTTGCTATCAAATAAACACTCGCCATGGATCCCATTATCTCCCTGACAGAGGTAATGATCCCTAATGAAATCACCAGATTTGATAAATCAGCTCCAGAAGACAATATCCAACTGTCCTCACAGGCTCTGTAGTGTGCCTCTAACAACTAATAAACTAAAATTATCTTGTAAAATCAATGGAGTTCCTCTTTCAGTGCAAACTGTCTGTGTATCTGTCTACCTTTTCAACTGTAGCAGCTTTGGGGATGATGGTTTCCTCAGGCTGAGACCTGATGCCAAGTTGGAACTTCATCAGCTAACGGGGATTACAATACACTTCCTGTCTCAGTCTTTTTACCCCTGTTTTTACAGTTAAACAAACACACCTGCAAGCACACAGGGACTTGAACACACACACACACACACACACACACACACACACACACACACACACACACACACGTTCATTCAGAAAATGACCTCAGATAGCTCAAAGCAGGTGATGAGCAGACCATCTGTTTGTCTGTGTTTATTGTCCATCCAAGTCAAATAAAACAGTAAAAGCAGGTGAACTGGAGCTCATTCACCTGGTGTAACTGTGTTCTCCCTCGCTGCAAAGACTTCAACCCTGCTAATTCTTATCCTGGGTCGTATCGTGTCATTGTCACACAGGACGAGAGCCGAAGTGTGAGAATATGCGCACAGTCAGAGTCTTCGTGCAGGCTGATCTATGATGGATGAGCAATAAATGACAATGTATGACATTGTCACATTGTAGTAACATCTCTACATGTATTATGCATTATGCATGGTGCAGCTGGCCTTTACATGAGAGTCTTTCCACATCCACGTCTCCTTACTCGTGCCATAATCATACCAGCATGCTGCAGTGAGCTGTCCCGTGGAGCAAATGCTTTTGCTCTCTAAAACTGTCCAAACATTTCTGCTGCTGAAGGCCTGCTTAAACATGGTCACCACAACTTCTGGGTCCCACTGGTGCCAATTCTAGTCTCTTACAGTGTGTTCTCAAGCAACTGGGAAGTGGGAAACTTCTCACCTCCAAGGTGGGAGAAGTTTTGCACTCAAGCCTATCTCCCAAGACGCAAGTTCTGAGAAAAAGGCTTGATGTCACCTGACATGGTAGCATTTGTGGTAATAAATGAGAAATGTACTTTCTCCAAGTCTAAATAAGACTTCATCACCTTCACCATCACAGAAGTGCATTGTTGTTTGATTGTCTGTTTGCAATATTCAGCAAAAAACTATGAGGTTAATTGGGAACTGTGACCTTTCCCAAAGGGAACTTTCTCACTTTCCAGCTCACCGGAAACATTATTAAGACCAAAGTGCACAGCAAGTATCTAACATACATTTGGAAGTGTATTCATAGCTTTGACCATTGCTTTTTCCACAGTCACAGCACCGGTGCTGTAGGGGTGTCATTTGTCCTTAACTTAGAGATTCCACATCAAAATGCAGATATGAGTTCATAGAGATTGAACCCCCCCACCCCCATACAGCCTTTCCACTCATATCTAAGCCATAGCTCCTCAATTTTGCCATAAACAAACCAGCTCAGTGCTCTGACCCGTCTCATGCAGCTCTGCCCTCACAAGCTGTCCAGACTTCTCTACCTCTGAGGGCCACTCTTAGTCATCTCCGCCTTTGCATGGTACCTGTCCCCTTTCACAGCAATACTCAAACTACTGATTCATGCTTGAGAGAGACTAAAACTGAGTGGGAGTCAGAAAGAAGAGGAAAGGGAGTACATGATTCACCAGCGAGCTTACTGCAGGAGAGCGGGATGTTTCATATTGGGGTTTGTTTTTCTCCAATTAAACTAATATCCATCTCAACGACTGAGCTGAGGGGATCCAGGTCGCTATCTTTGCAGTGTACAGAGCAAACTAGGTTACTTCATCCACATGAAAAAGTTGATAGCAGCAATATCAGAGCTTAAGCAGCCCAAACATCCCAGTGGCTGTCGCTGGAGCTCAACCGCTTCCTTTGCTAAATCAGCTCCTGGAAAGTTGTCAGTTCTGCTAGAAGTGCTGCCTCTCTTCTCTTTGACTGTTGTAGTTGCCTTTTCTCTTTTTTTCCTCACTATTTAGTTTTTGCTGACTAGATGTGGCAGAGATAATAAGAAGGGGGTTCTTTTCTTTGTTTTGTCCCTGCGTCCATGTCCTCCTTTTGCACTCCAGCACAAATTCATACAAATATTACAGAATAGTTGTGAAGCGCACATGTGTGTAAGTATATGTAAATACATTTGCATCTACAGTGGGTGTGTATGGGTTTTACGACAGGGATATTCCCTCACTATCATGTTACAGCAGTAGCATACTCAGTTAATTCAAAGAAAGCCCTCTTCAACTGCTTTTAAGGAGCCATTAAACACAAGAAAGCTTAAGGGATTTATCAATGAGATTTGACTTAAAACACTCATCTTAACAGTCTTTGAAAATTTGGGGGCATCTAAGACATTGTCATTGTCATTGTTGTTTTAAGTCATTAAAAGCCATTTTTGTCCACCCAATGAATGTAGGTCTAATATTAACTCTTCTTTTAACTCCAGTCTTGCCTCCACTAACTCTTGAGGGAACCATCTGTTTCATTTGCTGTCTTCTGTTCAGTGCTGGGGAGGCCTTTTTTGTTGAAAACAGCTGCTTGCTGTGATGATAGGAATGACAGTGAACCAAACGAGTGAAGTTTCTGGCCAAAAAATAAAACCCTGCACAAAAGCTCTACAGAGCTGCAGAGAAGGGTTTATTCTATGGTCGCTACATGCAACAACTTTCACATTGTGTAAAGTCAGCCTTGTTTTAAGATTCATTCCAAAGGACAAAAATGTGCCCAAGATGCTCATTATGCACAAAAGTAAAATACATAATACATATATGGGTGCACTACAGTATAATATGGCCTTATCCAGACTGGTCAAATTAGATTTTGGGTGTATCCAGATTGATTTTAGAAAGTCTGAACACCCAAGCTGACATTAATTCTGTTCTGTTTTTTTCAAATCTGATCCTGAACTACATTTGTAATTCTTTTGAAAACTGATTCAAATCGATTTTCCTTGCGACCTGTCCAGGATGAACCCCTCATACCTCAAAGCTGCTGGGAGAGGCTCCAGTCCCCCTGCAAACCTTAACAGGATAAGTGGAAGAAAATGGATGAATGGATGCAAATAAATTGTCTTCAGTCTGGACACTGGATCCTCAAGTAGGATTTCCAAGTACCCCTTGCAACCCTTTTCTCCATGGAAATTAGCCACCACAAGTTTGTGTCTTGTAGATATAGCCTGATATAGTAGCCTAGTGGTGTCTGAACACAACAAATCCCATCTAATCAAGCAAGCAATGTTGCATTGGGAAGTGCTAATTGAAACTAAAACCCAGCTTAAAACCACTGTTTATCTTAAAAACTTCTATCATGCTGCTTTCCCAGTAAAAAAAAAAAAAATTGTCATTAACTAGTGACGGTCAGAAATGATACATTTAAGGTCAGATTGACAAGGTTGAATCAGGGGTTAAAGAAGTTCTTGTGTAAAGGTGATTTAAGCTCCAGAAATCAATGAGGCGTAACAACAGCTGACATTTTCACCACACAATTCCAAGACTCCAGGTTTGGTTCAGAATCCCAAGGTGCATTCTGTGACGTTCTCCTTCTGTTCATATGGGCTTCATCTCGATATGATGGCTTCCTCCCACAGCCACTGCTCATACAGTCAGGTGGATTAGAGATTCTAAATTTCCCACAGGAATGAATGGGAGTGTGTATGTGTTTATCTGTCAATCTGTGTTAGCTCTGTGATAGACTGGCAACATGTCCAAGGCTTTCCCTGCCTTCTGCGCTGTGTGCTGTTAAAGGATTCTTCCCATCTACCCGTTTTATTATTAGATTGAAGAAAATCAAATGTGAACAGACAGCTTTAGTTTTGCCTTTGAGAAATTAAATTTATGTCAAAGTAATTTGGTGAATTGCTCAATGGTTGGTAAACTACAAGCAATAGGTGAGGATGAGCGTGTAGGTTAGCAGGACAGTTCAACATTAATAATGCATTTTTGGGAGGCAGTGCCAGCCATTAGGCCTGATTTAAGTTGTGTCCCAATTCCACATTGTATACTAATATTGTTTAAATTTTACACTCTTTATAGTCTCTCTAACATGCTCGTTTAATGTCACGTACATAACTGTTTGGCACAGTGATACACAGACCAGCAGACTTCAATCAACAAGAAATCTGAAGCAACTTTACTTTTTTTTTAATTTAGAAAGGACACAAAAATAAGTAAAGTATTACCTCAACCAAAATGACAACCAATAATTGAGAGAGTTCAGCAAACATGCAGTTGTCCATTCTGGATGTATAACACTTAAAAACCCAGCATTGGTTACTGTGTTGTTATTACAAACAACTATTCACACATGCTAGAGTCATAGTCTTCCCCTGCCTAATCTGTCGATGCTATTGTTGGTGAAAAATGGTGATTAAACTGTTTTAAGCATAAAATCAACCCCATGAGATGACTCGTTTCAATATCAGAATTTGATCATAGTAATTAGATAGCATTTGGAAAGTCTAAAGCTGGATGATTAAATTATTTATCCACAATTAAGTTGCAGCAAGCTAACAGGAAGGCTCCACCTCAGTTTGCGTACGTCTCAGGGGTGCATGTATACATCCTCCCTCCAGCACAGAAATGTTACCACAGACACAAACTCCATAAATTGTAAAATGCAGAGAAATTAACCTGGCGGCGACAAGCTTAATGAGTTTTTCTGAACTCATTTGGGGAGGGTTTGAATGTAAAGGATATTCATTTACATGTGGATGTATGGCAGTGTAGCTTGAATTTTTTATTGTAAACCATTTCACGTATTTATAAATGAGCACACGTTCAGGAAACTCAAAGTACACCCTACATTTATAAAGAAATGTAAATGTAGCTTAAGCTTTGTTGTTGCATTTTAAAGGTTATAGGCATGTGATTATTTAAGATTAATAACACTTGAGGCTGTTTAATTAAGGACTAAAATCCATAAATATAGCTATGGGTTAAGTAGGCTCCTATCAACTCTATTACTCAATCCACAAACTTCCTTACCTTATTCCCTCCAAGTCTCTTTTAGGCTGCCTTCACTCCAGGCTGCACAATCCTAATTCAATTACTCACACCCTTAATCACTGATCCTGTTAAACAGCCCTTGTAAATTGGACAGCCAGGCAGCTGAGACATGCTGTAGGACGTTTAAGGCCAGCAGCACAGTAGCTCACTGTCCCTGGAGCTGGCATGAACTTTGTATCACCCACGGGCCAGACTGTCTCCCTCCTCCCTCAGTTCAAAATAACATGCTCCTGTCAAAACTGGGCGGAACTAGTGTGAATAGACAGTGATGCATCCTGGTCAACTGCTACATCCATTGATAACACCTACCAGGACAAACTGGCATGTATTGCTCACCAGAGCAGAGGAAAGAGGCAGTCACTGCTGAGGGGGGTGAAACACAACAGAATAAATGAAAACATTTAAATATTGATAAAAACAAATAATAAATATTAAGCATGAGGCACGTTACAAGGAAACAGAAGAATATGAGGCAAGATATTAAAGCTGTAGGGTGTCAAGTATTAAATGAAAATTCAAGCCAAATAAGTTCCTACAATGCTTGGTTTGCTCATCACTGTCAGATAAATCTCTTTGTATTTCATAGTAGTGTTTGTGTATGTAGTGAAATTCCTGCACTGCTGGGATGATGCAAGCTGCACATGAGCAGAGCATGACCACCAGCACCTGCTACCAGTTAGCCCTCTCCTAACTTGATTGACGATAGATGGTTTAATTGTTTGGCTCCTCTAGACTTTCCAAATGTTTTCAGGCCAAATAAATTCAAATTCTGATTATTTAATCATTTTTCAAGGGTTGTTAGATACTTGATAATAGTTCATCCACTGTTTTACAGCTGTAGCAGCACCAGTAGACTGTGGTGGAGCTGAAGGTGTTCAGGCATGTCAACAGTTGTTTGTAATAACTCTTCATACCAGAAGATGGAGACAAAATGTGCTGAAATGCTTTAATGAACTTAACATCTACTGTGGACACTCATGAATAGGAGCTGGTAAATAAAAAGGTGATTTATAATTGTATAAAAAAATACAGCATTTGTAATATTAATTATCTGTAGCACTTATCTTGTACAGGGTCATGGGAGCTGGAGCCTATCCCTGCTGGCATGGGAACACCCTGGACAGGTTGTCACTCAGTCACAGGGCAAATATGCAGACAGACAACCATGCACATGAACACCTACAGCTAATTGAGAGTCTCAAGTCAACTACACTTGCATGGAAAGGCTCCAATCAGCCCACAGGATCAACCCAAAACCTTATGTCTGTGAGGCGACAGTAAATGTTTAAAATCACAAAGAACGACCCTGAGAAACAATTAAAGGCCTCGTACCTATAGAGCTGAATAAGGAAAGAGAGGACCCTCTAAAGTGGAAAGCTCACAGCTAAGATGATAATTTAAAGAGTGTTGTTATATATTCTTTTTTTTTTGCTGAGTGAGCTCACCTCTAAGGTGGAGGGCACCTGCAGACTCTAGAGACTCTAGGAGCTAACAGAGGTGCAAGTTGGGAGTGGTCAGCCTCTCTGCGCACCCCTGCGGACAACCTCATTTTATGCTCTTTGGCCCTCTTTACCTTGGCCTCAGAGTTAAATGTCAGTCAAGAACACTGGAAGGACTGGCGCAGAGGAGAGGCGGGTCTCACAACTAGACTGGCTGACCTTGCCATTTGAGAGTGTTATGAGAAACAGAGTGGAAGGGGAGAAAGTAATGGAGACAGGAGAGAGTCTATGGAGGGAGACCTTTACTGTCATGGTGATGGGATGGAGCAATCTTGAAAGGCAAGCAGCTGTGTTTTCCAAAAGCTGGAGCTGCCGCCCTGTAGTGCTCCAAAGAGCAGCTCAACAATGCCTGTCTCAGCACATAAATAATTCCTATGAGTTAGAGTGTGTATGCATCCACAAATGTGTGTAGTTACAGGACTTTTGTGCCATTACTTATATAAACTTCGAAAACATGTGGCGTGATGTTAAAGCACATTCATTTTTTTGTGTGCGTCAGAAAGAACATACAATCTTGTTTGTTTTCCCATGGTGTCTGTCAACTGCACCTAATTTTCCTGACCTTGTCAACATCTGATGTGTTTGTGAATGTCTTCTCATGCAGTATTGAGCAGGTTATGACCTAGACAGCTTGTCCTTTTCATCCAACAGCGCTCCATCTCAGACTTGAGTCTGAACGCCACAGTGACACCTCTAGCCATGATTCCATTATGAAAAGCACTCTTGAAAATCATCGGCTGGCAAAAAGGTCACATTGATGACCCCCTGATTGTTGCGGAGGTATTTTTCCATCCTCCTCAGTTAAATGTATGCAGTCGTTAAAGCCTCACTGATCCCCTCCCTCTTTCCCCAACTCTCAGATGAGAGACAGACGGAAGGGCCTGACCGCTGGCCAAGGTTAACAGAGCCTTAAACTGTGTTTGAGCTCTGCATCACACGCCCACCACCGCAGAGATCAAACACTGTTCCTCGCCCAGTTCTCGCTGACAACTCACAGCTAACAGAACTGTCTCACTTCTCCTTTCTTTCTTTCACCCTGTCTGTATATATCCTACCCACCTGACCAATTCTCAGCAGCATAGTCAGAAACTTCCGTTCAGCCACCTGAGCTTGGTAATTGAATGATTTCTGTTGTAACAATCTGTTGAAGTTTAAGAGAAACATTATGCAGAAGTTGCTATAAAACATGTCATTCATCATCGAATGGATTTGCTAATGTGTGATCTAATCTAAAGTCGTCTCAGCTTTTGTGTTTCAGTGAATCTCATCAATAAACCAAACAGCAATTTCATTTCTTTGTGATGATTCAGTTACATAGGCAATTCCCTCTCAAATTACATCTCATCAGCACTCTCTACTTGCTACAATTAATCCATTACAGGGTGCACACGCTCTGACTTCCGCAACAATAAGTAGTTCTTGAGCACCACCCTGTGGTTCAAAGTAAAATGGCAGCACTTGTACTGTACTGAAAGCAGGAAAGACACACACACTGCATGCTGCTTGAGTAATTTAGCAAAATAGAACTCATCAGTCAGTCACATTTCAATCAGACGTGAGTATATTTCCTATCGTTCCACCTTGTAAAAGTTAACAAGCTGATGTCTGTAATGACAGCAAGTTTCACCCTGCTGAGTGAAGCCAATACTCTGAAACCAAATGGAGTAAATGACCTTTACGTTAGACATGTGCTCTGCTAATCCTCGTTAGACGACTGGCAGGCTGAATGTAGCCTGTCAAGAAACGCCAAGATTTTCAAAACAGAGCCATTCTGATTGTGCTGTGAGGCCTCGCTCCTGTCCTGACAAGTCTGCTGCTGCTTAGGAGATCCTTGTCTTTTGTCTCTGTGACTTTATCATAGCCTCAGGGAAGGTATTCCACTCCTTCCTCTCAACCACGCAAACTCACTAGCACACACACACACACACACACACACAGCAAGCACTTGTTATATGGGTGCGGTTTCTGCTGTACAAGCAAGAACACAAGGCAGCAGGCGTAATGACAGCTAGTGTAAATATCAATCCTTGAATCTCAAGGCCTCTGGTTGATAACTAATTGAATACAACTGATGACTAGGTAAGCTGTGCACAGCATAAAAAAGCCTCTAATGTACCCATTATCTCAGCATCGCGGTGTTTTAATGCATGCAGCCGCTTTCATGCAAGCGCGTACGCTGACCCAGATCACTCAGAGAGTAGGATCATTCTGTCAGTCAGATCAATAATTCATAAAAAGTTGACATGGCTTGCTTTCTACCTCTTTAATAATATTTCCAACTTTCTTGTTGAGAGGAATGTTTGAGAAATTCATAATTCACTGTGTGTGATCGCCCCCAGTGTGCAAGCACTAAAGCACTGTAAATACAATTATTTATTAACCTTCTTCCTTGAGTGGGGTTAAGATTGAGTAGTTGGAGCTGATGCCCTACAGCCAGGGATAATGCACAAGAAACACATCACCTCGCTCAAAACAAAGACCTATTCTGCCAACATCGTAAAAATAGAAACACTTTTATGAACTACTAGAGAGGCACTAGGGGAGTATACAGTAGACCTCTAATATTTCCCATGAAAATGTCCAGATTTGCCCCCAAATTTAATGAGGTCCTCCTTGGCGCCTGTTCCACCCCTCTGAAAACTTAGGAGGTAAAAATATCGTCCTGTGTGGGAAAAGACAAGAGGTCCACTTCCACAGAGCTATTTGCATAAACTGTAGTTATTGAATTCAGTTGCAGCTCAGGAATGAAATTGATCTCACACTGCAGCCTAAGATCTGGCTGGCTTATACTGCTGCTAACTGTTACCTGAGAGATACCCTGCACCTGTGAATGTGAAGATAGCATTCAGATTCTTTAAATAACATGCCCTTTTGTCAATGAACAGGCAAGGACCCTGACCTACCTGAAATGAACATAATGTGTGCATAATAGTGAGTCTGAGCTATCGTGGTAGACACGGTCAGAGCAAAATACCATCCTGACAGTGAAGATGTGTCTTTAATTGTGTATTTATAGAAATGTGAACAGATCAGGGACTGTCACTGAATATTTAGAGTTTTGTTGAGAGGTAGGGCAGAGAAGGAAGTCTCCATTCATCAGCCTTGTGCATCTTGATTTGATTTGATTGTGTTTTACCAAAGTCAGAAATGCATTTTCCTTCTTGTTCACACAGCTGAAAGTTTGAGCATCACGAGGGAGGGTGATGAATGCGCAGAGTTTGACATTGGGGGGCTGTTGTCAAATTTATTGATGAAAGTGCAAATTTCCTCTGAGAACATCTGATTTTAAGGGGCGGGCCTATGGCTGTATCTTCTACAGACTTGACATATCTTCTTTATTTGATAAAAATCACTATAACAGGGGTCGTCCATGAAAATATTTATGCTGACATTAATATTCCATTTAATATTGAAAATCATATGGATCAATATAATTGCAAATAGATATTTTGTTTTGTTTTTCAAAAAAGTACAGCCCATCACAAAACTGAGATGCATGCTGGGAAAATAACATTTTATGTGACAACTCTATGGTACCACCTGTCCAGGGTGAACCCTGCCTCTTGCCCGAAAGCCGCTGGGATAGGCCCCAGCCCCCCCACGACCCTGAACAGGATAAGTGGAAGAAAATGGATGGATGGATGGATGGAACTCTATGGTACATTAAAGGGAGATATGTTTAAGACAGGGCTGCCCAAAGTGGGGCCAAATTTTGTGCCATCATAAGGTTTGATTTGGCCCACCAGATGTAATAACTACATACAGTTTGTAAGTAATTAATAAACAATAAAATGCCAAATGATTGAAATAGAAAATAGTTTTAAAAAAATATAGTGTAAATCACTTTTGCTGTTTTCTTTTATATGAGTTAAAATAATAAACCTCTTTAAATATACAGGATTCCTCATAATTCATTATTCCGTCATACTTTGATTCAGCGGCAGAGTGGCCTTTTTTGCAGGAAGTTGGTTTGGTGTGAATGAAGTTACAAAACAAAACAAAAAGAGGCGCCACAGACAGTAGAAGAGGTTACTAGGTACCATCCAGACAAAAAAGTTTGAGCGCCCCTGCTGTGTATCAATGAAATATTCCTCCTTACCTTCATAGATTCATTATTTATAAATTCAGTATTTCTATGTATCAATCTATTGTATGATGTTGTGATACTACATTCTTATCTTTTAATTACTCAAATCAAAATATGTTTCAATTTTCTATGTGGCCCTAATATCTAATTGTTATGGTGCGGAGCATTTCCATGCTGTCCAATAGTCTACCTGCAAAATGAGGGAGGATCTAGATTATGACTCCACCTGTTCTGATAGTTTTTCACGGTGCACTCGCTCATAACCCTAACCATGGAAAATGACAAACACTCTGATTCATTAGAATTCCCTACGCTGAATTTTAACACGCCCATCCTCTTGTTGACAGATTGATGTGGCTAATTCCTGACACAAGGGGTCGCTGTTTCATAGGAGGAGCACTCTCTTTGCCAGAGTCTAGGTTCAAGACATTAACGTGTGTGTGCTGTATGTGTATCCTGTGAAAATTACCCAGCGACGGACTGAGACATTTTATGACCGTACCAATGTGTGTGGCTTATGAATATATGATATTAACCCCGGCGGAATCATCTAATGGACACAATGGTAGATCGAAAATGAGGGAATAATCGGAGGAGACACACGGCGAGGCTCGTCCGTAGCTAACGTTTTGTTGAACTGCGAGTGGGATCTGAGCTGCTGGCTACGAAAATGTCGGGGAAAATAGAGAGCAAGCAAGGTAAGTCCTACCGGGCTAGACTCAACCACACTGCTACACCTCTTGATACAGTATAACGGTATTCCTCACACGGGGCTCGGGTGGATAAATGGGGGGTCCTTGAACCGACACCGACGTGAAAGGGGGCTACATGTGACGCTGGGCGAATGTATTCGATGTATGTTGGGGTTTAATCTGGCCTTGTGGATTGTTCTTTTGCTCGGCTATCCAGTTAAAATAAAGCGTCACCGTAACAGCTAGCGTTAGCTTGTTTTAGCTAATATAGCAAATGGCTTTCCTGTGCCCATTTCATCATCATGCTGACAAGAGATAAATATGTGTATGTTTAACGTAACCTTAGCTAAGAGGAAGGCTTTTAGCTGGACATATGTCGTGAAATAGCCAGCCCAGAAAGAATAACCACCTAATTTTCCTTTCAATATGCCTTTCAGCGTTACATGGTAACGTTACTCCACCGGCTTTTCACTAGTATCTACACACACTGCTTAGTGGTTGTAACTACATCATGATTGGATTGTTTGAGAGCAAGAACTTTCCCTCTATTGAATACGTGTTATTAGACATATAAATAAATATAGAAGCGTGTGACTCTTTTCTGACTTATAATTGTCTATAACCTTAGAGCGGTTTAAACTGCTGCTAAACTGGCAGCTAAATGTTAGCTTTTTGACTAGCTAACGCCTCCTAGATATATTAACTAGCATAGTTGTGCAGCGTTTACGCCCATGATCCGTGTGTGTTTGTGTTGTTGATTAGTGTTGTGCACGTGGCATATTTTGACCCATCTATTTGTGACGTGTATGTTGTATGCATTTGTAAAGGCAGAGAAATGCATGGTGCGCTGACTATGAGAGGAAACGGGGTGGTCTCGGGTATTGCTTTTGGTAGGAAACTTTATACCCACCAGCTACTTTTGCATCCCTCTCCACCAGCTGTCTCTGCCTCGCTCCACACACTCCTGTCCTGTCCTGTGTGGTGATGCCTGCAGTAAAGTCGACGGACACACACACACACACACACAGTTCACAGTAACAGGCGGGGAGGGAGGGAGTGTCGTCCCTCAATAGCCCAGTTATTCTTCACAGGCGTAAAAGTTTCCGATTCCTTTCGTGTCATGCAGAAAGATGACTACATATGGTCACAGCTAAATGAAAACTCTGAGGCAGCTTGGTTGTGTGTGTGTGTGTGTGTGTGTGTGTGTGTGTGTGTGTGTGTGTGTGTGATAAGTCAATCACAATGTGCCTAATCCATCATTTGCATCAATTCTCTCATGTGGCCAGGCTTCCCCGGGCATCATAGCTGTGTTATTGGGTCACTTGTTGGCCTGTTGTTTCTCTTCCCCATGTCCCCATTGATCCTGAATATATCCCCCAGAGGATAAATACTGGATGCCAGTGAAATGGAAAGCTGGGACAAGGTGGGACACAGCTGTAGCATTGGAAACTGCTAGAGTTCAGTGCCAGCCCTTTCATCAGGGAGAGAGAGAGAAAATGTGTAAAGATTGGAGGCCATAGTGTTAAAAGGGATCTGTTATCTGTGTGGGTTTAGACTGTGAAGACCCTGCAGGAAGGGGACCAGGTTTAGACCTCAACATAAGGAGATTAATTCCCTGATGCCTAAAGGAGCTAAGGGAAGGATTTGAAGAAAGTGAAATGAAGTTCATGCCGCACAGTTGGAAAGTGCAGCTGGGATGTACCATTCAAATGGTTATCACAGCATGGTGAGCAAGCAGGCATATCAGTGTACACATGCAGAAGACATAGAGCCAGTTTTTGTTTTAGAATCTATATTCATGCGCTTCCTAATCTCTGTGGAAGTATTGTTGTTAATGGCCTATCCTCCCTTGAGAAACAGTGTCACCTGTTCAGTGTTGCCTCAGCACCCTGCTGTGTGAAGGTTAGGGTGTCACATCCTGGGGAGTGAAGTTTTTTTTGTCTTGTTTCAACACTGCACCCGTGCTTTGCATGCGCACCCACATGACTTCATCAGTAAGGCAGCCCAAACTGTAATCTGTAAACAGAGTTAGTGTCTGTGGTGATGCTGCAAACTCACATCTCAGAGCTCTCCTCAGAGGAGAGTAACTGGGTGGAGATGACTGACAATATGGGGCTGTTTGTGTTTATGTGTCTGTTTATATTCAGTTTGTGCAACCTCCCATATTGACATAGAAGTAAGGTTGTGAAATAACAAGCCATAGGTATTTAAACCTGTAAACACACATAAAGTGCATCAAAAACCTTGATCCAAATTTGCCAAATGAAAATTTTACCAGTGAACTTTCTACTTCAACTCAAACGTCATCCTGATTGCACCGGGAGGAATGCTACTTTAACTTCTCAGGTCTCTGCTGCACAGCAAGGTGGGCCTAACAAACACTTCATATATTTACTGTGAATGCAGTGAGCTGAGGATTTTTAAAGTTCTTTGCTCTAGAGTAACTCCAGAACAACTGTGTAAACTTTGGTTCCTACCAAACATTAGTTCCCATGCATAATGGAGGGAAGATTGATCACTGCCATAGCTGGGTCTCTAATCATATATGTTAAATAGACTGTATTTATATAGTGTTAGTGTCAATTTTTATGACAGGTGCTTTACAATGTTTCCTAATTCACACTGTCACTCATACACTGATGGTGGAGGCTGACATGCAAGGCACTAACCTACTCATCAGGCACAATTAGGGGCTGAGTATGTTGCTCAAGGGCACTCTGACATGGTCCCTGGGGGAAAAAAACTCAACTTCTGAGCCATTTTGTTTCATTTGAGTTGGTGAATTGCAAATATGGTTAATATTTTTTTGTGAAAATAGGATGAACATGCAGATTAACCCTTGCTCCATTACATGTAAAATAGCACTGGCTGATGTAAGTCTGTTTTGAACACCATTTTTTAAAAATTTGAACATAATTGGATGTGCAACCACAATAAACATGACATGATACATGTGACAGTGCATGATACGTATAAGTTATTGTAACTCCGCTTAGGTGACCGATTCAAATGGTGTCAAGTCAAAATCGGCTGCTTGTTTTTGCATCACTATTAAAACCCTGTAAATGAACAGTGTGGTGGAGTGGCTATGCATCAATGTCAGCTCAGAGAAGAATTTTAATATTAGGCTGGATACACTGATGAAAATTGTGCCCCTGTCCCATGGAACTGTATGAGAGAGGAATTCTTCTCAGACTGAAGATTGAAACAGTGTGTGCTGACAATCAGTGTGGTTTTCACATCCTTGTCTGTCAAACTTTACAGTGTAAATGCATTTATAAACACAAAAGTCCACGATCAAAGAAAAGAAGCTGTAATTGAAACTTAAGTATTTCTATTTTTACCAGTGCCACAGTCCTTATTTTCCCCCTAGGACTGGTATTGTGACACAACAATTTTGGCATTGGTTTTAGTAGCAAAGTGGTAGGAGTATCATAGTGTTTAAAATTAGACTTTACACATCTTTTTCTCTGGACAGTCAATAGAAGTAGACAGCCAAAATGGATTGATCCTTCTTTTTTCTTTTTTAGATGCACTGCGCCCACATAGCATGCAAGTGTCTACCTGTTTGCTTTGAAAATCGTTTCAGTGTCATGCTGAGAGTTTACTCTCAAGCACTCCTAAAGTTAACACAGAAGTGTGAGCCATTTTGATGGCTTTTTGTTTGCTGAGTGCATGGCTTCAGACTGAAATATCTTCCTGTCTGATGGGCAGAAATAGCACACATGCCATTGTCACCAAAATTGTGAGCAAGAGTTGAAGTAGTTGTGATAACACAAGGGTTCCCCAGAAGATTAAGTTCACGTATGTTGCTGATGAGTGGTCTCACTGTTACACAGGGCAAGTGTTGGGTCTTTATTCACAGGCTGCAATTTTGAGGTTTGATGGCAGCAAGCATTTCACCCTCCCTCTCCCACAGAATAAGAGACTTGCTGTTCCCATATAGGTTTAGCTGTGTTGTAATTATTTTGTGTGTGTGTGCTGTGTATGGGAAAGTAAAAAGAAGGAGGGAACAGAGTTTAGGGAGAGAGAAGGCTGTAGACTGTTGTTGGGAATTGCGTCTGTACACAAAGCACATGAAGCACAGAACCGGATGGATTACATTTGGTTTAATAACTGGACAGAAGTTATTGATGAGCTTCGAGGGGCTTATTCTGTGATTGCAGCTAGGTCTCTGCAGCATGAGTATTTTTATGGCTGACAGCATCTTCCAGGGAGCCGACAGCTCAGACTATTTCTGAAGACTATGGACAAAATGCAGTGCGACCTAATTTTACAGGTCATTTTCACATTTGTTGAGCTGTTGCATAATTAGCTTTCTGCCATCAAGCAGCTCATTTTTTGCCGCAGGTGTCTTGCACAGTTCCTTGCTAGAGTTCCGTCAATCCCAATTCCAGATAACAGATGGTTGGAGCCTTTCCAGGACCAGGGGTGACAATTTAGACTGCATCACTTGGAAGTTCTGCCCAGGATTATCAGTTTTGAGTGGATTTAAGAAGAAGAATAAACAATCCTTGTGAGCGAAGCATGTTAGTTTTTTCAATTCCTCTTGCCTTGTCTCAGTACTATTTGTAGACCTTTCCTGTGAGGTGCTGTGTAACGTGGCTGAGTCAAGTGAGAATGATCATGAGGACAAGTTAGTTTGTGACTAACTCTCAGCAGTGCCGTGCAAATGCCAGCCTGACTATCAAGCCATTAGTGTACAAAAAGTGTTACCGTCAGTGTCACCCTCGGACCATAGCTGTGGGATCTTAGGCCTCTTGGATGGGCAATATCAGTTGGAGGAGCCAGGCCTCCTCTGAGGACACAGACTCCTCTCTACAAGGGGACCTAGATGAGGACACAGGTAAAAACACAAGTGCTACATGTGCTTTACCTTTCCTGACACTAGCTTACTAGACTGTGATGTCAATTGTGGTCATCTCCCTCCAGTCTTTTGCAAATGATTGAAGAAGCTCTGGGTGCAGGAGACACAGGATTACCTACAGTGTAAAGAATGATAATACTGAATAAAGCTGTTTTTGGCATCCCCCATTTTTTTCCAAGATTAAAACACCATAAACAAGACACAAAAAAATTACAACTGAAAGGGCATGGAACTCAGACTCCATTTGCTGATTTAAATCTAAGATTTTTCCTCAAGCACATACGGTAGTTTTGTTTGACAGTTTTTTCTTTGTTTTTTACATAATAGCTGGTTACAGCTTCAGTTTCATCATATGCATTTATGCAACTTGTTTTTGTTGAATAATTGCTTGTTTTTCTGGATGTGTACTTATTTGTTTAAGGCTGCTATAGCACGCTGTGGCCAGTTTTGGAGCTTTAATGTAAAATAGACTCACTGGCACAATGAAATGTAGGGGACATTCCTCACTGTGCTTTTTGTGTCGTGTGGCTTTATGGAAGGTGCTCATTTGATCCGTTAAAGTCTTGGGTGGACCCAGCCTCGGGAGGCTGCTCCGCTGGGCCGCAGCCTTCCATCACAGGCTGCTTCTCTGCCTTATCGCCACCAATATTTACGGACAGAAGCCATAGTTACTTGGCTCATCAGTTGAGGATCCACCAGTTTGCCTAAATGCTGTGCTCTATAGAAATTCTAATATTGGCCTTAATTACAGTATGCAGCTAAACTTTTGATATCCCAAATCTGACCTGCCTGCCTTGATTCATCATCACAGTACTGCTTGCTCTCTAGCCCACATGTTGTGGTTAATACTGTTAGATTTATTTTTCGTATGCATCTGCTGTCGAACTATGTGAATTGATCTACTTTGTCCAGCCGGTAGCCCATTGAGGCTCCATAGTTAAGGTAGTTGAGTCATTCTTGATGTCATCACACACGGTGCTGAGTATCAAAATGCCTTATTTTGAAAACGCATTCTGTTGTGCCCTTAGCCTGACAAATCTGTGCATTTAGGCCCAGCAGTCAGTAAGAGCCAGTGTTTGTATGGGTGTGTATGTCTTGTCTACTCTGAGCTGGCAGGTCTACTGAGTCAGGACGGCTAAAGTGAGTAATGTGTTTCTGACAGACAGACCTGAATGGTGGCACAGATGATGTCTTGGATCTCTCACTCCAACTGGTTTGACTGCATTGGGTTGACTTATTTCCTCTCAAAATGATTTTGATGTAAATTTTGCTTTGTGGGATGGATTCTATGCACCAGTCTGATCTAAGGGGAATTAGCTGATACTAGTCTCTTCAACTATGGAGATTAAACTTTATAAAGCTATAGAAAATCTCAGGATGCAGCTGTGTTTACTGATTGTGATTTCTGCCATTTCCCTTTAAGGTACTATTTTTAACCAATCTCAGCAAGCTAGGGTTCTGTATCTTCAAATCAATAGGTTGGGGTTCCACCCTTTACTGTTAATTACTCAGAAATGCTCAATGGTATAAGACTCCAACCATGTCATGCAGTAGCATTATACTGCTAGACCTGTGGGCTCCATTTTTCTTGAAGGGGACATGCAGAAAACTAAAAGGAAACACTCAGCCATTTTAAAGTATTTCTTACCGGATGTTTGTTCTTCATCAATTTAAATGTTTGCATTTGTTATATTTAACTAGCTATGTTACTAAAACGAGCTTGATGGTGCCTTGCATATAAAGAAAGCTGTATCTCTTCCAGACAGTGGCGCATACAGCTTATTAATTGGTACTGGATCTGCACTGGCTACAGCTGATATCCGAAGGCCTGGAGTTTGTATTGACACTGAAAGAGCATTACAAATGATATAATTATATTATAGGAAATGATGGTAAATAGTGTTTACAAGTCAAATTTAGGAATCATTTTGACATACACAGTCTCTACAGTATGTATTTGTGAGGTACTGCTGGTTGGTTGAAATAGGACCTTGCCAGCTGTAGTCAAAACAAACCGAGAACTATCACTGAAATGCTAAATGTGTCCATTGAAAGTTTCACTTCTTGTTTTGTTGTCAAGAGTGCACACATATGTCTATAATAACCAGTTCTTGGCAGTGTATTTGTTCAAAGTAGGACAGACAAAAGAAAAATGTTGTCTTGTACCATAATATTTGAATAACAAAATTGAGTATATCACTTGCTTATTTAATTCTCTTACTGACTGGTATGCATACAGACAGATACAAAAAGTGGTCATGTTTAAAAATGAAGAGCAAAACCTGCTATCTGTACTATTTTCCTTGCAGCCAAAGTAAAGTGAGATGCAGGTACAGATGCAGAAATAGCAAGTGGCCTTGGTGACTCAATGCAGCAATCTGAAGAGTTGAGGAAAATGTTGAGATCCAGAAAAATGATTTAATGTTCACTTGTGCCAAATTATATTAATGGGTTGGCCCTAGCTGTGTGTGTGTGTGTGTGTGTGTGTGTGTGTGTGTGTGTGTGTGTGTGTGTGTGTGTGTGCGCGCGCTTGTATGAGTGTGTTAAAACCTTCAGACCCCAGGGTGCCATGGCTGTATCAGGGAGCTGGCAAACAATGAAGGGGATGTTCTACAGTTGCTGCCAGTCTAAATCAGGAACGTAGAGAGAAGTTGAAATTGCTTGCAAACAAGTCATCGTTGTTGTCAAGGCAAATGTAGGTGCAAGAGTGTGAATGAGGTTATAAAGGGTTCTGGGGTCTTGGGTTGTTATCTTTTTATCTTCAAATGGTAAACAACATATATTCTGACAGAAACCGGCAGCATTTGCTGGTTACGTGAATATGACTGAAGCTGTTGCCTGTGGGCAAAGTGTGGGCTTTCTGTTTGAATGTGCCTTCTCTGACCCACTTCCTATCTGTTGTTTCCCCTGGTGCTATCTACACGGGAGGTGTTTTTAGAATATACTTAAAAAGATAGATGTGTACAACAGTGTGAAAATGTTAAGTCAGTGGTTATATTGTATCATGTGGTAGGATTGGTTTGATTAGGAGAAAAGCGTTTCCTCTCAGTAGGCTTTCAGGAACAATCACTTTTTTTTTTTTTGCAGTGGCAGAAACTTATGAATACCTTGCAGCTGCTTTACACCACAATTCCTTGTTCCTAGTGTTTGCTTGTTCCTCATTTCATTTTTGTAAAGCTAATCATTTTTTAATTATTGTAGAGCTCATCTGTAATGTCAATCCTGTTTATATCTGGCCATTTTCAGGGATGCACAACATTGGATTCTTTGGCATCTTCATTGTGGATGGAGCCACCAGCATCACTCTGTGCCTGCTGTGTTGTATGTGGTCAAAAGCAACCTGCTCATGACTCACATTTACAAAATCTTACTGAACCATTTCTTCCAAACCTGCTTCAGAAATAGCGGCTGTGTTAATTGTACAGTATACATCTTTGGGTGACTACAGCCCTTGTGTGGCTGTCCAACAGTTATGTATTCTTAAGTTATGTTCCTGTTTACATTTAAGACAAGGATTCATAGCTTTTGCTATCTGAAGTCATGCACGATCTCTGCAGTGGAATATTCCTTAACATTGAAGAGGCAACAAGAAATTAGGGCACCATGGTTCTGAGTCAAAATCATCAATCATGGCTTCTTTTTTTGCATGTTAAACTTTTTATTGTCAAATTTCTTATAAATTGAAATGGCAGATAAAATGCACACATAAAAAAAAAAACTTGACACAAACCATGACATGCAAACATTAATAATATTTTGTCATAAAACTATAGACTATATAATACTATAGAGGTAGCTTTTAATTGAATGGCTTAATAGATGGGTGGATTCATCATTGTGTATGTAAGTTATTTTAAGAGGCAAAAAACCCCAGCCTTTTTAAACATCTTTGCTGTACAAGTCTAAATCTTACCCTTCAGTAGGACATCAAGCAGATGCTGAAGCCATTTACACTGATTCAAATACAGGTTTTGAGCAAATCAAAAATTTTGTGTAGTTGTTCATTTAACATAGAAAAGAGGCAACTTGACAATACTGAATAGCTCACGTTTTAGTAGGATTGTCTCAAAACCAATGCTACAGATCCCACGTCTGGGACAGTTTAGGTGTATAAGGATCCATCCATTTTCTACTGCTTATCCTGTTTAGGGTCGCGGGGGCTGGAGCCTATCCCAGCTGCTTTCGGGCGAGAGACGGGTTTCACCCTGGATGGGTCACCAGTTGTAGAAGGATCTATATTGGCTAAAATTAATCAGAATAAATTCCTGTTGATTCACTGCTCAAATACAGCATTTCACTCATATATGCAATGGAAAATCAGTGTGTGGATGTGAAAAATGATTTGAGCACACAAACCTTAAATTCTGACATCCTGGTTGGCAAAATACATGGGTTTGCTAAATTCCAACCATAACTCTCGCTGTCTTATTAGCTAAGAGTAGCAACATACAAAACATTCTGCCAAAAACTGACCATCTCTTTTGCTAATACGCTAATTCACTGGCTGGTGAATTTTTGCAGGGCTTGCGAGGTCTACAGGGCTTGTAGAGCTCGTTAGTCTCAGGCCTTCTGTATTGGGTATTCACAGAAAGACCACAGGAGAATCATAGTTTGTCAATAAAATGCTACAACATATGTAAATATATTGATGTAAATTCAATTTTACATTTTGTAAATTGTAATGAAGGAAAGGGATGTATGCATATCATAGAGATACATGGAGATTGTGAAGCCTAAATATCAAGAAGGGAACAGTGCTTTAGGGGTGCCTAGAAGGGTGAAGTATGTTTTGTAAAACAATGTAGCATGTGGTTCACTATACATCACTTGCATAGTTGAACCAACCACAGCCTCTTTATAAGTGGCTATGTGAGAGGGAATGTTAGTCTCTGTCACTGACACATCCTGTGAGTCTATTTTTAAAAGGCTGAGAAACAAACAGAATGCAAAGCAATTGGTTTGCCACAGTGAAGTCGAACTGCTAGATGAGATGTATTATGTGGCATCTGTCCGTCAGTCTTGTCCAGAGCAGTGTGTGTGCACACACTGTCAAGAGGATGACAAGTAGCTTGCTGTACATAGACAAGATGAGCTTTGTACAGCACTCTAAGATGTGGAGAGTGGTACCGCTCCTCACTGCTCGAGGCCATTTACTCACTAGAACTGTTGCTTATGCCTCTCTCTGTATCTGTCTCTGTCTTGTACTTAGGCAGTGGAGTGATTGGTTCTCTTGTGTCTGTTTGTCTGTATGCAGAATCAGTCTCCTATCTCAAGTGTTTTATAGGGCCTGTTTGCCTTGTGCTCTCTTGCTAAACAGCTGTCGTTCAGTGAGAACTCTGAATTCATCTCTCAGTACATCACAGTGTTTTAAGCTGTCGCAGTGTATCTGTTCTTGTGCTGCTTGATGTTAGAGATACTGACAAGCTGGGTATTTATAGCACTCCATGGTTCTTCAGTCTATTGGTCTCACCCAAGGTGAACCTGCTGTCTGACAGCTAGGTTGCTCTGTGTTGAAACGTTCAGCTCAGACACTGAGCTTCAAATCGTATGCTAAAAAATTCACTGAACTGCTGCAGTCAGAAGGTCACTGGAAGGATCCAACTGCTTTAAACATGCTTGTGTTGGGTGGTTTTGTGGAGCAGCTTTGGCTTGTGGGAGTTTTTTCCTGAGTGTGGGTGTCCTGTGCTTGTAGGCCACACCTATGTAGGTGAGCTAAGTTGTTATGCAGGGGAGCGGCAGATGTCCTGAGTCCAGGCTGCTATGAAGAGAGTTTTGTCCTAGAGGGAGTGGCTCACAGTTAGGGAGACAAGGGACAGGAAACAGTGCCAGTGGCCTTGGCGTCAAGGGGGAAGGAACAGGAGGGGTACCCAGAATGGTGTGTGTGTGTGTGTGTTTGTGTGTGTGTGTGTGTGTGTGTGTTTTATTTCAAACTCTATATTACATATACATGCCCTGCCCAAGGTAACACTGTGTGGGTGTAGTCACTCTTCATGTTAACTCTGCATCAGGGCCATCTTTTGAGAATTATGGATTGTTACCAAAGGGGGCTCCTAGCATGGCTTTTAAATACAATATAAAGCTACAACTAAATATTATTTGTGTATTCAATTGTTTGATCATCAACATGACATACCATTCCAGTTACCTAAAATTTTTACTGATCATCTTCTCATCAATTTTGTTTTTTGTCCAACAGAATAATTTCCATTTACTGTCTCACAACTTGATGAAAAATAGTCTATCATCTCATATGAGAAGCTTGAAATTGGATTAATTAATGTTCAGGAAAAATGACTGCAGCTATTAATCTGGCTGCTAAAGAATTTCTGATCACTCTTCTGTTTGTGTCAGCTCTAATTGCAGTTACCTAATGTATATCAAAAAGTAATTAGCAAACACTGATAATGAAAGAGTGATTCAAATTTGCATTTCAGAGTGAAGGTGCAGCATGAATTAGATTTCAGCAGAGGGAGTACACTGTAATTGTTCACTGGAAATTTGTGTTTTTTGGGGTGACAAAGACATCGCCGTGATTCTCAAAGGAAACTAAAACTGCTCAGCAGCACAGCAACAGTTAGAACCACATTCCCAAATTGTCCTGAATTTTCAGTAATTTGTTTGTCCGTCTGTCAGCAGGATTACCCAGACTTTACCAATCTGGGTGCAGGGGTGTAGCACGGACAAAGGTAGCGTCCATTACATTTTTGAACAGATTAGTCGCCAACAGGTGGCAACTTTTATATATTGCTAGTGGACCGACCAGATTCAACTAAGATTTGGTCATACATTCCTTAAGAACTTAATCTACTGTGACACTTTATTTAGGGCCTGAGCAGATGCAAATATTTTGCCTTGGTGGAGGTATGCACTCTGAGTGCTTACTAGTTTTATGTTGTGAGACGACAGAATAAGTACAAAAACATAGCCCATTAAGCTGCTGCTCTGCACTAGTTTTATAATTGCCACAGCGTCACCATAAACATAATTTAAAGACAACAGCTGTGCTGTGGTTGTTACTTAAATGATCAGTCAGACAGACGGAAGCAGTAGAACAGCTTTTATTACCAATCAGTTGACAGGGGGTGTAAGGTTACTAATTTTCACACCTTCCCTCGTCAGTTTGGTTGGCTGGATGCTGGTGTGTCAATCTTTTGGTGCCGTTTTTACTCAACCCGATTACCAATTTGTCAAAGTGTGCGCGGTTGTTTTGTTTATCATTTTACAATCAGGTCACGTTGTGTTTGTTGTTGATGCTGTTGAAAACCAGGCCCTGTGGCATCCAGTCTGTATAGCTTTTGCTTGTGGTTGAGTAGTTCAGACGGACTCTTTGTGTTCTCATTTGGGGGAGTGGAAGCTTGTGCATTGTGTGTTAGTGCGTGTCTGTTTTATATGGGATAATTGAATGACCTAGACCTCAAGGCTCCCTCCATTGCTTTCAACCCCCCTCCCAACTAGTTTCAGTAGTTCATCGTGTTGCGCCCACAAGACCTTTACCCATATTGAAACCCCTAGCCAGGAGTCACCACTGCTGCAAAGACTGAGGACTAAAGGTCAGTGCAGTGTGATGTGATGCAGTTGTTGGTATGCTCAAATTAAACTGCAAAGTAATGTATTGTTTTCGGTTTAGTTGCAGTTTCACACACACATTGAACTGAGGGTTTGAGAGGGTGACCATCAAAAGCAGTGGGCAGAGGGATGAATGAGTTCTTATAATAAAAGTAGCTTAAGGCTTGGGGTTAATGTGGTGTCTCACCACCCACCATTCGTCTCAGGCACCTCTACATTTGGATAAACATTTCTGACACAGAGATGCATGAATTTAGATAAACTATGTGGTATTCAGTGTCTTCGCCCTCTTACTAGAAAAGAGGAAATGTGTGGGCCAACTACCAGCAATGCTCATGAGTATGAGCCACCCGTAGAAGCAGCAGCAGTAAGGCATGGAGGGTGTAGAGAAATACAGAAGGAAGTCAAGATGGTGTTAACTCTAGACAGAGAGAGCTTTGGTAGATGGAGATTTGTTGCCTTCATAGTCAAACAGAGGAGGCATTGAGGCTTGCGACTTTTAAATGTTTATGCCACCAAACAATACACAGGCCCAGTGGTTCCACCCTCTTCTAAAACACTACCCCACACACTACTGGCCTACTTTTGACACAGTGACCTTTCGTCAAAACCGTACAGTAGTTTTATTTATATCAGTAGATTTATTTGAAAATGCACTTATCTGGCCTTTTTTCTTTTTTATTCCAGGGGGAAAATGATCTAATCAGTAATGAAGTGTTTAATCATGGTATGAATCCCTTGTGATTAACGATGTGATGCTATTTCATATCCCTAAATGAAAGACAAATTTTGCCTTTATTTGAGCTTTGAATGTAGCTGCAGCAGTCCTGCCAGCTCCCTTATGTGATGAGCTGTTGAATGCTTTCAATTAAAATGTCATATAATACTGTATTTACAACTGTGGGGAGCAACCACTGTTATTATAAAACATTTTTCTATAAACTAAGCGCAATATTCAGAGAAACTAAGGCAGAATCTGGTGCAGAAATCAAATGGATTCTATTTTGGCCATTGCTACAACCCTCCACTCAGTTTCACAAAAGTCAGCCTGGTAGATTTTGTATAATCCCAATTGAAAAGCAAACAAAATACAGCAATAAAAAATATAGCCTCCTTGGTGGAAATAAAAAGAAGAGGCAAGTTTATTTTTATGGCACAAGTGAGACACTCAGAGCTTTAAAGAGATAAAGAAATACATCTAAAATGTACTTTTAAAAAGAAATGAAAATGACATTTAAAAGGCCTAGTATTAACCTCTTAAATTTACTCTTCAGAGAAATGTTTCCCATCCCAAAGCATCAGTGGAATTTCTTCTCTTATTTGAAAATGATTGTCAAGGATTCACAATATATGAAAACTACTAGACTAGAACACACCTTCTTTCACACACTGTGATGATGTAGCACATATTTACATTTTATGTATTTATATTTTATTACATATTTACATTTTACTTTTTATTGCATGAGCACAATGAATTTCAGCATACCTGCAATGTCGAAAAATTTGAAATATTGGTTAAGTACCTGTCACAAAATTTGAACCATCAGACAAACTGATTTTGGAGACGTAACTGTCAGAACTAAAGTGTTTCACACTCCCCTGCCTTCCCTTGGATCTGCTCAAGTTGTGTAATTATGGAGCTGTGTATAGTCTATTGCAACCTCTGTAGCTTAGCAGTTATTTTTACTGATGTTATGACATAATATGTCTGCTAACCCTTGGTCTTCTCCCTCAAAGCCTGTTTTCACATTGCTTCTGCTTTCAACCTTGAGACTTTGCTTAGAGTTTCTGTTTTTATTGCTGGGCTTGACAGATGATGCAGAGGATTGATTCTGCATTATGTGTTACAGTAGCTTAATTTAGTGGGCTTTTAACCTAAGGCATAAAATAATACATGACCTGACTTGATGTTTTCTGATCTGTAAATGTGTGGTGGAATTTTCCTTTTAAATTCCACTGTGCTGTAAATATTTGAATGTGGCCTTGTTGTTAGACGTCCTGTTACTAACCTGACTTATAGGAACACAACACCATATAGGAAAGATAGAGTCAACAATGCAAGGTATGTAACCAAAAGATTAGTTTAGATTTTGTGTTTCATGTGTCCTCAAAAGTTGTTGATTTGTCTTTGTTATGGCTTAATGCAGTATATTTACATCCCTGTGGAAAATTGCTGCTCAAATTCAGCCTGTCAATGCAATGTGTAACACAGTAATGAGTGATGGTTCCTGTAGGAGACTGTTTATTAGATTAGAAATCAAATCACATTTTGAAGGCTTATTTGTCTTTTTTTAAGCATTCAATATAGTGAGATATATCTAGCTATCTAGCGATCCTTCTATCTATATCTGTATCTCTCTCTCTCTCTCTCTATATATATATATATATATTGTTGTTGTTAAAATATTGCTGTTTTGTATATCTTAGCTGAGAAATATGCATTTCAATATTATCTGTAATTTGTGTACGTATTTCTTGATTACTACCTCAGTAGATAATATTGTATGACCTCTCCCCCTGAACCACACAGCTCTAATTAAATGGTAAAATAACACCTCGAATGTGATAGTGGGTGAATGCAGTGTTATCTTGGAGGCTGATCTCATGACTCACATGTGTAATGATGTAGAGCAGGATTTCCCCTCGATAGACAAATTCTTAATCATCCGCCTTTTAGTCTGCTATGACACTTCTGGTAGATTTGAGAGCAGATTGCAGGAAAACTCTGAAACAACTCGACTATCATTTTATTGTCTTTCCTTTGCTTTCTACACAGATGAACACACAGAATCTGACATGGCAGTTATAGATTCAGTTTTCTGTTTTGTATTATGGATCTGTGTTATAGATCGCCTGTGTTGTTTTGCCTCTCTCTCCTCTACATGGTTGACCAGGCACTGTGTTCCCATGCAACCCATGATACACAGTACCTCCATCCCACATTGATCTTTGCTCCTAACCATTGACCCATGGTTGTTGGGGATGCTTTACTTGTCAGTGTTTTTTTTTTGTTTTTGTTTTTTTTTTCTTCTCATAAACAAAAGATATGCAGTCTTTTCCTCAAGGAGAGCATTTTTAGTAAAAGAAACCATGTAATATAAATAATCTAAATCCTTCCTGCATGAAAAACTATTTTGAGTTTCTAAGTGGGTGTCAAGCACAAATGAGTACAAACAAGTGTTTTTGTGTTACATAAATGTGTTCACATATTCAGGTCATTCTTGAAGTGGCTCATCACTCTCAATGGAAATTGTTCATTTTAGGACAAGTGGGAAGTGACTGGCTGAAGAAATCCATGTATCATATGTTAGCTTCCATCGATCATTTGATTGTCTACATGGAAACCATCTTCTGTGGCTGAAACACAATCAATCATAACTTTTCAGAGCACTTAGCATCTACTACTGTATCTCATTTACTTACTCAGCAAGTGGGCTTGATGTGCTTAGTCTTCCTGCTCCATCCCGCTGCTCGTCGCTGAACAGCATACTCAAACAGCACAGCTGGAGAACTGTAAAACGCACTACTGGACTTCTTCCTCCATTTCTTCTCCAATTGACCATTAACCAAGGCCACATTCCATACCAAAGCTTGCTCCCTTCCCTGCCATCTTGACAGCGGGTTATCTTTCATCACACACCATAGTGCTGCTCGTTGATAGCTGAGGACATGGAGGATTCCTGGTGAACACAGCTAGAAGGAAGCAAACTACGTCTATGGGAGGAATAAATAATTCACTAAGCACTTAACTGTTTCCTGTTGAATTTCTCTTTTCTCCTGTCTCTTTCTCACATGCCTCAGGCTTACCTTGCACTCTTTCTCCTCAGTTATTCTAGCCTGTGGAGATGTGATACTTGGCACTGCTTCTTCTCAGCTTTTGTTATACATTGTAGCAGACAGTAATTCTCCCCCTATTAGGGTTGCAAAGGTGAGGTACATTTTCATTATATTCTGCATTAAATAGTTGTTGCAATCAGACTTTAAGGACTAAACTGAAAACAGATTTTTTTTTGGGGGGGGGGCATTGAACAAACGCTTAAACAGAAAATTAAATCATTTTCTCTGTGTTAGAAGTCTTTGAATAAAATGGTCAAAGAGGAAAGGAGACGTGCATGCAGATTTGAAATTCTCCATCCAGCTGGACCCCCCCCCAATAACTATTAAATGTACACAGTATGATACCTGGCATATCACTGCAAGCCTACTCCTTATTGTATCATTTTTATGGACATATAATTGGTACGTACACCTATGGTTGTCCCTGTGACTTTTCCTTTCATGACATCAGCCGGTTAACTTTCACATATTCAGTGAAATATCTCAAAAGCCTCTGGATGGATTGGTTCCACAATACAGACATTATTGAATATTTTGTTATAAGACCAAATTCTTCCAAAACAGCTGAATCAAGATGTTGAATATTCTACCTGCTAACCATCAGCATGCAGTTAGAATGTTTATTTTTACCATTGAGCTAAAGACACTGTACCTATTAGAAGCCCACAAGGCTGCCCCATGATGGAAAAAAAAACATAATCATAACCATTTATGTCAATATTCAAGATCCCCATTACTTGTTGACTTTGGAAATGTAATGCTTGCTTGCTTGCTTGTTGTTCCTCATGTGAATCCTCAAAAACAGGAACAGTGTTGAAATCAGACAGTGTTTCGAAACATGGGGAATTGTTTTTTCCCCTCACATTGACCAAACGCTCTTTTTCTGTCATTCTGCCTCCAGACAAGAGCATCATTGATAAAGCTGAATGTGACGCAATAATAGTTTTATCCTGAAATGTAAATCCAAACTTGACTATAAAATCATATTAATGGGCTTGCCTTAGCCAAGGGCATAGTGTACTTTACACTAATATAATAAAAGCGGAAATTTATTATCTACAATACAATTATGTTATGGAAATCTTGTGTGTGTCTGTGAGAGAGATGTTTTCCTTGCATGTTGAGCAGTCCTTCTCTTCACATCATTTGATTCCTCCGTATCATTGTCTCCTGTGCTCTTCACTTACTTTGATGAGGTTTTTATTTCCTGCCGCCCTGCCTCCTGACCAGCTGGCACAGTGACCTTTGTGACTCTTTTCAATCTTTTAGCAGACTCAACATGTCCATCTAGGCAGGGCTCGGACTCATTCACTTTCACTGCTCAGCCCTAACTGAGGGAGTTCAACAGGAGGTGACAGCTGTGTGTGTAACCTTAAGCACCCCCCCCCCCCCCCCATTACACACACACACACACACACACACACACACACACACACACACACACCCCTCTACCCTGTTTTCTTCCAATTCTGAGGATGGGAGCTGAGGGGCCGACCAGCTGTCATGTACAGATCACACCTTTACTGAACTAGAGCCAGAACATTCTGTCAGCTCTTCAGTCACATCCCGGTCAAGCTCATATGCAACAGTCGTTAGTTAAGTTAGATGATCCTGACCAGCAATTGTCAAGTCAGTTTTGTTTGTATAGCACCAAATCACAACAAAAGTTATCTCATGTCACTTTACAAGTAGAGCAGGTCTAGTATCACACTCCTGCAATGAATTTACACCCAACAGTTCTCCATGAGCAAGCACACCAGGCAACAGGAGCGATGAAAACCTTCCTTTTAACAGACAAGAACATCGAGCAGATCCAGGCTCAATGGGAATGGCCATCTGTTTTGTCCGGTTGAGGGGAAAGAGAGCAGGAGAGTGGAGCAGAGACAAAGACAGACAATGGAGAAAGACAGATGCAGAAGGAAAGAGAGGGACAGAGAGAAAGGGAAGAGAATGATGGACTGACAGGGACGTGAGCAGGTGGGATTCCCCAGAAGTGCTTTGAATATTTCCTTAAGTTTTGTCTATCAAAGATAAATGCAGATATTTACCTGGAACTTAACTGAAACACCAACCTGTATACCAGCTCCCGAAAGATCATTTTTAGCTAGTAAATCAGTTTTTAATGAATTTTAGCCATATGAAAAGTAAATTACATGTTGTGTTGCTAATCTTAGTTTGCAGCTTCTGTTTAATTTCATTCGCTCAAATCAGGTTCGCAAAATGAACATAAACCAACCACCATTTTACCACAGCTTACTCTCCCTGTTTCAAATTTTTAGTGTCATGTTTCATTAGTATTTAGTATTTACTTGCATAAATTGCATTTTAGTTCATTTGTTTTAACATAACTTATGTGTTTTAGTGATCGCACTGGTGGCCTGTATTCTTTGTGAAATTCAAAGCAAATTTGGTGTGGTCCAGTCGACTATAGTGCTGACCAATGCACAAGCCCCACAACCACAACATGCACCTACACTTTTATTACATGTCTCATTTGTCGTTTTATTCTTCTCTCTCTGTTGTTGAGTAAAAAATGTATTTCTTCTTGGCTTGTTATCATATTCATATTTATATTCATATTTTCCTTATGCCAAATTGCATCTTTTCTTTTCTGGTCCCTTTTGTTTTCCGACTAGCTGTCTTACTAGTCCCTGGCACATTGCGGCAGACTATTGCAATCATGTTAAATCATTATCTGGATTGCATCATCTGCGTGTACACGCACTCCCATGAATTTGCTTGCAGGGGAAGGAAAACATTCTCTCAGGGCTCATGGAGGTCGGAAACTGAACAGGTTGGAAGTCGTTATTGTTCCTTCTTTTTGCATGTGAAATATGTAAAACAAAATGCCACTTTACACCTGAGTGTGTCTGTGTATAGACAAAATAAACACTATATATCATAAGCCAAAATACACAGAAAATATATATATATATATATATATATATATATATATATATATATATATACACATATTTATATTGTATATTTGAATTAACAGTGTGCTGTTGCCAACAGCACTTACAAACAACAGTGAAGCTTTCAGACATCCCAGCGACTGCGGCTCGTGTGGACTCGACTACTATACCACAGAGCCGTGTGAGAAACCTCCCAGGGTTTGTTCAAGAGTTGTTCAAACTGGAGTGTTTGTTTTAAAAGTCCCCAAGGCCTTTCAGAGTAGCAAAGTGTTTAAGCAATTCAAATGCCCTAAAAAGTGTTTACTTGTGAAATTCTTTACTATTGATTTTTTAACCATCTGATTTTAGTCATTTATTTCACCTTTTCATACACCATTCATAACATCATAAAAGATAATGCCACTTTTTGCAGCTAAAAGAAATCTAAGGTGATCATGCATGAACTGTTTATCTTTGCTCATCATTATCTGTTTGTCAATTATCATTATAATGGCATTACTCCTGCTGTAACTGCAGTAAGTCATCACATCCTACACTTTAATAGACTGCGAGGCTGCAGTGTCACACTGTGAGAATCAGGGACCTGGATTTTCTTCTTCCAAGGAGATATGCTATAGACTCCAAACGAGATATATCACACCCTTTACATCAGAATAACCACCATTGTTGTTGCTAATGACTGAGTACATCAAGAGCTAATTAACTGATGCACATTCTATAACATTCATATTGCCCACCCCTCATGGTAATGTATGTTGGTATATATAATTAAAAAAATAGACTATTCTGTCATTTTCTAATTGTATTTCCTTGTAGTTTGTTACAAACAAAAATGACTGTAGAACATTAAGTTCCTCATCATCTTGGGTTGATTTGGACGCTACCTCCTGATCTGTACTTATAATTTCCCTTTTCCTTCCATATTCGGCCAAATCACGTTACCTTGCGAGCTGGATTTGCAAGATCACAGGGGATTCACAAGAACATGCGAGTGTATAGCTCCCACAGTGTTTCCACTCTTTTAGTGCTGCCAAATCTCTACTCGTGGACAAAATTCTGCCGTCATCCTGGCTAACTCCAAGGTCCTTTTTGGAATCAAGTGTCTTTTTCCAATCTTTCTGTTGTCTTAAAGCAGTGAAAATATTTCCTTGGACAAAACACTTGAGATTGTGTTTTAAAATGTGCCTCGCACAAGTAGTAAGGCGTGTTTAGGCGTGGACAGCTGAAAACATTTCAGAGAAAGGTTTTTTCTTTGTAGTTTCTATTTTCAATCTTTTACTCAGTCCATGCCTTGTCCAATTCACTGTGAGAGACATTACAGCATTGCCACCTCATAACCCAGGACAGCAAAAGGCAGCTGGGGAGAGCAGAGGGGATGGCTACAGAAGAAGATGGTGAATGCTGAGAGAGGCCACCATGACTTTAAACAGAGTTCTTCACTGTATTTTCTGTATTCTCTTTGTCTCTCTTCTCTCTCCCTCTCTCTCTCTCTCTCTCTCTCTCTTTCTCCCTTTATCTCTCTCTCTCTCTCTCTCTCATATTTCCTCTTGTTCACCCCGTTAATTTATTTCTGTTGATGATGTCATTTCTCTCCTGAGCCATTCCTCTAAGTGAACTCAAGAGCACATGGGGGTGGTGAGTTCTGCTGTCCAGCAAGAAGAGAGAGTTAGTAAGAACTGAGAAAGGAGCAGAAAAGACGAGCAAGCAGCACTATGTGCGTGATAAACAGCTGAGCCACAGGGCCTGTGATGATGTCTGAGGGCCAACTAGATCGATCATGGTGGTGACTCAGTCTGCTGATGTCACCACTTCTCAAGTCTGGGCTGGGATGCAGCTGTAAGCTTACACATAGTCCTTCTGGGCCTGTTCAAGCTGTGATTGAGCAGTAAGGCCCAGCACGTTGTGATTTCAGACACAGTTCCTGTACTTACGCCAGTACTAAGGGGCCAGCGGGGTCAAACAGATGGGATTATCTGAGACTAAATTCATATGGGAGGTGCTGTGCAATCAAAAGCATATGGTTTTCTCTGCACATTGCCATAACATGGAGGCTAGCCCTCTGCCCTGCAGCGAGGCTGGCTAACGCAGGTATGTATAGCCTGAGGCAACAAAAATCCTCACAAGCTGTCAGCCCTAGCTAGCAGTGCTATTTATTCTCTGTTAGTTACAGACTTGATCTTGACAGCTGTTGAGATGAGCAGTTTGTCGCACTTCCACAGGGTCTTCACTGGGTCGTGTCACTCTGATCAACTCAAATTCTTCCATCTCATCCTCGATCCTTCCTCTCTGATTAGCTGAAGTTGCATTATTGATTGCAGCGTGAGGAGAATCGGTCCGTATTGTTTCTGAAGTGACGCAACTGTGCTACTGAGTTCTGACTCTGTCTTTCACATGTGGTCTAATATGAGAGATGTTTCTTTTTTTTTATAAGCTGACATATGAAAATCATTTAGTGCAGCATGCAGGCCTACATGAGAGTGATTTGGATGTTAGAAACTAGGTCAAACGCAGATTAAAGGTGACACTACTGTCATGAGATTTCCGTTAACTCTGTCCTTTATTGAATCAGTGATGTGCCATGCGGAACTTACTACCGCTGAGTTATTGCTTTATTTTCGCACAACACAGATATTTTTAAAATGCAGCATAAAATAAGCTCTTGAGGGGCATGTGATGCATACCTCACCACTGTGGAAGAGTCTACTGGAAGCGTTCTCATCAACATTTTTAATGAGACACACAGTTGTCCTTGGCTGCCTCAGCGAACTTTGGCTTTTTGCTCAGTGTAAGGGATGATGAGGATTAGGGGTGGAGGGAAAGAACAGTAGGGTGGATATGTGTGCGGCATGTGGATTGATGGTGCACATGAAAGCTCTGCCCGGCTGGTAGTCTAGATGGTCGTGTTTTTCCTGCTGCTGATTGCGATTCAGCATTCACTGTTTTGCGCTGATGGCCGTGGAATGCCAGATCCCGTTGTCATCGAGCTGGGGAGATTACAGCAAACAAGAGGTGTAATTTTGTCACTGATAGAACCCATGCTTCCTGCAGGCCCACGCTACTGTTATTAGTATTTATCTCCTGATTCAGTTTAGTGAGGAGATGGGGAGTGGGGTGGGGGCAATCACTTCTCCTGAGATTAATGGAGTTGGGAACTCTCCTCAGATATTATCAACTCTCAACAATATACTCAGGAAATTCTACCAAATAACTGTGCGCTTACATGGATCTCAATCATGTACACAAAGCAATTGTCATCTCCATCCTCTGTCCTTATGTGTATGCACATCTATGCACATAAGGGCTGCTGAAAAGACTTTTTGACTACACCCGTCCAGCAGATTTATCACAGGGAGCTAAAAGAGTAGATGACACATGAGTGGTGCAGATACTTGATAAAACTCTGGTGTTTTCCTCTGAAGAATATCAGTCTTGTTCTTGTGTCTTGCTGACTTTTTGTCCAGGATGATTTCAGTCAACACATCTGTAACTGATTGATTTTTGACCTGATTTTTCTCCTCGCCTGAGAATTGCTCCAGCCCTACTGACCACATGTTTTCTGTCTTTCTTCTATTCACAGACTCGCAACGGTCCCACCTGTCCTCTTTCACAATGAAACTGATGGACAAGTTCCATTCTCCCAAGATCAAGAGAACTCCATCCAAGAAGGGCAAGCAACTGCAGCCTGAGCCAGCAGCCAAGAGTACTGAGAAACCTGCTAACAAGGTGTGTGTGCAGCCATGTGCCAAAAAATACTTTGTGTATTGTGGGAAATCCATCTCTTTCCCACCTATTCCATGTGTTTGTGTGCCTATTTGTGACTCAATTGTTTTCCTGTTTTATGCTTCCATATTCCATTGTGTCCTTGTGTGTGCGAGTTCCCCTGCTGGTTCCCACAGATTCCCAGTCCCTGTGGCGGCTGGCTGTGCTACAGCAGGTGTCTAAACCTATAAAGACATGAATGGAACTGGGTTGTTTCTTGAATGAGCTCCTCTTAGGCTTTTGGTGTAATGAGTATATTCCCCAGCAGCCCTGCTGTGAAAGACAGAGACGCTGAAAGAGCCCGTTACTGTAGTACCAATATGGCTCCAAGCCACATCACTTGATAGATGGTGCTTTGAAATGTGGGCTGTTGCTACTGTGAGAATAATAGAACCACAGTAAAGAGCCCAGAGTCTTGGGATGGTGCAAATACTAAACCCCTTCTTTAGTCATAAATATTTGTGTATGCACATCACCCTGATTAAACAGATTTCTGTGTTGTTGCTTTTGTGCATGTAGAACGTTAGTCGGCTGGAGGAGCATGAGAAGGAGGTGGTCAGTGCCCTTCGCTACTTCAAGACAATCGTGGACAAAATGGTTGTAGAGAAGAAAGTGCTGGAGATGCTTCCAGGCTCAGCCAGCAAGGTGCTCGAAGCAATCCTGCCTCTGGTTCATGTTGAGGCCCGGATACAGCACAGGTGAGTCATGTGCTATAGCACAAAGTCTTAGCACTGACAGCATCATTCAGATTGTTGAGTTGAGTTTACGTGTTGTTGAAAAGAAATAGTTTGTAGAACATTACATTCTGCTCATTCTTATTGCACAGATCTCTGTCAACTCTTAAGCTTAATTTCAGTTCTTGGGCTTGCCTTCTCCATCACAAAATATATTGATAAGGCCTGTTGATTTTCTATACTATTTAACCATTTTATAGTTGCTCTTAGCACTCAGTGTCATTCATCCCCACACTTACTCCTCTTACAAACATACGGACATAGAGACAGCTGTAAATAGTGCCATTTTTAAAACGAAGGATATAAACACCTCGGCTGATGATAGCCAATGGGAATACATTGTCATGTCATGCGGCCCTAATTTCTTCTCATAAGTCCTGCCTTGATGTAATTTCGAACAACTTCGCTGGAATGCATGCCAGACATGTTGGGACCAGTATGCTGAAGACTACCACTGGCTTAGCAGCTTGTAAAGAATGATAAAATGTTGCAACAGAAGACATCCTTCACCCCAAGGCTTCCTTAACTGGAAGAAGGTAGACTGTTGTTCACTGTAATTTTGGCATGTTATTAAGAATATTACATTTGAGAAAAATACTTAAGTTTTTCAGATATATTCTTTAGTTTAAAGTAAAATCTTTCCAGAAAAAAAACTTCAACTGCAGTGGTGCTTGGACTGTCTGAACTTGTTGGAACTACTTTTTCTGTCTTTCACCTTTCTGCCATCCATCAGTACAGATGAATGTATGGAGGTCCGAGGTGATAGTATCTCACAGCTCTGTGTTTAGAATGAATGGTGGATTGTTGCTATAAAAACACATGCCAGCCATCCCTAGAATTTTCAGCTCATGCTCATGGAATTAAACCTTGATAGATCACAATTTAGTGTTTAGCTTTACCTTTGAATTGAATGCAGTAAGTTGAACATCACTTATTGGAAGCAGCCTGGATGTTTTTAGCAAATAATTTACTGTGTGTTAATATTGTTTTTTTTGTCCAACAAAGCTTGTTTTTAGCTCAAACCAAAGTGTGGATTACTGAGCATATGGCTGGATAAAGAAAACATGGATTATAGCAGACGGTGTACTTGATAATCAGTAAATGGTCAATTTTTTAACCGTTTTACTGTTGTTAGTAGTTCTGTATCACTGGGCAACATTTGCTTTAAGCTAGATATAAATGTGGCTGTCTCTGTTTACATTCTGAGTCACAAAGAAGTGATGCAGTGGTCAAAAACACCTTCAAGACACCTGTTTGACTGCTTGAAAGGCAAATTATCAGTTGAAATATCACTTTAAGCGACTGAAGGCTTTACTGCTAAACATGCACAGTGTTTTGCAGTGTTGTATTGTCTGTAGCATTTGAAATCGATGACAAGTGATTGATCAAAAATAGGTCAACAGTGGGTGTAATTTATTCTCACCAATAAAAGTGCTTTTTTTCCCAAAGGTTAATCTAACAATCTTATAGCTACACTATCTATTTGTACTGAGAGGAGCAGAAAAAAGCATGGAGCAACATCACTATTTTTGTATTCCTCCTTAGCTCCAGTCTTATCCACAGGCCCATACCTTGCCTTCTGTTTTTGGGTCATACCTCTCCACCCTCCTCACTGTTCCACACATCCCTCAAATCCTTCTGCTCTCCCCCATTGCTTAAGTCGTTTCTCATTCACCTTAAGGCTTAGCTGTGTAATGACACTGAAAGGATATTCCAGCACTGTGAACTAACTGCAGCATGTTGGTACAGGCCTGCACCACACCTTAGTGTTGAGCCTGAAAGCATCACTGACTACAGGCAGGAACAACCCTCTGCTTCCTATTTTGGTGATACATTCTCCTGTCAGCACATCCGTAGACAAGTTTATCCCAACCCCCAAGCTTTGTTTCTCAATGACCCTTAAATGTGTACCTTTAGTATATAGTAACTGGATAGTAGTGCTTTTTATTATTGTCTATGTAATTTTTCTCACCTCTTGTCTAACATATGCTTTTCTTTTTCACACTCCCCCTTCGTCTTAAATCACTCTTTACTGCACCTCTTCCTTACACACCTTCTACTACCTTTTTTCCTTTCCCATATTCTCTTGCTTTTGTCACCCAATCCATTCAACAGTTCGGCGCTATCTTCCTGCCATAACCGCGTGTACCAGAGTCTGGCCAACCTCATTCGTTGGGCAGACCAGGTGATGCTGGATGGTATCGACTTGGAGGACAAGGAGAATGTAGCATCTGTCACAAGTGTCATCAAAGCCGTGCTGGATGGAGTAAAAGTGAGCCTTTTGCTGATAGAAGAACATTGTGGATTGGGTTGTGATTGGAGGAAGTACTGACAGTGTCTGTATTGTATTTCTGTGAACAGGAATTGGTGAAGCTCACCATCGAGAAACAGGAGCAGCCATCACCCACCACCCCTAGCAAACCAGCACCGCCTGCTACCACAGCAGAGAGGTGAATACAAAGTGTGCTGACCAGAATATAAACATAACACTCTCAAAGTAGGTCTTTTACTCACACAGCTTCTATGTGTGTAGCAGCGTGTCTTCAGAGATGCCCTTGGTAGATCGGGAGCCGGAGGTCTTAAGTAAGACAGCTCCAGCAGCTACCCCTGCAGAGGCTCCCTCTGACGTAACAGATGAGGACGTAGCCCCTCCAAAACCCCCCCTCCCTGAAGCCAAGATGGCAGAGCTCAGGTGAGGATGTCACATGCTGCACCTATTTGAGTTTTCTGCAACCTCTCAGTTAATATGTTTTTTAATTATTTCTTGATCTGACTTTGAAATTCAGGTTTTTATAAAGGATTGACTTATCAACTCTGATAGAATGTCTCAGCTTACACCAAGAAATACTTGGTCTACAAGCAGAAGTGCAAGTTTCATAGCTCTGCTGTTTCACTTTTTGTCAGACTTATTTTAAGGAATGAAGAAGTTTTTAGGGATATGGGTATGTGAGTGGGATTTCTGTATACACTTAACGGCCACTTAATTAGCTAATCAGGCAGTCAGACCACAGAAATTCATTGCATTTTGGCAGGTAGCCATGGAGTAGTCAGGAAGTTCAAACCAAAAATTGGGGCGGGAAAGAAATGTGATTGTTGGTGCTACCCAAGATCACAATTCATATTGGCTGCAGTGTTACTCAGTTCCCAAAGTTAGTTACTTACTTGGTTTGATAAGATTGGCAGTGGGGCATGAAGGCGCACTTCAGCCCACTAGACCACACACTTTTTTAAAATGATAAATTGATTAAAAAAAAAAATAAATTTTAAGGGGCATTTTTGGGTTGGGTTCATTTCTTTTACGCTTTTCTAATTTGGTCACATTTCCTTGCATTACCAACAAAATATATTGGGGGAAAAATAGTAGATGATTCCTAAGTAGTAGACGATTGAAAATGAAAACAATATAATATCCATTAACAGTTATTTATTCAATACCAAATAGTCACAAATTATTACTTATGATTGTTTTGTTTTTTCTCTCTCCTGGTTGTGCTTTTCCACTTGATTTTCCTTTAAAAATGTTTTCTCCTTTTAAATTGTTCTCTTAAAAAAAACGTAAGTTACCATTGTCTATTCATAGCTTCTTTAAAAGTTTTTGCCAACAAAAAGTATTTGATATCTCAAAAGAAGAAAAAGGTGTAGAGAAAATATTTTTGGATCCTCCTTAAGATTCCTTGAAAAAGTTCCCACCGCCCCCTTGGAGCAGCTCAACATCCAGAGGCCAGCATCAAGAGGCCAACATCCAGGATGAAGAAGCATCAATGTGCAGCAAATGGCATCCAACTGGAACAGAGGCCTTGGGTTCTCAATAAAAAAGATGCTCCAACTGAAAAAAAATCCTGTAGCCAGTCTGCAGAACAGTTATAAACAATCCAAAACACTTTGGTCTCCCTGCCCATAAAATACCCATAAATCCTTTCAACACTATTTTAAGTTGGGCTGTCTCTTGCTCCACTTTTTTAAACGGAAAATGCTCCCTTTTTCCATATAAAAATAAACAAAAACACGTCAGTCTTATCTGTGAAGATCACCTTGTATGTTTACCAGGCCACAGCATCAGCAATGCACACATTAGTCGGCTGAACAGGCCTGTTCTTTTTCCTAATTTTGCAATAAAGTGCATTTCATATGAAGGAGATGATTACATTGTGACTGTGTATATTTTAGTCAAGTTTCACAGACTTTGCTGTAGGTTTTTCTTTTGTTAGTCTGTCTCTTCCTTTCTTACCCTTTCTGCTGTCTCTCAATTTTTTTTCATCCTTGGTTTCCCTTTGGATTCTGGGTTCAGAGCACAGTTGAGTGCTGACGCTGGCCAAAGGAGACCCTCTCAGAAGGAGAAGTATGTTAGCCCACTGGATCACCTGTGCCCATTTTAACATTCTACCCTTGACCCCCCCCCCCCCCCCCCCCCCCCTCATAAAGCTTCTGGATTGGATGGACGTGTTTTCGACTTGCATGGTGTCTCAAAGTTTGTTTCATCCCAGGCATTCCCTGAAGAATTAATCATCCAATCAGAAGTTCTCCTAGTGCATGAGAGTGTCTGACTCACCTATGCAATGTGTTTTTGCCGGCCTCCATATCATAGTGCTTTATGTTTTGCACTTTGTCCCATTTTTACCTGGTATTAACTCCCGCAGAAATTAGGTTTGACAAGCAGGACAGCTTCATGTCATAGCTGGGAGAAGCTAACATGAAACACTCTCACATTGATCTCATAACTCTCCAGGTGGGATGATAATGTATGTGCTCGTGTATTCATACATGGATTTGTGTGCATACATGTTTGAAAAAGTATATTTTACATGATTGCCTGATGGTTCATATTGGCTTTGTTTCAAAAACCATAACATTTACCCTTCCTATCATTATCTTCTTTGTCTATCAATAGTCCTCCACCTGCCCTTCCCCCTAAGAAGCGCCAATCAGCCCCTTCTCCTACAAGGGTGGCGGTAGTTGCCCCCATGAGCCGTGGCTCCAGCCTGCCCTGTAGTGTCCACAGACAGGTGAGTTGAATCCCAGCTCACTATAAGCTATTTTAAGATGAGAAACTCTTTCAATATATGCAGGGATTAAAATCTTTCATTGTGCAGCAGCAGGACTACGAGCAGGAGTTCCTTCAGAGGCGTTTCTCTGGAGGCAGCCAATCATACGGGGGCGACTCTCCACGCTTATCCCCTTGCAGCAGCATGGGGAAACTGAGCAAGTCTGATGAGCAGCTGTCGTCCATGGAACAGGACAGTGGTCAGTGTTCTCGGAACACCAGCTGTGAGACTCTTGGTAAGAAGACAAACAAGACAGTTTCTGCTAATATGCATTTTAGCGGCTTTGACAGTGCCAGCAAACTTCTGTTGACATATTCGTAATTTTTACCTTTACTTTGCATTTTCAGACAACACAGAAAACTACGACCCCGATTATGACTTCCTCCACCAAGACTTGTCAGTTGGGGATAACCTGCCCCCAATACCAGTGGGAGGGTGCTTGAGCCCCCTGCCTGAGTCTCATAGTGAGTCCTCCTCCCCAGTCCCTGGACAGCATCCCTCGCATCCCCGCTTCAGTGCACCTCCAACCCAGCAACTGCCTGAATACTGGACACCCCAGCCCAATCAAACAAACCCCCTATCCTCTCGCATCAGTGCTCCGCCCGCTCTGCCCCAAAAGAAGAGACGCAGTACTCAGACATCCCCCTTCCCTGATGGCAAGGTGTTGTATGAGCGCTACCCCTCCCAGTATGACAACCTATCAGAAGAGGAGCTGCACCCAACGCCACCATTTCCCCTTTTCACACCCATTTCGCCCATGCCTCAGACAAATGGAGGGGTGTTTGTCAGCCAGTACATGGCCAGTGAGAACGCGGATGTCCCCGCCAGCCCACCACCACTGCCAGAAAAGAAAAGCAGACACAGTAAGTGAGAGTACAGGCGTGGGCCTGGATGTTATGAGGGCACGATAGAGGCAAGGAAGAAGAAAGACCCTTAAATGAGTTGACTGAATAGAGGTCACAGAGGCAAGGAGGGGGACAAAGAGACTAGTGAAGGGAAGACTAAAGGAGAGGATGAGGTTGATTTAGGGAGGGACAGTGGGACATTGGCTACACTTCATCATCTGTTCATTGAGGCATCGCTTATGTCAAGGAAATATTTAACTGCCAATAGAGACAGGAAGTGAATACCAGGATGTGCTACAATGGGTGCGGCTCCAGGGGCACAGAGAGCAAGGTTTGGTCATTTCCTGACACACCTGCTACATCACTTCCTGCTAAGCTAGCCTATTATATAGAGTCATTCCATACATTTTTCAGTGTATGATTTACATGCATGAGTTATCTCAAGAGGACTATGCTCATGCTGATGAAAAATGTGGAGGAATTTCATTGAAAACTATAGATTAGTTGTTTGAGAACAGTATTTACTCTTGACCAATACATGACATGCATTCATATTCAAATTCATAGTTGTGAACTCCAAGTAAGTTGAATATATAGTTATTTTCCTCTTGTACCGAGATGCCCTTTCACATGTGTAGCACACGCCAGAAGATTGTCAGTGACCTACAGGAAATGCTTAGTTGAGGTGAAGTGCCTGGGTAGAATGTGTAGGATGCAGGACACGATGCATAGAATATACAGCCACAATGCCGGTTCCTACTTTGGTCCATTCCTTGAATTTTCTGATGATGTGGGTGTTGGCCCTTACCCTCAGTGGTTCCTGAATCACATCATCTCTTCACTGAGGTATTTTTGTTGCCATCTTTGTGTAAATGACACTTCTTCTTTGCTCTTGGATGTTTGTATTTTTCCGGATTCCTGTTAGCGGCGTGCTAGATTATCAACATGCCAGACAATGGCCACCTTTATTCACGCATGGGTTCAAGTAGATGCAAAACTTTGAACTTGGTAGCCTGCAGCATCCATTTAATGTACAGTTTGACTGATTCAGACGTTTATCCCCGGGTGATTATTATTGATTTAAGGGTTACAGCTCATAAGTAAAAGAAGCTGATGTTATCCTCCTCTTCCAGTCCTACAGTACATGCAGTTTGTGGAGGACTACTCCGAGCCACAGCCCTCTGTGTTCTACCAGATGCCACAGAGTGAGAGCATCTATGAGCAGCGCAACAAGCGATTCCAGGAGGTCTATGGTTTCAATGACTCCTTCAGCAGTACTGACTCAGTCCACGAGCCACTTCAGCCCCCAGCATTGCCCCCAAAACAAAGGCAACTGGTAAGAAACCCATTCTTTCAAGCAAATACAATGATAGTTACCCCCTTGAATACCAAAAGAAAATCATTTTGGTATTCAGTTTTCTGAAAGAACCCCTCTATATTTATTCTAAGGCTACTTTGTACAATATTAAAATGCCACATTCTTATCCATTGTTTAAAGTTCTAAAACACAAACGTGTAGAAACATTTCTCATTTTACAATGTTATTGGCACAAATCATGCTCTTAAGTCCCATCTCTTAAAATTAACTTGTCAGTGAAGTGAACGTAAAAGTGAAAAATTGAACACTTTCATCAGTGATTGTGAAAACAGTCTTCTCGTGTCAGACTTTGCACACACAGTACATCAGTCTCCCAGTGTAGCTGAAGATTGCACCTGTGTGAACGAGAAGGAAAATACGAGAAGGCCATCTTTGAACAACGTGAACCAATATTGATGAGGAGTAGCTGGTTTAACTACTTTGGACATTGTGAGCAATGCTGTTGAATTGAATTTCTAAAGCTGTTCACTGTATCTCAAATTTGAAGCTGTTGTACACAATTTATTTCAGGCCATGTGACAAAGAGACAAGGTTACTGGCCGCAGTTCGGTATCTCGTGAACAAAACAAACAGATCAGTGCTGGCTATAGTGTCTTCATTCTTTATGCAGGCTGGAAAGAGAAGAGTGGGAAAGAATGCAGATTGCATTCTGGGGCTAAAGTACATTCCAGCGGTAATCCTCATCCATTTTCTCTCGAGCCCTCCCCTATCTTGTTATCTCTCTCACCTATTAAGCCCCTCCTCCTCACCTCTTTATCTCTCCTCCTCGCCATTTCTTTAAAGAAAGCAGACATCTATGCGTACACGCAGGTGTTTGGTTGTTAGCACCAGTTAAAACCAGTCTTTATCAGCCCCACATCAGAGCCAGTCCCCTTATCTTGACCTGGGTCTGTGTCTGGGCTAAATGAGACATCAGTCTGACAGTCAGTAGAAAGGGAGGAAGAAAGCCGACAGCATTGGTCATCATAGGGGAGGGAGAGCACTAATGAGCCTTATTGTCAGGCCCGTACATCAGTATAGGTTAGTTCTAATGATCACTACCAACAAAATGTTTCACAGTACAGTCGTCCATGTTTTGCCAGATTGTCACATATGAAAAATGATGTTTTTAGAAGCAGATGTTTCTATTTTCCCTGACTAGCGCTTGCCATACATACTTGGAGATGACAGATTTATCTGTGGTTGGCGCAAAGTTTTGTAGCAATATTGAAGACGGTACACTTGTGGACAGTAAACAGATGACACTCTTCTCCGGGGTATAGTTAAATGTGTCAGAGTCCAGGAAAGAAAATAGACTTTGTGGCTCAGAGGCCAGCTAAGCCTTCCCTGGCCACCTGAGTTCTTCTTTCTCTTTTTCCATTGTTCTCTTTTCTTACCTCAACCATGTATTTGAAGGCCTGAGTGGTCTTTTATTTTTATCATTCTTTAGCCTAGGCATACAGTCAAACTACATTCATCTCAGTGCCTGCCGCAAAGACTAATCTGGCCTCATGTTTTGGACTTGATGCGCCCGTGGCCCAGTGGAATAAGCCTGTTTGCCTCCTCCATAAACCCATGTTCCAAGCTTATACGCTTTAGCGACTTTACGCAGCTTTGCAAAAAAAAGAAGGAAAAAGCAATTTCAACTGCTATGTGGATATAGAATTGGGGTGAAAAAACAGAGCAGGTCATATTGGCCCTGTTTAGAAAGTGTTGTAGTTGGCCTGGTTTCTGTAAAGCGCTTAAAGCTCAGGGAATTAAAAGAAGGTTTATTAGAGTGTCACGATAGACGTGAATGTGTGACCTGCACAGGTCTCATGACCCTCCTGTAATTAAGGCTGTCTAGGAAGGACTCTTACTTAAAAATGATAGTCGAATTATATTCTGAAATGGGGGGTAGTCAGTTCAGTTTGTGGTATTTATATCTTTAGCCAGTGAGCTGATGCCTCTCAGCTGAACTACCAGAATCCTCCTTAGCTTTTTTCCACTTTGATCTCACTACGCTGCTGCTAAATTTTGATTAAATCTGCTCTATTTCAGTCTTGCTTACTGGGGTAATCAACTGTCCCCCTCTCTTCCTTTTGTTTTCTCTTAACATCCTGTTTTCCCTCTTTGCCTTTCCTTAACCCCATTACTCTCCTTTCTTTTCTTTCTATCTTTTCTGTCTTTTTCAGGCCTCCCACTCCTCCTCCCCTTCTTCCTCCTCCTCCTCTTCTCTCTCTTGCCACCTCCAGCCGTCTGTAGCGGCCATGGAGGAGGCAGGCTCTGGGCTGGGCCTCAGCATGTCCGTCTCTAACTCCTACCTGATTGGCCAATCATCCTTGACCACGCCCACGGTGAGTCTCCACTCCCCCCATCCATCCCATTCTTCACTCTGGCGTGGGTGCTGTGTGGTCCCGTACTGGTCCGGGGTTGGCTTGACCTGTCTATGCTCCATATGTGATGCAGTCTGCTCATCCACCTCTGCCCCCTATGAGGCTGTAATGGGGCCTTCCTTAGAGGGTGGTGGTTTTGTTGTTGTGTGGTCTTTGCTTTTGTTCATCCACCCATCCATGTATTCCTTTGTTTTGCCCTTTTGATTTTGTTGCTTTTTTGCTGTGTTTTACCTGAAAGCATTATGGTGTGATCAGTGTTTCCTTTTTCTGTGGTAACAAGTGTTTGCAGTTACTTGTTGTGGTTTTGTGCAGCCTCCAACTTGCCGAGATATGTGTTTGTGTGTTAAATTGAAGCATTCCTCTGGACGACAGGTAATTCTTTGACCTCTTCATCTCAGAGATACAGTCACTGATTTGTATGTCCAGCACAAATGGTTTATAGATAAAAGTGCTCATCCAGCAATCACAGGAAACCCTTGGATGCTCTAACTGGAACCATCGTCAATGATATATACCAGTTAGAGTCTGATTCTGACCTTATAGCAGACCTGGCTGTGTGTTACATTGGTGTGGTCAGGGGTTTACGAGGGTGAAGTTGACCCATCATGACCCTGTGGTGTGCGAGGCACGCTAAAGCGTGCAGCTCTCCCTCCGGGTGTATCTCCAGTGCAGTGGAATGCTGCACCAGATGTACTTCATGGAAAACACATTCCTCTTGCTTCTGCTCCTCTTCTTTCCTCTCTTCTCTTCTATCCTTTTCATCCTCCAGTGTCAGTCACTGTCTGCTCTCTCTCTCCTATATGTCTAGCCCCCCCACCCCCCAACAATTGCTTTGCCCCCCCCTCTCCTATTTCTCTGTTTCTGTGGAATGGATGCATTCTTCAACTCCTTAGGGCATGATGTTGGGGGGGGGGGGGGGGGGGGATCGTGGAGGAGGTAAGATGTGCCAGGAAACCTGTTTTGCATATGTTGAGCAGAAAGAGAAGACATATTCACTTCAGTAGGTTATTGTAATGTGGAAAAGTCCCTTGTGTTTTGCTGCTGTTAGCATAGATAGGATTTCTGAATTAGCTCCAAAAAACAGTGAGAATGAGTGGCCCTAATTTCCAGCTGATCCTGCCCGCTTGTGTGAACATGTGCATGCATTTATGTGTATGTGCCACTGCAAGTGTGTTAATCAGTGATCTGTGTGTGTACGAGCTTCTCTGTGCAGGTATGCTGAAGCAGGGCTGGTATGTGCAACATGTTAAAACAGGTTAACACAACCTCCCTGCTGACAGGCATCTCCTCTGCTGGCCATGCACACATTCATCTCATTGTAACAACATCTGGTTTCCGTTCATATACGTTTGCTTTGTTTGGTACACCTAGTTGAAAGCAATACTGCACAATTCAATAGCCCGTGATAAATCATCCCTTAACGATAATGTCCAGTTTTGATTTAAGTTGGTGAGTGGTAGTTACTTTTAAAGTGATTTTATTACCTTTTCTGAACAACAGTGGCCTCTGCTGACTTGAGTGGTAATTACAGGGTACTGGCGAATTAAATTCAGGAGTATTAATGTAGCATCAGTTGATGCTGTTATTTTAAGACAAAATAGTCACATGATGTTACTTATGTGGTCATTGTGGAGGCTGTAATTTGTGCTTTTGAACTGTTTTGTGTCTCATGAGAGAAAAACTCCAAAAATGACCATTAGATCACTCATTGTCTCAAACAGCCCAAAAAGATTGATGCTAATCTTCATGGTTAGGAATTATTACAGGGCTTCTGTATTATACTGCATTATTGTATTATACTGCATTAGTTTCATCAAAGTGTACCCAATTTATTGACAAATGAGTGTATGCTCAGAGTTGTCACTAACTGTAGATGTTCCTTGTTAAGCATCCATCCATACTATCAAATATGTTTCTGTTGCTGCTGATTCAAGCAAGCTTTGCGTGTGTGTTTGTGTGTGTGTGTGTGTGCCTCTCATGTTCAGGGACATCACTCCCAGAGTTGAGGCTTAATGAAGCTGTTCAAGAATAAAGTTTTTCCTTCTTCCTATTGTTCAGCTTCTTTTTCTGTCTGCTCTCTTAACCTCTCTGATCCTTTAGTATTGTCTCCTCTTTTTCTTCTTCTTCCCTGCTTCCATTCTTCCCACCGATCACAGAATGTGGACCAGGTTGCCTTGACCAATGCCACCATTCTGGATGGTAGTGGGGGCGGGCCCAACGGTTCCCTGGCCGTCTCAGTGGGCTCTATGGCTGTCTGTCTTCCTTCTGAGTCTTCTCTCACTGACTCTCTCCACACCTCAGCGGTGAGCTCACAAAAAAAAGACAGAATGTATGGTGGAGGCTAATTTTGTTGAAGCAGCTTTCCACAGATGGATATCGTGATTCAGGACCTCTTCAATCAGCCAGATTGGTCTTTCAACGCAGCATTTTGGTGCTCAGAAATCAATATAGTGACTCTTCCACTTTGTGGTATCTTGTCATTGTTACTGCCCACAGGCTGTCTACTGTCTAATTATTGGTCTGAAAAGAATCCCATTAGAGCATGTTGCACTGCATGTTCCTTTTGCCAGTAAACACTATTACCTTTTTCAAATGATGCACTTCAGCGCCATCTTGTGCTCATGACAATATTGAGCAGGGAATCGTCGGTCACTGTGCAGTACCAGACCTCAGCTAGCCGCTATCGCTCACTACGAAGCCACAATTTCACACTTGACGTGTCCCACTCTTGGAAAACTCCTCTCCGCTCCCTCACACCTCGGTTTGTGTCCCTCCTCTTTTCCCGTAGAGCGAGAGTGCGAATGACGAGGGTGGGGAGGGGGAGTACGTCAACTTGTACTCATCCAGCCAGGCCAATGGGGAGCTGCCTCTCTCCCTCAGAGTAAGTAGCTGACCGCCACGGGTGAACAATGAATTCCATTTCTACGTCCCATCACTTCAGGTGTGAATCAATCCTAAACACCATTTTACGAAGGATAAGAAGCAGAGATTCATCTGTTGAAGTGATGGAATTGTAGAACGTGAATTCAAACCTGACTGAGCATGACGTCGGGTTCATCGGTTTGCCTGCAAGGGAGCCCTTTGCTGTGGTTGATGCCCACCTGTATGTGGTTCTGACTGCCTGGCTGGTGAATGCCATCTTTCCCTCTGGCTGTGCTTCGACTGTAACGAGCATATAAAACCTCCTCTGATCTAACACCTGCTTATGTTGCTGCTTGAAAAGGGATTCTCAACGGTTCAATAGCTATCAATTTTTCAGTAACCTTCTAATAACAGCTCATGTACACTTGTGCATGTGTGAGTGTGTGTGGGGTTGTGTTTATATTCTCTTGGGTCAGCATTTGGGACGTATTTAAGCATGTAGCATTGTGGTTTGTATGGAACTTAAAAGGAGATAAAGGAGATCAAAAGATGTGTGAATGATATATATTCAATGTGCTCCTCTGGTGTGATGTTGGTCTTATCTGTTGGGTTTTTTTCTTGTTCATGCTGATGAGAACCTACATTTTACTCATCAGTTCTTTGAACCATGCCAGTCAACACCACTAGGAATATTAATCTTGTCCGAAGCATCCATCCTCTTCTCCCATCTAACTCGTCGTGGTGTGAGATCCTGGTGGTTCATACGACCTCATCAGTAGCCGTTTGTCGCTGAACGGAACTGACCAATAATGTTCCATGTCAACTACGTATGCTGATTATTGCTTCTTTCCCCTCACCAATCAGGAAACAATCGCTGCTGATGATGTACTGCAAGACCCTGCCCCTCAAATCCCCTCTACCAATAGTAAAGAGGCAATGGAAGTGGAAAGGTAAGTGTAATGTTGACGTTGGAGTCAAGACAAAAATGTCACATTAGAAAAGCTTAAATCAGCAAATATTGAGAATATTTGCTTAGATGGATCATTTGATTGTCAAAATAATTGCCAATTAACTTATGTGTTTCCATTCTAATATACGTACAAGATTTGTGACAAAACAATGGTCGTTTTTAGGTTGCCATTCGTAGTAGCTGCTACACTGTTGTACCTCCATGTTGTGACTGCTTCTCTGCTGATGACACACGTATGTGTGTTTTTAGGAGGCAGAAGTCAGAGTCAGCTGGAAGTGATGAGGAAGACGTGGATGAGCTCTCCCTCATAGACCACAAGGAGATTATGAACCGGATAACACTAAAACAAGAAGTAAGACAACTGCTGATGCTGTGTGCTGAAATCTGACGTGACAGAATGTAGCAGTACCAGCATACAAAGCACATTTTATTCCATTAGGCCAGCGCAGGCTAAAGGTCACTGTAAGCCACTCTGATCTGTGAAATCAGATCCTGAGCTGCACCACTGATGGTGATTGCTGCCCTCTGGCGTTACATGCTTGAAATTGCAGCTGCTACAATGACAAACAACCGTCTTCCTGCGCCACCTCCTCCTTTGTCCTGTGGGGTGCAGTCTGATCGACAGATGTGCGAAAATGCTGCTCACCTCACCTCTCTGCAACATGAGTGGGGCAGTGTGACAGTGATGATTACCAAGAGACAGAGAAAGATCAGAGACCGAAGGAAGAGGGTTTGACGGTATATGATGACATTTACAGATGTTACAAAAAATATTGCAGCGCACCGGTGCAGCATACATGTCTGACTTTCTTCGGCATCAGTGAGCTGGTGCAGGACAGGGGGAGGTGGTGGCCACTCAGGGGGGAATAAAAAAAACGGGCTGAAGGAGGGAAGGTGCAAGCTACGTTCTGGACTAGACTGCATCACTCCACATCAACTCTAACCACTCTTTTCCTCCGTCCCTCCCTCTCTCTCTCTCAACTACCTCTCTCCATCACATCTCTCCCCCAGAATGATGATGGCCCTGATGTCCGTGCTGGATCAGGAGACATTTTATTAGTCCATGCTACAGAAACGGAACGCAAAGGTACAGTATGGAACGTGTTAGCTCAGTTGTATATTTAAGTACAGCATAGCGGCTTTCTTTTTACACCTAGAGACAGGTTGATTTTCTAAGGATGATTCTTTTGTTTGACTGACATGTTATTAGTGCTGTCATCTCCTCTCATACCAGCACTATGATGTATTTTAATAAGCCTCCATTTCTCTCTCTCTCTGTCTGGTAAAGTTGTTAGCCGTCTGTCATGAAGCCTGACATTCTTGTGATTTGATGATTAACTTAATCAAAAACTTTGACTACATGTAAACTGATATCTTTTTCTTTTCTATGTGTTTGCTTGACAGATCTGGTTTTGTACTGTGAAGCCTTCCTTACTACATATAGGACTTTTATATCCCCCGAGGACCTCATTAAGAAGCTTCACTACAGATATCTTTTTCAAATCAACCCACTTGTCACAGAGCTTAATGATTGCTTTGTTGCTGGAAGACTGTTTTTCTTACTTAGTGATATATTTTATATATCAGGATATATATATATACACAATGGGGGAAATAAGTATTGAACGCATTAACTTTTTAGTCATTACATTTATTTCCAAAGATGCAATTCATGTGACATTTCTGCCAGACACTGGTATTAACTCAAATAATCCCCACATGAAAAGAAATCACAACATTCAAATCCATGAATAATGATTATGTGGAATTTAGTGCAATAACACAGGAAAAAAGTATTGAACACACTATCTGAGACTCGTTTAATACTTTGTGGAGAAGCCTTTGTTTGCAATGACAGCTTCCAGACGCTTCTTGTATGTTTTAACTAATCGCCCACACTGCTCAGGTGTGATTTTTGCCCATTCCTCCGCACAGATTGTCTTTAAATCTTGAATATTCTTTGGTGCCCTCTGGTGAACCTTTTTCTTTAGTTCTTTCCACAAATGTTCAATCGGATTTAAGTCAGGTGATTGACTGGGCCATTCTAACACATTGATTTTCTTATTTTTAAACCATTGGAGAGTCAACTTTGCCATGTGCTTCGGATTGTTGTCCTGTTGAAAGGTCCAGCCACGTCTCATCTTCATCATTCTGGTGGATGGCAGCAGGTTCATCTCAAGAATTTGCCGATAGATGTTTCCATTCATTGCTCCTTCAATTATATGAAGTCTGCCAGTACCACGAGATGAGAAACAACCCCATGCCATGATGTTTCCACCACCAAACTTCACTGTTGGTATAATGTTATTTGGGTGATGTGCAGTGCCATTTCTCCTCCAAACATGGTGTGTAGTATGACAGCCAAAAAGTTCAATTTTGGTCTCGTCTGACCAGACAACGTTCTCCCAGTATTCCACAGGCTTATCCAGATGCTGTTTAGCAAACTTTAAACGAGCTTCAACATGTCTTTTTTTGAGGAATGGAGTCTTGCGGGCTGAGCGTCCATAGAGGCCATGGCGGTGGAGTGCATTGCCTATCGTTTTCTCTGTAACACTAGTACCTGCTGCCTCCATGTCTTTCTGGAGCGCTTTCCGGGTGGTCCTTGGCTCTTTGAGAACTCTTCTGACCATCTTTCTGACCCCCTGGTCAGAAATCTTGCGAGGAGCTCCTGTGCATGGCCTGTTGATGATAAGGTGGTGCTTCTTCCACTTGCGGATAATAGCCCCAACGGTGCTTACTGGAATACTCAGATGCTTTGAGATAAGTCTGTAACCAGTTCCATTCTGATGCTGAGCAACACTCAGGTTGCGAAGGTCTTGAGAGAGCTCCTTGCTTTTACCCATCATGAGATGTGTCTTGTTTGACTACTTGGTGAAAAAACAACCTGTTTATAGGGCCATCAATTAGCACTCACCCAGCTGATGTTGGTTTGCACTTATAGGAAGTACAAAGACTAATTACTTTCAGATTTGAGATGGTATGGTGCCTTTCCTTGCCAAACTATGCAGCTTTCCCATGGTGTGTTCAATACTTTTTTCCTGTGTTATTGCACATAATTCCACATAATCATTATTTATGGATTTGAATGTTGTGATTTCTTTTCATGAGTTGATTATTTGAGTTAATACCAGTGTCTGGCAGAAAGGTCACATGAATTGCATCTTTGGAAATAAATGTAATGACAAAAAAGTTAATGCGTTCAATACTTATTTCCCCCATTGTGTGTGTATATATATATATATATATATATATATATATATATATATATATATATATATATATATATGTTTATTTATTTATTTATTTTTTAAATCTCCAATTTACCACAGAAAGGATTGTTTATCTTGTGCTTTCTTTCAGTTAATATTGCGCTGAGAGACACACAGCAGCACAACTCTACACGATTTCCCACAGATAGAAACTGAGCTATAAATATCTTTTGGGATTCTGTGCCTTGCTTAATGGCACCTCAAGAGAGTCATAAACTTTCCTACTGTAATCTGACTGACTGACTCTCATACAGGAGCCGCCCCCTCTTGAGTATATACCCCATTCTTGTGAAGCTCAGCCTCGGGGTAATGTCTTCAAGCTTTCTTCAAACATTCAGTTTTTTTTTGTTGGTTTTTTTGTGCTTTTTCTCTGTAATTCTACCAAACTGTCCTGGTTGATGCTCCACCTAATCCGCAGCTCTGGGGAGCACCTACATGTAACACGCTTCCTCTGTTACATGTAGAGTCATCAGCTGCACCCTTTCACCTGACAGTAAGGAGTTTTACCAGGGGAGACGTAGCACATGGGAGGACAGTAACAGTTTAGAAGAGTAACACGAAACCTAAAGCATCAGAAATCTGTAATCTTGAAGTGAAGCATCTTGTTGTATTTTGTTCTTGTTGTCCTTGACCACAAAGCACATATACCAGTTTCTGCCACAGTCCAGATACCTTCAAGAAGAGGGTCAGCAAGAACACATTCTTTGTGCTGGTTCGTGTGGTGGATGAGCTGTGGTGAGTAGAAAAGACCTTTTTCGAGTGTGTGGTAGAGGAGTAAATGTGGAGAGTGGAGCAAAAAGTTGGTCCCTTAAGTGCTTCAATAAATAAAATATTCTTCCAGCTTAGTTAAGAAATAATAGAATTTAAAGTATTTGATTTATCCTTTAAGGTATAAAAAGCTGACAAATGTCTCATTTTCTAAAGAATCACAACTTCAATACAACAGAGTTTTCAGTTGCTCTGACTTTCATCCAGTTTAAAGTACATTAAAAATGTATGTGTGCTAAAACAGAAGATCCCAGTGCGAGGACAGACCTCACAGCCTAATCGGGTATACAGATATCCTTTTGTTCTATCAGAATTTTTCCAAGCTTATTTTATCAAAGATGGAGTAGTTATTAAATCTCTTGTTGCAATTTTTTTTAAAAAGTTTCTGTTGTAAGTGTACATATTTGATCTAGATAATCAATTATGTTTCTTTTATTAAACTCAACCTAAAATGAACTTTTTTCCCCCATCCTCTTCTCCTCCTCTTCCTCCGACCTCTAGCCTGGTGGAGCTGACAGAAGACATCTTGAAACAGCTGATGGACCTGGTGTTCACACTGGTGTGCAATGGCGAGCTCAGCCTTGCCCGTGTCCTCCGAAAGAACATCCTGGACAAGGTGGAGCAGAAGAAGCTGCTGCGCTACACCAACTCTCTCAAGCCACTCGCTGCCAGAGGGGTCTCGGCAAGGTACCTTAGCCCTTCTGGAACCTAAACAGAATGTGTTGGTACAAGTGTAGATTTCCATGGCTTCTGCCAGTCAGCAAACTAAAAAAAAAAGAGGATTTGAAGACATCACCGAACAGTTTGTATGTTCTTACAGGCCTGGAACTCTCCATGACTTCCGCAGTCATGAGATCGCTGATCAGCTCACACTTCTTGATGCAGAACTCTTCTATAAAATTGAGGTACAGTGGACTCCTCACAACTTAGAAAGTTACTGAACTTTTTTTTTTTAGACTTTGATCGTTGTGGTTTTAATGGCAAGTTACACAAAGTCAACTGTTCCTTATCTACCAGATTCCTGAGGTGTTACTTTGGGCAAAAGAGCAGAATGAGGAGAAGAGTCCAAACTTGACTCAGTTTACAGAGCACTTTAACAACATGAGCTATTGGTAAGAGCAAACCCCGCAGACATCCTGTTTTACTGGATTGCTTAACTTGTCGTTTTCCTCCCATTAATCAGACAGCACTCTTTCATAGGTCTTAGCTAACGCCACTTGTTTGTCTTCATCCTTCAGGGTCCGCTCATTGATAATTCAACAGGAGAAAGCCCAAGATCGAGAGAAGCTGCTTCTCAAGTTCATCAAGATAATGAAGGTTAGTTATCTCCCTCCCCAAATACCTCAAAGTCCTCTCACTCTGTGACAATATAAAACGTTTGTTTTCTTCATACAGCACTTAAGAAAGTTGAATAATTTCAACTCTTACCTGGCAATACTATCAGCCCTGGACTCAGCCCCCATCCGAAGATTGGAGTGGCAGAAACAGACCTCAGAGGTGAGACTCCCTCTCATGACTGGGGGATTATGAAGGCGGACTCGAGTGCTGCAGCAGTGACGTTAGTTTTGTTGGCCAACGGGTAAATAAGCATCAACGTGGGTTCTTCTGACCAGGAGCCAAAGGCAGTTTTACATTGTAGTTAGCATTATAGAAAAAGAACACCTTTGCACACAAAAGTTTACAAGATGTCAATGTTTTGTTTTTGTTTTATTTTCAGCAAGATAATCTTCACAAATGACCACTTACATGACCTTTGAAGTGTAAATGCAGTTGTTAGAAGAACAAAGCTAACAAAACCATGATTTCAGTGTTCCTGTCACTAAGCTTTGTGCTTCTGTTTTTGGCATGATATTTAATGTCTGCAACAACCATGTTTAGCGTGTTAGCACCCACTTGTTTTTTAAGACAAATAAATCATTTAAATTTATTTTATTTATTTACGGGAGTATTTTATTCCAAATGCCACTATATTTTAAGTGAACAGATCTTATTTCAGGCATTTAACCAAAATCCCAGAGAATCTGACCAAGGAACCAGACAATTTATTTCTGGGTTTTGCTACTTATTCCTCCACCACTCACACGTCTAAGTTAATCTGGTGGTCACTAGTTAACTGTCACTGGTGAAAAATCAAATATCACCTGGAAAATGATTACAGAAAAGTTTTATGTTCGTTGCATCACTCATTGTTTATATCACACATCTTTTTCTCTTCTCAGGGATTGGAGGAATATTGCACATTGATTGACAGCTCCTCGTCCTTCAGAGCATACAGAGCTGCTCTGGCTGAAGTTGAGCCTCCATGTATCCCCTACCTGTGAGTGAATCCGCATTATCAGTGCTTTTAAACTCATACAGGTCCTGGTGTTCAATCACAACTTGACTATTTAAATGTGTTTTTTTCCTACCAGGGGTCTCATCCTCCAGGACTTGACTTTTGTCCACCTGGGCAACCCCGATCTCATAGACGGGAAGGTCAATTTCTCCAAACGCTGGCAGCAATTTAACATTCTAGACAGCATGCGACGCTTCCAGCAAGTGTATGTTCTCTTGGTTAAACTAATGTTGAAAATCCTAATAATTTTGATTTATATAACTAAAAACATTATAAATATCACAGTAAAAGTTATGAAAGAGCTGCCGTATTTCTCGCTAATGAACTGCTACATTGACTAAACTTCCACCTCTCCTGTTCTCAGGCATTATGAGCTCAAGCGCAACGAAGACATTGTCTCTTTCTTCAACGACTTCAGCGACCACCTGGCGGAGGAGGCGCTGTGGGAGCTATCGCTGAAGATCAAACCCAGGAACATCGCCAGGCGCAAGACGGACCGCGAGGAGAAGACCTAGGGCCTGTGGGCCTCTGCCCTGAGGCTCCAAATCTGACCTCCAACTGTGCTCCATGACACTAACTCCACTTTACTATAGACTGAGAGAAAGACGGATGGAAGCTACCCACTGGAGCTAATGGGAGACTCATTGCAGGGGATGCAGAACAAACTATAGAGAACTGAAGCGTGACTGAGGTTTACAAAGATCTCTGCTCCTCTGAGAGACTATAATTGGGATTATTGTGGCTCCAGCATTTAGACGTGGAGAAGTTCAGCAACTATGGTGAAACTGGATGAATCCTGGTGCCAAGGATGAGTGAGGAATCACACAGAGCGGACAGGGAGACACTACGGAAATAACCAAAGTCTGCTCCCTGGGCTCTCTGTTTTAGAGTGGAGCTGTTGCGTGTGTGTGAGATTGAGGTGAATGGTCCATTACTCTTCAAGTTGCTCCTTCCTCTTCCTTTATACATGTGCCATTTTGTTGGTCATCTTCTGCACCCCCCCCCCCCCTCACTGACACATAAGCCCCTCCCCTCAAACAGCAGAACCTTGAACGACCTGCTGAGAACTGTAACGTCGACACGCAGGCTTTGGACCAGAGAATCTGCTGGGTGGGGGTGGGATGGTGGGGGTCGAGAGGATCTGAACTTGAAGAGAGGATGATCATTAATAGAGACTGGAACCTAATGAGTTTGTTTTGAAACATTTTGTGTAAGAATCATGTGTGGTTATGAAATGTATTATATACACTGCTCCTTTTGTTCTTAAAAAGGATGTTTATGCTTATGAGAAGAGCTTAGCTTCTCCCAAGTGCCGTACATATGTGCACTAAAAAAAAGCAAAGCAAAAACATGAAAAGATAAATTACTAAAGATGCTGTGATCTATGTATGTCATCATCCTCATCATTGTGTGCCGTGTTCAAGTGTAGAAAAACCACCAGGCAATCACAATCACGTCCCCATCATGTCAGTGTGTGAACGAGTGTGTGTGACTGGAATCCTCTGTGTGTTTGTCATTCCACTATGTGCTGTAGTAAAATCATTTTGATTCCTTTTTTTGGGATAATGGTCGGAACCAACACATCACACTGTGCTCTCAAACTCCAATAAAACAAACAGCTCTGTTTCTATATACACACTGTTGGTCAGAGGCTTCATTTTCTTCGTCGAAATCCAGATGCAGCTGACTCTTAAAAACTGAATTCCATTTATTGTTTTACAGAAGGGTGAGTGGAAAAATGAACATTAGAAATTTAAGGCATGTATTAAGCTTAAAAGAACACATCAAACATATGGGAAATATGCCTATGTGCCATCCTTCCAGGGGCAAGCTGAGGTCCACAGAGACCAGCTGACCGCTAGTTAGCTTAAGCACAATGAAAGGTAGTGGATGGAAAGTGTTAGCATAGCAAGGTCAAAAGTCACCTAATACAATTTTACACAACAATCTTTGTAAATATTAATAGGACAATGTCGTAGACGTTTGCTATTGAATAATAATTTCAATTTAAAATCTGACACTTGGCAGAAACTACTTTCCTGGCCGGGTGCAATGATTTGATAAACTTCCGACAATTACAAAGTGACTGCTGTTACTAATTGTGGCTGATTCATAAGCAGGGAAGAGAGATATTTCTGAATAAACCAAGATCCTGAACCCAGAGAAGGAGCTACATGTTTTGAAAGCTGGGAAGGCAAGATGGAGGTTGACAAACCTGCCCATCCATTCCCATTAATTGTGCTTAAAAAAAAAAAAAAAAAATTGGTCAGCTGTAAGGAGGACAGTACATATGTGTATTTCCCAAAAACCTGGCATGTTCCTTTTAAACTAAATAGAAGGAAGCCCATAACATTACTTAAGCACAAAGCCACCTAGTTTAGTTTGATTTAAATAAGTTATTTAAAAAAAAACAGACAAGATAACTGCAGCAGATTAAAATACAAATATAATATTTGCATAGAAGCAACAAGAAAGCACGATTAAAAAAGAGGTCAAGTGTGAGTTCCTTCACTCCACTGTATTCCAATAACTAACCGTAGTTAACACTGAAAATCCGAATCATGGAATCTATCAGGACATTGGTTCTGTACCAATAATTCAGGAAAATTAAAAAGAGGCTTCAGTACTACATGCTAGCTTTGAGGGATTGTGCTAAGGATGAAACTGACTCACTCAGTACAAACTGGTCGCAGCAATCCCAGCTCAAAGCTGGTATTCACAGGCTGAATCCATCATGTCACCAATGAATCCACACAGTCTCAGTGGGGTCGACTACTGGGCTCCAGTAGGACCCTTTTCCCTGAAGGGTTAGCAATTCCACTCTGTAGGTCACACTGCTCTGAAATGGCCCGTTTCAAGCTCCGCCCCTGGCCGTTGATGGACCCACGCTGCCACTTGCAGATGTCGCCGCTCAGAATGTCTTGGATGTGCTGCACAATGAGGTTGATGGCCACTGGTGGGAGATAAATTGAGAGTTAGTCCAGCATTTCCTGATGGAGGTGATAATGGATCAAATACCACATAATTAGACATGAGACTTACCCATATTATCAACTCCCCTTGGAATTATAACATCTGCATACTTTTTAGTCTGGCAGAGAGAGAGAGAGAGAAACCTCTTTAGAAGCTGGAAACACCATTTGGGTTGTATGTGTATGCTTTTGCAGAATGTGCCACTATCATCATTTTAGTTCATCTTTGAGTCCCAGAGGACGTTTGTGCCAAATTTGACGCAATCCCCTCAAGGCGTTCCTTATATACAGTATCAAGAATGGTACAGATGGACCACCCACAGCTGTCATCAGAGCTTAAGTATTATGTAAAGGAGTTTTCCAGAATCAGGTGATATATCAGTGATGACATCATACTTACAGGCAAACAGAACTCTTCAAAAGCAGGTTTGACAAATGTTGTATACTGAGCGAGAATCTGCTCCAAGTCCCTCCCTCTGTTCATGTCTCTCAGAACTACAGGGAAAACATGCTAAATCAGTCACGTTTCAAAGAACATCTGGAACACTGCATGTGTGTGATGACATATAGACATGAATACCTCTGCGAGACAGCCGAACATCTGAATCAGTGTCTACGAAGAGCTTCATGTGAAACATGTCTCGTATTTTCTGTGGGTAGAAGACCAGGATGCCCTCAAAGAGGACCACGTCTGCTGGGTAAACAGTGATTCTTTCTTCCAGCCTGGAAACACACACATTTCTCAAAAAAAAAAGTCCCTCTGAGGAGCCATCTTTAAATAATGTAAAGTTCCTTATTTTCTACCTGGAATGGGTGACAAAGTCGTATGTTGGCACTTCGACGACACCTCCTTCCACAATGTCCTTCAACGTTTTATACATTAACTCATTGTCGAAGGCGTCTGCAAGACAAAAAGAAACAGTACACATTGGTGAGCAATGAGTATTTTTTGCTCAAAAACAGAATTCAGGCATGTCATCTGCATCGTTAGACATTTGGTCACTATCATAATGCATTAGTATTAGTCAGTGCAGTAAATAGCTGCTATCAGACACAATCATCTGAAGAACATCAGCACCTGGGATATCAGCAAAAGATACAATGTCATGGATCCCCCAACGACAAATCAAAATTTGTCTTCGAGAGCTTTAAAATCTGTACAAGTTACATACAACTTTCTCTTCTTAAAGCATGGATTCAAGCGAGAAGAAATGGCCAAAACAAGCCTTTTAATTGGTGAAAAATGACAGAAACCTCTGGGACAGCCAGAAGTGATCCTTGTCCCCAGACAGACATGCAATCAATGCTGCAACAACAGAGTAAATCACTGAAATCTCAGTAGTTTCATATCTGTTTTTCAAAGCAAAATACAGATAAATTTTGCCTCTTATCTTTTTTTTCCCTGTTGTCCAGGAATTTAAGTGTATAAATGTTAAAGCAGATTGAAAGTAGAACACCAAGCCTACCCGGATGATCAAAGTTATACTGGCCCTTCAGTGCTTTGGCCTTCTGCTCCGGGGTCAGGACCCTATAGAAGCTGTCCTGGCTGACGATAGTCACCTTCCTCTGGCGGTGGTCAACCTTGTGTTGGCCCAGGAGCTCCATAATCTTGGCGCAAACTGTTGACTGTAGCACAAAATTACTTCATTCATGTGTCTTTCATTCGTAACCATTTTGCTGTAGAAGTTGAACTAACAAGGACGAGATAAGGCGCAGATTGTGGTGGATATCTGAAGATGGGGGGGGGGGGGGGGGAGAGACTTAAGTTCAGCAGTTAAACATTAGTGACCGTCTGACTAACGTTTGTCATCTGACGGCTATCTGGCATTGCGAAGGAAAAAATTAGAAGCTAGTTAGCGAAATGAAACTCATGCCCCCCTCCCTAAAAAAAGTATTTGGGGTGTGATATAGTTATAACCAGCACAATTTAATCAGTCATTGTTAAGCAACATATAAGAAGGAAAAGCAAGTAGGCGTGTCACCTGGTTTGACAGTTCGATGAACGCTAGTACTGTCGCTGCTACCATGCTAAGCTAACTCACTCGGGGTGTTGATCAGAGAGCCTAAAATATGACTGACCTTGCCACTTGCGGTTCCTCCGCTGACCCCAATGAGGAAAGGCCGATGTCTTGGCCTCTCAGCCTCGTCCACAGTTCCAACAGCATCCATTGCAGTCCAAGAATGAACAAAGACTGCAGAAAACCAAATAGCTTGGCTGTGTGCTAGCTGAAGTACCTGTAGCTGTTACACGGCAATATTCTCGCGAGAACTGTCCGGCGCTCATTCAATTCCAAGTTCTCAACAATAACGCAGGGCAATTTGGAGCGAAATAACCTCTTTCGAACATTAAGAGTAAAATATATTAAATCTGCACATAAAATAAGGTAAGTTACCACTTTTTGTCATTTGAAGTAAAATGCTTATTAAGCTAAAATAATACACATAACTCTGAAACCCATTCATTAGCACAACCAATTACAAAGCCTCTGCGTGACACTATAGCATCTTAACATTTAAGTAATAATGTTTATGTTCGTGAAAATCTGAGGCGTCTTTTATCCGTTTCATTAGCTGATTGCATTTCCAGACCCTGCTACTATCAGCTCAGAATACATGACAAAACAACAGAAACTAGCAAGGATTGTGTGTACTTTATTATAAAAAAATAGACATCTCAATTTTTTTTTTTTTTATAAAATGCATTACTTTTTTTCTGAGTCACTGCATGTAATTTCCTTATCATCACCAAACTGAGACTTTTCTTTACTTGATTCTTCCACCACTACTTCCAGAGCATCACTTCCTTCAAGCCTCTTCACCTTCTCTCCTTTGGCAGCGAGGATTTCTTCAATGTTTCTGAAATGTACAGTAATGCAGAATTCAGAAATACATTGTTTATGCAGCTGTCTATTTATGAATGCTATTTCATCAAATACATTTTGTCCTACTTAAGTCAAGGCACATTTAAAAGAAAAACCCACGGGCGATGATTCTGATCTCACAGATACATAACATTCTTTGATTTTTAAATCACCTCCAAAAAATTGTAACAGCATCATTGGCAAAATCACACCTATGGAAACTTTCACTGATCCATCTCATTAAAATCCACATTCTTCTTCTCATCTGATCATTTCAATTTAGAGATATCGCTGCTCAGTTAGAAACTGGTTGTACGTTGGTTTGACAAGGCTTTAGTTGAGAGTAAATATGTACTTTTAATCACCTTTTTACCATTTCATACTCCACTACAGGCAAATATTTACTCTGGTTCAATCAAAATCTATCTGAATCCATTTATCATGGCAGCAATTTTTGGACATATATTAGATGCTAATGTATCAATCACAATACTGCATTTTACACAGCTGATACTTTGTCCCTATCCTATTCAGTACATTTCATTACTGACTAGTTTGCTGATTCAGAATTTTAAATAAATTAACTATTATATGTAAACTTGTATTTCTGGTCCTGCAAGTACAGTCTGACACAAATATTTGCATAACTATATGACTGTAAACTTTAATTACATAACACCACAATACTGTGAAATGGACTCCACGCTCACTAAATATGAAAATGTGAAGATACAGCATCAGAGCAACCACACCTGTTGTGATGGAGATGTGGTATCAGTACTTAGAGGAGCCCAAACCCACCTCTTCCCTTCCAGGTCAGAGAACCAGCCGAGGTTATCAGCAATGATATGATGGTTCTTACATCCTTGACATGTCACAATCACAACACCTTTGTGGTACGCCTGCTTGGAGATCTTCTGCATGGACCTGGTGGAGCAAACCTGCCGGACACCAAACAGGAAACGGGATGTTTCAAGTACCTAAACCAGCACAGTTTCTCAGGTTCTGGTACCTTGCAAGTGTAGATGAGGTGGTAATGCGTAGACTGGATCTTCCCAACGGCGTCACTTCTTGTCCTCGGAGAAGTTGAAACTCCTCTAATTCTGAGCTGAGTGATTTCATTTCTGTCTGTAAGGTAGAAACGATGGAATCCACGCCGGTCCACAGCCGAGAGAACCCCGGTCCTGCATACGGGTGTCGGTGGTAGCGTGGGACGACAATGGGACCCAGAACAAAGTCCGGGCAGAACTGAGCGACAACGCCAAACCCGACTGACTGCCAACATCCTACTGACAGAAGAAAATGGGTCAAATACCTCTGTTATACAAACATAACATCAATGGGGAAGTTACATTTGATTTCATCGACCTAGTCGCCGGTTGATGACGTCACTCGACCAAAAGTCCAAAACAGTCATTTACGTATCATTCCAACTCGAGTTAAAAAAAAGACCCCATGCAGATCTTTATTAGGGCCTGAGCCAGAAGGTACTTCTGGCGAAGACCCTATTATGTTTGCTCGGCAGAGCAACACATTAGCAGCACTAAAAACACTAAAAACACACACTAAACAGTGTCCCAGGCCCCCCCAACACCCATGAGGCAACTGGGCCAGACGACCCGGAGCCAGTTTTCACATACACACCCATTCAAAACCTGGTATTATACTGTTCTTGCTCTCAATGAGTGCGCGCTATATGCGCATAATGCGCATAACGCGCATAATCTAATTTGACCCCCTGAACATGCATGAAATTCGCTGAATTTCGGCACAATCGTTCGGTATGTCTCAACATTCACTAATCAAAAACAAAAACGCCACAAAAGTCTATAGCGCCACCTAGGGAGCCACACAAAAAAAAGATAATTTTTTTTAATTTCGCGCGCTATAACTCCTCACACAAAACTCCCACAGACATGGGACCAACACCGTTGGACTCGTCTCATCAAGCCGAACAATTCTTACACTCTGACCCCTCACCTATCTCCAACAGAATGTCCACAAATTGGACAAAACTGTCAAAATCAGGACTTTTTTTACTCCCCGAACAAAATCTATCTCCTCCTAAACCATAAATGCCAGGGCTTCCAAACTTTCACACATTACTCTCCCAACTGTGCTCTTCAAAAATCTTTAAAGGCTAATATACTACGCGCTCGGTTTGGATTTTATAAGCCCTCAAAGTGGGGGAGACACGTTTCACGCTTACAATGGAAGTCAATGGGGAGGCCGTGTCCTCTCATGATACATACTCTCGAACAAATGCTTCTCACGTCTATACCATACATCGCACAGCTTTTAAAAACATATCACTGTATTCCTGACAAAAATCCCTACAAAAATATGGTATTTTGTGTTACTTTCCACCAACGTAGGCCGAGTTATTCAGCTTTTACACACTACATTTCTCTTAATCCTCCACTCTCTCCACTCTAGCACAGATCAAAGAAAGTGCAGCGGGGGAGGGGTTCTTAATGGGCCAGCTGGCAGCTCTGCTCTCAGCTCTGCTCTCAGCTCTGACAGAGATGGCAGAGATTTGTTTACTGTAGTCATGGAAACCACAATTGGCACTTCTCTGCCCTCATGTACATACTCTCATACAAACACTTGTCGCTTCTAAATTAAAACACTCACACCTTCAGAAAACACACCATTGAATTCCTGAGAAAAAACTCTACGAACTGATGTCTTTACATTACACTTTTGACCAACATATGCAGAGTTATGACTGTGTTTGTCAGTAAAACTGCCAAATCCTCCTCTGCTCTCCACTCTGACAGAGATGGCAGAGAGCGAGCAGAGAAGGGAGGGGCTCTTAAAGGGCCGGCTCTCAGCTCTGCACTCACACTGTGCAGCGCACTGAGGCTCGTATCTTCTAAACTACAAGGCCTAGGGATTTGCCGATTACACCGTTGGATTCGGGCCGGTGTCAAGGACGCGGCCGTAGGCCGCGTGGGGGCTCAGGCCCTAACAACGCTGCTTGCAGCTTTAATTATTCCTGTTTTCAAAACATTGTATATGTATAGCCAGTTATTGTTTTTTTCGTCAGTACCTGTGTCTAGTCTGTATGTGTGTGTGTGTGTGCGTACATATACATGCACCTACTCAAGTTATGTTTGTGCTTTGTTTCATGTTTATTTAATGTAACGAGGATGCAAACTTATAATATTAGCTGATAATAGTATATATGATAGTTACTGAAGTAAATGAATCACTGCAAAATGATGTCCTTTCTTTTTAAAGACACCGGCAATACAGTAACATCATACATTTGACTTTAACTGCCAAAACCTAAAGTTTCAAGTCTGATCAAGCTGCAACAAAGTCAATAATCAGAAAATCTCATCCAAAGGTATGACAAATGTTAATGAAAAATGTTGCACATCTCACAGCTACATCAGTCTGCAGGTTCATACAGGTTTATCAACTTTGGCTTCGAAAGGCTTAAGAAAATATATGATGAATCAGAAACTGGGAATGCATTTACCATGCACACTCCTCAAACATTTCAGTACTCTGGTCATTTTAATTTTGCTCTAAGATAGATAGTTTTATTGAATGTTTATAATAGGATTCTCTGTCAAAAAATATATATTTCGAGTTTATTTTGCCAATATGAATGTATCTCAAGGCTTGGCTTGGAAAACAACACCAAGACTTTTTTGAATCCAACCACCAGAGGGAGATATAAAGAGCATGGTAATATCTCATTTAGATATTCCCAGCCAGTCTCAAAATACCTCTGGGTGGCTTGTTTGGCACGGTTCAGGGTCCACATCCGATATTTTATTGGTAGTCATTTTGTATTCTGATAAGTACAGGCAGTTACCATCTCCCCATTGTGTCACAAGGCTTTAGAGGAAATGTGTGATTGAAAAGGGGGACAGATGTGTGTTCAAAAAAATTTCCACCATTGTTCGAGTTGGCTGAAGCCAAGGTTGTTACAGGATTTAAAGCTTGGCTGCAAGCTGATCAGCAGAATTGACACTGGCAGTGTCTGAAGGCTTCAGGTAGCTCATTGGGTGTGTCTCATGCAGCCTCCAGGCTGGCAGGAGCTTGATCAGTGGAAGTAGCAGACTGAAACTAGAAGGCATATTCATACACTGTCAAGTGTTTCCAATGCTTTTACTTTGTGATGTAATCTGTTAATATAAAAAAAATATGTCAATATGTATGTTGCCTGAACAAAAAGGGATGTCAGGGTAGAGCCCAAATATTCAATGTATATACAAAATACATAAAAAGAAAACCATCTCATCTCTATCTAAAATGATATAATTAGATTTGGCTTTAAAGGGAAATATATTTTAGCTTTGGGATCAAAGGTTAAGTGGTATGAAGTCAAATTAATCACTTCTTGTGATAGTAGTTTCTGTTTGGTACGGCAGCCACTGCAAGAACATAAAATACCATATTTTATCTTTTTCCAACCTCTTAATTTTTTTCTTTATTCTCACTATATACATGTAAAGCATACACTACATTTTTCGATAGAACTTGATTTTTGTTTGTTAATATCTTGAAAATAAGATTGGGCCTACCTGGTTATTGTGCAACATTTTTAAAGCAGTATACTTAACATCTTTTTTTTATATCAGTTGTTATAAAAGAGTATGAACACAGTAAAATAACAAATGTAGCAAAATAGAAAGACAAGGTACCACAAAGTAAAGCAATAACAAAAGATATCATATTCCTCTTCAGATTGTTTTATACATTTTTACCACATTGACCATAAATGTAATTTCCCCGCTTTTATGTTGTAAGAAGAACTGTAGCACAAGATTATAAATTCAACATCAACAGCTGAACCTGTTGCTGTTTAGGGAATTTAAATGTCAGCGTTTCGCCAGCATTTTCACTTGTTTTTTGTAACCTCCTGGGAGTTTTAAAATAATATTGGATTCAACTTTATTTCCTACCGCCGTGCTTTTATTTTGATATCAGCAAATATGCCACTACTTCCGCAAGCCCTCGAGGCACTAGCAGCAGCAACAGCAGCAGGAGCGCCTTCGTGAGGGCGGAGAGACGAACTGGCTCTCTCTGCCTCGGCGGTAGCGTTCCCATTCTCAGTTTTCACCATCGTCACTACCCGACGGGGCTCCGGCCCGCTGTCCTACTGGCCTGAGCAGCTGAGAGACGCTTGAGAAATGTGTCACTTGTGTGCGGGGGAGGCGAGAGACACCAGCTTTCATAAAAGAGGTGGGTCTTTTTCTTATTCTACACTGTTTATGTCAAACTAGCCAAGTGGTTCAGGGGGAATTCGCTGCCGCAGCGTGCTAACTGGGCATCGGTATGAGCCATCGTTTCCCGTCGGCACTGAGGCTGTTGTTGTGGAGGTGCCCACCTAAAGAAAAGGTCTTTCTCTGGGTTGTATTACAGGTGATTATGTCTGGCTTCATTATAGTCTCCCTGATGAATAGTTGCTATTATTCGAGAACAAACCCATGTCTTCCACAGTTCAAAGGCAGTAAGAAAGATCTATACATTATTGAGCTGCAAGACAAATGTTTTATCTGTAGCATTCCTAACAATTACATTGTGCCTGTGTCATTGCTCAGGTTATAAAGGACTGAAATTGTTTAATTGTGATCCTGTGAATGCAACAGTTTTCGTTATATTTCCCTGACATGTGTCACCCTTTTAGATTATTTACATGATTGCTACAATAATATTTTATGATGATATTGGCCCTTGTCATTGTGAGCGTGTGTGTGTGTGTGTGTGTGTGTGTTTTTGAGTGAGTAGTGTGACATCATTTGTGCCGTCATGAAAAAAAAGAGCTTTTTGTAAGACAGAACCAGTCAGACCTGGTTTGGACTGAAAACTGCCTGCTTGTTGGCAACACTGGCAGGCGAGAGTAGATGAGCTCAGGAAACCTGAGATAAGAGAGATTGTTTCTCTTTTCCCGGAGGAAATTACCATGTTTAGATGTAAGGACCCTTGTGTTTCAGCAAGAACATGATCCACAAACATCCCATATACTTTTAACTGTCATATCCCAAAGAAATATTTTAATGATGGACTTCTCTGACATGGAAACAGGGTAACATGGGAAAATCAGAATGTTTTTACTTGTGGGAAGGTTGCATCCATTTATCCATCCATTTTCTATACCACTTATATGTTAAGGGTGGTGGTGGTGGTGTGTGTGTGTGTGTGTGTGTGTGGGGGGGGGGGGGGGGGGGCTGGAGGCCATCCCAGCTGACATGGGTCAAGAGGTGGGGTACACCCTGGACAGGTGGCCTGTCAATCGCAGGGCATTACTTTGTTGTATGACACAGAATTTTTAGTCCTTGATGGATTTGAAATTAAATATGTTGTTTTTAGCAGCGCTTGTGCGAATGCAGTGCCAGTTGTTTGGGGCGCCAAGGATTTTGCAATGTCACAAAACCTCCCTGACTAAACTTTCACTTTGATCTCAGTCAAACGGCCTCAGCTTTGATCTTCACATAGATGCATATTATATACAGACAACATCAACGCTATCCAGAATCTTGTTGGTCAACCCAATCTTCATTTCAATGGCCGTCTCATCTCGGACCCGCCTGGGGGCCAAGTTTGGCCCACCACAAGGTCCGGTTAGGCCTGCTGAGTTGGCCCAGATTTGGCCCTGATGAATCATTTGGCGTCATCCTCTGAGATCACAATAAATTTGATTAACTCTCCTACATTCACACAAATTCTTTATTTAATCTTCATGTAGTTTACGTTAACTTACATGACACTTTTACGTGAATTGGTGTTTTGTTTTTTTTTTGTCTATGTACCTTCATTCATATTGTTGGAGCTCACGTTTGGTTGTCCTCTGCAGAGGGCTTTCATTTTGATTTTGGTTGTTCTGACTTACTGGTACTGCTGCCTTTGTTAAAATATTATTACCTCTCACAGCGTCCAAGTTCACCTGCACCTTTTTCAGCCCAGCCGTCAGGGCGTCGAGGACAAAGACTGTTCTCACAAAAGCAGCTCTGTTCAGGAGAAATGTACAAGGAGACTGCTCTAAACAGGAAGCGAGGAGTTCTCTTTATTATCATGAGAGTCACCAGATTCCTTTTGTTCCTCAGAGGAGAACTTCTTGGATTCAACATCAGATTTGCCCACATCATTTGTTAAGTGGATCCTCATTCTTGAAAGTCTGAATGCCAAGGGAGATTTTCAAATAAATTCTTTTTTTTTTTTTTTTTTAATTTGGCTTTATCAGGGTAGTCATCTGAGTGGCCATTAGCTATAATTTTAACAAGGTAATATGACTATTACTTTAAGGTTCTCTTCCATCTGCATTGACAGCAGATAACGGAGTGAAACTGGACAGTAGTATTTATATTGTCAAACTATTACTCAGTTTATATACCTGATTTTCAGAGCACATAAATAATAGGCTTGGCTAGGTTTCAGGTTTCACCGTACTGGCTTAACCCGGTTTGATTTTATGCAGATCAACTAAACCGGTATTTGTCTAATTATGTAAGTTGCTGAAGAATTGAAAGCATATATCATATACCAAGAATAAACAGCCTGATATCACACCTAAATCTAACTCTTAATGCATTAAGAATAAGCAAAAAGACACCATGATTGACATAGACAGACGGACCCTGCGTCTATGAATGACAACCAGCCTGTGTTATTATTTGCTTGTCAGCTAATAAGGTGATGCACACACACAGTGCCAGGTCAGACACATGAAGCAAATTAAAATTGACACGATGTAAATTAAAAAGGCCGACATGGAGGTGGGTGGTCTACGTCTATAATTGGTCTGGGTTACTATTGGTCCTGATATGAAGAAGATGGAGAATAAAATCTCTTTTATAAAACTGTTAATAAAAAAAAAAAAAAAAGCAAGCGATGGCAAGCATCTACCATTAAGAGTCATGTTTGGTGTGCAGTTTTATTGAAGCAGTGTTTGTCATTTTTGTTTGATGTTCAAGAAGAAGAAAAGTTCATTTTAAAAGATAGTTGTGAGGAATAAAATCAACTTTGTGTCCCTCAATTGTCCTTCTGTTCACAACCACATGGCCCTTCAAACAATGGGCGCTACCACAGCTACTTCAAATACGACTTTATCACCACTGACTTTATTGAAGGACCCACCAGTCACACTTTTGTATGCTGGGAGTGTGGAAAATGGGTCTTGGGGTTTTTTACTTTATTATCAAGGAAGGTCCCTTTATTCTTTGTAAGCTTTAACCAGCAAAAGTGAGTTGTCATTTCTAATGGGATCAGGGATGGTCTTCACTGATTGCTCAGTTATTTGCTTCACTGAATCATTGCATAACATGGTATGCCTCATTCCGATTGTGGCCGGGGGGGGGGCTTCACTCTTCAGCTGGATGATCACATTGTATAAACTGCTGAAACAAGGAGGTGGCTTCTCCCAAGGTGTTGAGGCCTCTTCTTGGAAAGTCTGACCATAGTAACATACTGTCAGATCCTAACAGAGGTCTGACAAAGGGCACGTAGTCAATAAACAATTACAAATGAAAGTATGCTGTGTTAGACTCTCAGATAAATTCTGGTGCTGGTTTGAGATCAGTGTGTCATTTAAAACCTCTTAAGATTCTGCTGCTGTACCTCCATTTTTAGCCACAGTGCGGTGGTTCAGGAATCTGTAAGAATACTACCTGGTTGTCTCCCTGTGGGGATGTTCCAGGCAGGACCAGGATCCCTGAGACAGAGCTTGTTGATGTGGTCAGAGAAAGGAAAGTTTTGAATCCCTGCTGGATCTGTTACCTCTGCATCTTGAGTGTGGATGAACAGTTGAAGATGGATGGCCAATGTGAATTAATGAGAGCACAACAAACCAGAGTTTTGCTTTGCTCAAGTATTGAATATTGAATCTTGAATCTGCCCCTTCAGGGTGGAAGTGAAGGAGAAAAGGTTTTATTGTAAAAACTTGACCAGCAATTGTCTATCATTCTTATAATGGGAGAGGGATAAGTTGAGTGGATGAGGAAGAGGTTTTTGTTGTTGGTGTTGTTTTTTTCTAATCAGCTCCTTCCATCCCAAGAGGGGGTTGCATATACAACAACAACAATATGAGCTGAAAGAAGTTGCGGCAATGGCTTAGAAACAGCTGAAATGCTAATTGAAACTTAAAACTTTGTACTTTAAGAAATTAGAGCCCAAGGAAAGGCTGGAAGGAAACATAAATGTATACAAAGATCTGAAGTGTAACATTTTAATTGTTGTGTTGCAAAAAGTATGCAGAAAAACACAAAAACGCATAAAAGTGTTTGCGAAATTATTGAAGATATGTTGATAATGGCTGAAAAGTGAAACTGAAAAATTCAACCTCGAAAGCCAAAGCAAGACAAAAAGTTAATTGGAAAACTGAATGGAGTCTGATATTTTTAAAACAGGAAAGAAAAAAATGATAGGACGCATTCATCTTAAAAACTGGACAGATGTATTGAAATGTGTTTGATTACTGAGCAAAAAGAGTAGCTGATTTGGAGAATGAAAACTTGAAAGCAGTGAAGTGAAGAAGATCAGTGCTGCATGTTGTAGCTTAAACTGCTGAAAAGCAAACGATTAATTGCTAAATCTGAAATGGGAACTGAAAGTTGGGGTTAACTTGGGCTTCATGAAGAACTTACCAACTCTTTAGGTGGGCACGCTACACTTAGATAATGATGATGTGAAAAAAACCCCATTTGTTTTCTACACATAATTTGTCTCTGAAGTTTGGAACTTGTGGGACTGAGAGGCTGTTATATTTTTTCTTCAAATGTTAATGGTTGGCTATGGCAGCAAGAGTGGGAGTGACGTCTTACACTCCAACTACGACAACGCAATACACACCCAATATAAAAGTTTAAGATCTCATAATAGATCCTGTGTATAGATTCTGCATAACTGCTTAGGTTGCTTTAATTCTTGCATTACTTGCACATTTACTCTGACAAAGCAACTTGATTAAAGTGCAAATGGAAGCCTGACAAAATGTTTTAGTTTCAGACTTATTTTTTGTGATCATCACCTAAATCTAAGTAAAATTTGCCTTTATTTTGGCCAATTAATTGAAGGTCTTCATCTGCCTCAATGTCCTCCTCTCTTTCCAGTCTGATAGTATAGTCAATGACCAGAAACCTACGAGACAACAGGAAAGAGGTAAACTTAACAGATGTGGATGAGTTTACCCATCTGGTAAAGATTGAACTTCGAAAAGACATCAGTTTGCCATGAACATGTTTATGCAAAAGACAAACACTGCACATCCTGGGTGAACAGGGACATAAATATGTGTGCTGTGTCAGGGTCTGTGGTCATTTTTTTTTCTTCTTCGTCCGTGTTCTACATCTGAAGTCCAGTGTACTGTTGATACATGCAGAATAATCAGGATCCCAAACACAGCAGTCTCTGAGGCAAATAGAATTTCTGCTTCCTTTGCATACTAACAGTCACACTTTTACTCAACACTTTTAATGTGCTGACTGAAATGCACGTATGAAGTGTGTGAAAAATGCACAGTGCATCAGTTCTCTTAACTGCACCACGTACATGATTTATTGATACGCTTGAAACCAGAATGAGGAAAGGTCTTTTTGATGACTCTATATTTTTGAGACGGCATGCACAAGGGGCGGTTGAGTGTGACTGGTTTGATTCCCTGCTCATCATCTTATATAAAAGATGAATCAATAATTACTATCATACACATACAGAACAGGCTCCTTGTGTTGGACAACATTTATGCACCTACAGTTTTCCAATCTAAACTTGCCAAAGACCAACTAATCCCCTGTTGTTTTTTGTCTCTCTAGATAAACCATCATGATTCCCATCACAGAGCTCCGGTACTTTGCTGACACACAGCCAGCGTACCGTATCCTGAAGCCATGGTGGGACGTTTTCACCGATTACATCTCAATCGTCATGCTGATGATTGCGGTGTTTGGTGGAACACTGCAGGTCACGCAAGACAAAATGATCTGCCTGCCTTGCAAGTGGGTGATCAACAACTCATGCGAGGCGATGCCCGTCCCAAACGTGACAGTTCCCTATGCACCAGAACCCAAAGGCATTCAGTATGACCTCGACCGCCATCAGTATAATTATGTCGATGCTGTCTGTTATGAGAACAAATTACATTGGTTTGCTAAATATTTCCCCTATTTGGTGCTACTCCACACTCTTATCTTCCTTGCCTGCAGCAACTTCTGGTTCAAGTTCCCGCGTACAAGTTCTAAATTGGAGCACTTTGTCTCCATCCTCCTCAAGTGCTTTGACTCCCCATGGACAACAAGGGCTTTGTCTGAGACTGTTGTGGAGGAGAGCGACCCCAAGCCTTTGGGAAAAATGAACGGTTCGATGGACAAGAAGGCCTCATGTGTGAGTGAGGATGTTGAGGCTAGTGTGCCCATGCTCCAACGAACAAAGTCCAGAATTGAACAAGGGATCGTAGATCGCTCTGAAACTGGGGTTTTAGACAAAAAGGAAGGGGAGCAAGCCAAGGCCCTTTTTGAGAAGGTGAAGAAGTTCAGGATTCACGTCGAGGAGGGTGATATAGTGTATCGTCTTTACATACGTCAGACTATCATCAAAGTAATCCAGTTTATACTTATCATTAGCTACACAGGGTACTATGTGGGCTACATCAAGTTCAATGTGGTCTGCACGGTGGAGATTCAGAAGCTGACAGGTTATAGTGCATTCTTTTGCGCCCACCCGTTAGCAACTCTGTTCAAGATTTTGGCCTGTTTCTACATCAGTTTGGTGGTGGTTTACGGTCTCATCTGCATGTACACTCTGTGCTGGATGGTCAGCCGCTCCCTCAAACGCTACTCCTTTGAGTCAATCCGGGAGGAGAGCAGCTATAGTGACATCCCTGACCTGAAGCATGATTTTGCCTTCATGTTACACATGATAGATCAGTATGACCCTCTCTACTCCAAGCGCTTTGCTGTATTTCTGTCAGAGGTGAGCGAGAACAAGCTGAGGCAGCTGAACCTGAACAATGAGTGGACGTTGGAGAAGCTAAGACAGCGCATCACCAAGAACTCCCAGGAGAAGCTGGAGCTGCATCTATTCATGCTCAGTGGGATCCCTGAAACAGTGTTTGATCTGATAGAGCTGGAAGTGCTCAAGCTGGAGCTAATCCCTGATGTCACTATCCCTCCAATCATTGCCCAGCTTTCCAACCTGAGAGAGATGTGGCTCTACCACACACCAGCTAAAATTGAGGCTCCAGCTTTGGCTTTCCTGAGGGAGCACTTGAAATCTCTTCATATTAAGTTCACTGACATCAAGGAGATCCCTCTTTGGATCTACAGCCTGAAGAACCTAAGTGAACTTCACCTAACCGGGAATTTGAGTTCTGAGAACAATCGTTACATCGTAATTGATGGACTCCGGGAGCTCAAAAGGCTCAAAGTACTGCGTCTTAAAAGCAACCTGACCAAACTGCCTCAGGTTGTGACAGATGTGGGTGTGCACCTCCAGAAGCTGTCTATCAACAATGAGGGCACCAAACTGATGGTGCTCAATATTCTGAAGAAAATGGTCAATCTGACAGAGCTTGAGCTTATTCGCTGTGATCTTGAACGTATTCCACACTCCATCTTTAGTTTACACAACCTGCAGGAGATTGACCTGAAGGACAACAATCTGAAGACAATAGAGGAAATCATCAGCTTCCAGCACTTGCATCGGCTTGTGTGCCTGAAGCTTTGGTACAACCAGATCGCCTATATCCCCATTCAGATCGGAATTCTTACCAACCTGGAAAGGCTGTACCTGAACAGGAACAAGATAGAGGTCATCCCCAGCCAGCTTTTCTTCTGTCGCAAGCTGCGCTTCTTGGACCTGAGTCACAATAATTTGACCAGCATCCCTGCTGATGTGGGACTCCTCCAGAACCTGCAGTACTTCGCTGTGACAGCAAACAGGGTGAGAAGTTAAAAAATGTCTGTTATTAGAGCCTTTATCTGTCTCCAGCCGTCTATCTTGTGAGAACAATGAAAGTCTAGATAAGACATTTACAAAGGTCAAGGCATATAAATAACAAGGCCTTCCAAGACCAGCCAGAATTATGGCTTTAGGTGTGAGTTGTCAACAGATATTTTACTGTATGTTCCATTGTGCTGAAAATGATGGTTTAAACTCCCAAGCCTGTGTACATCATGTGTTTTCAGTAAAAGAAACTAATTATTTTCTTTTTGTTGTGGTTTTACACTCAAAATATTTTCTAGCCGGTTTGTGTGCAGCAAAAAATAGCTTGATTAAATGGGAGTCTTCTGGTGTCTGTAAAGATTCAAGTAATACTTCATCCCAAAAGGGTCATTTTCTCTTTCAGGTACTCACAAATAGGTGTCTTGAGCTCAGAAAAACATTTTGTTAACGCCGTATCACTTCTTTGTGACTCCAGAATGCAGAAAAAGACAGCTTTATAAATTTAAGTTGAAAGTAATGACGTCCCCTAGCCACAAACTACAAAACTACTCAAAAATGTCCTTTTACAAACTCTGAAGTGTATCGTCCAGTATAATCCACGTTGTCTTTATCCAGCCATATGCTCAGTAATCCACAAACACTTTGATTTGAGCTAAAAACAAACTAACTACAACCCTTCTCGGCACTACCGTGAACAAGTTCCGACAAACGAGTTGGTTCAGCTAGATTTGCCAGCTGGTTGCGCTTGGAACTGGATAAAGAAGAAGTGAATTAAACTCGTGCTGATGTGCTTTAGAGTTTGTAAACGATCATTATTGGACAGTTCCGCTGTTGTTTTTAGTTGGAGACCATGGTGCCATTAGCTTCAAGCCACATATACTTAGCTGGTTGTTTTTGCTTTCTGAAATCCCAAAGAAATGATGCAGCGGTGATCAAACATCTTCACGAGCCCGAGACACCTATTTGTGTGCTGTTGAATGGCTAATACATTCTTTGGGTGAAGTATTGCTGCAAACCCTTGTAGTTTGCCATCACCAAACAGTAAAAACTTGGTTGATCTGTTCTAAATTGTTCTTTGATGCCTTTGAACTGATTTTGGGGGTTTTACTTTTCCTCAGTCCTTAATCCGTGTGAGTTTACTTGTGACTGACTAACTCATCATTCTGCCTGTCGCCCTCTCCACTTCAGATTGAGACTCTGCCCCCAGAACTTTTCCAGTGTAAGAAGCTCCGTACTCTGAATCTGGGAAACAACTGCCTCCAGACACTGCCATCCCGCTTTGGAGAACTGACCGGATTGACGCAGCTGGAGCTAAGAGGGAACCGCCTAGAGTGCCTCCCCGTGGAGCTTGGCGAGTGTCGCCTATTGAAGAGGAGTGGTCTGGTGGTGGAGGAGGACCTGTTCAACACGCTGCCTCCAGAAGTTAAAGAGCAGCTTTGGAGGGCTGATAAGGAGCAAGCTTGAGCCAAACCTCTGCAGAGAGCGCAGACAAAATAATCGGATTTCAGAAATGAATAAGCAGGGATTGTGTTTATAAAGGTAGGTGGTGGTCATGTGGCCACACACAGGGTCATTTTTTGGTCAATGTTTGCCTTGCGGCTTCCATGTCAAGAGAAGACACGGATGTCAAGTTTTGTGGCAGTTTCGTGAAAGTAAGGTATAATGTCCTAGCCAAACTTTTACAAGCAGAGGATGTGAAATAGGCAGAGTAGGACCTCGCTATGGCAACCCTGCTTATTACAGATGGCCAAAAAAAAATAAAGAAAAACTTTGCATGATTCAGCCTTTTCAGCGAGCTAAATGTGCTCACTATCACGTTTGCTGACCATGAGATACATGCACAAACGGAACATGCTCAAAGCAGTATTTGCCTGACCTTCCTGGCCTTGAGACTCTTACATTTTTGCATTTGCGGTGCAGTGTGGCTTTGTATACTGACAGATGATAAAATTATAGTGCAGCGGATAGCCAATTTCTTTATTCATGAAAGGTTTTGCCTCTGTGGAAGCGCAAGATGCTTGGAGTGAACTTTTTATGTGATCAAAATGACTGTTGAAGATCAACACAATCTAACGCTTTGGCCTTAACTTAGAAGACAAGAAATGCAGTCAAGATGAGAACAAACTCTTGAGTACAATGTTGAAACATCCTGAAGTTAATCTGTAACATTGGTGTGTGTGTGTGTGTGTGTGTGTGTGTGTGTGTGTGTGTGTGTGTGTGTGTGTGTGTGCGTGTGTGTGCGTGTGTGTGCGTGTGTGTGCGTGTGTGTGTATGTATGTGGCGGACAAATGAGCTGTGATTGACTCTTTACTTTGCTTCACTTAATGTGTCCTATCTAGGCATGATAACTCAATCCATGATTTGACCGTATGACCAGGCTGGTAGTGACACCATTGTGTTGTCAAATTTAACCAGTTTTCAAACATTTGTTTTATATCTGGAAAAGAATGTTGTTGTTTTTTTTAACTAATTGCCATAAAAATAACATTGATGCTTCCTAAGTAAGGTCTTTGCAAGTAAAGTTAATGTTCGCTTCTTTCATTGAACTGTAGATGTTGTATAGCGTCAGTTGTCTTGTCGGGTCAAAAGTGACCCAAGGCACTGCGATGGAATCAGTGTCTCATTGTGCTTTCCAGGAGATGAACACACACAAGCACACACACGATTAAAAAAAACTACTGAGATGGAAAGAAGTTGAAAAGGTGTTTAACAGACTTGGGTGATGTTATATGTGCTTCATGCCTTATAAACACTCAGACCTGGGAGATAGCAGGTGTGATTATTTGTTGCCACTAAAAAAAAAAAAAAAAACTGAATTGATTTCAAAACAGGATCTTGACAAAACTTTGACATGAACCAGTCTGTGATAATCCACCAACTTTTGTCACACTGCAGTCAAAAAAACATACACAAGACAGCAATACAATAATCCATAATAAGTACAACATCTATGGTCCCTTGAAGTTTGCTGTTAGAGTTACGGGATGGCAAACATTCAGTAAACTCCCACCCACTCGTTAGTAAAGTAAAAGGCACGCAATGTTAACTATACAACTGTTTGATAAGCAAGAGTAAAGGTACTTTTTATGTTCAGTGTAATTTTCGCCTTACGGCACCTTCAGGTCGATGAACTGTGAGATAGGAGCGGCCAGGTTCAGTTAGTTTCCACAAGACTCACGTTTGTGTTGGTGACTCACATGCTCATATATTTGTACACTAGCTTTTCTATTTATCACGCTCAGTTGATTCCAGGAAAACTTGACATTAGTCTGCTCTAGTGTTTATCCATTAAAGAGCAAAAACAGGAAAGTGTAGAGTGAACAAAGGGTAACATTTCCAGTGAGTTTGTGGACTTTGTGATTTCCACATTCACTGTCCAAATTAGTACAACATGCTTTGTTTGCTTGAAACACTTTTCTTATTAGTAAGTTGGATTTAATAGCATCATTTGGAGTGCTATGTTTACTCCAGCCAGGCATACCTTGTGGCTAATATGGCCTTACCTTTTACAAGCTGAATGCCCTGTTAATGATCACAAACATCAACTTGTTTTGTAAAATGTATAGCTCAAATGTCTTTGTTTCATGCCTGTCAGCACTCCTGCATGTGGTCTTATTGCTACCAGCTGTTTTTCTTTCATTTTAACATTTGAAGTTTCAATACAGTGATACAATTACACCGTTTGGTCGCATTAAATCTTGTTTCACCAAGGCCTCGGCCGCATCCAAGTGCCCTTCTTAGGGGTCAACAACAGTCCTGTTTAGAAGGAAGAGCCTCTGTTTGGAATGTGTTTACAAGTTTTAAATTAGAAACAAAGGACACTTAGGATGAACAGGCACAATCAGACTGAAGCAAATGCACACCTAATTGTATATTTTCCAGCATGTGTACGATCTGAATCTGAATCCAATCTGAAGAATGTTTTCACTCATGATGTGCATACATGTCAAGTGGTACAGCTGCTCGGGTGGTGCCAAATAAGAGCCAAAACTTATTTGTATTCTAAACTAGCAATCATTCTGATGCCAAACAGTGAATGCCAATAGACTTCAATAATTACATATAGGGTAAACATGCTGTAGGGCTGTAGCTGGCTGTAGATTTAGAGGCAACTTGACCTGTCCAAAGTACTTTGACATGTCTTGTGTGTTGGTGCAGTGAGGTTAGCAGTACTGCTGATACACAAAAATCTCCCACTTGCAGTGCACCACCAAGTAGGACCTTCAAATTGTGCCTATTTTCTATCACACTCGAAAATGGGAGTACAAGACAAGAACGCTTCCTGTACTTCAAGGTACACATTTGAGGAATGTTCACAAAACACAGTATTGGCCTTCAAGCGGCCAGATGTGCCCCCCCTGACTAAAAGAAAGGGTACAAAATAAACTGAAGGGTACACAATTGTCTTGTCAGCTCTACTTTTGAGTGTGTATTGTGTGTGTTTTTGGCACTGAACTCAGTGGTCATGTAATTAAAGTTTGGATAGTCACAGGAAAATAGATATATTTCCCATCCTTTTCTCTAAAAAAATGACCTGAAATTCAACCCTAAATTCATTTTATAGATCATCTTGATTTTTAAGGCCATGGACATTTTTCTCAGGGCATCATGAGAAATTTAACACAGCTCATCAGCACACTTTGCTTTATGGTATTGATATATTCATATATCAGTTCAGCTTTATCAGTCTGCGTGTCATAAAACACCAGTAGTCACCCACATATTCCTTTTCCCTTTGTCCATCCACATCATTTCCCCTACCTCCGGTGTAATGACTACAGTCGTGCCGTCCTTCACACTCACTTCCCCCTGAGTCACATGATGAGCCTGCAGTCCCGCTCCCTTCCTGCATGCCGGTGAAAAGGTCTGAGATGAGGTCAGCCATTTAGGGAGCTTGGAAAAGAGGAAGCATCAGTGACTTATGAAAGCCCGGTGGTTACATGAAACCTCCCATGCTAGCACTTTAAGTTGTGTCACATGCAGCCTTCATCTAATAAACTTATTAACTTATTCCGATCAATACACATAAAGGCTTGTTTTCATTCTGTGCAGATGCGCCAAAATAGTTTTATTTGCTGTCTTCTGGTTTTATGTTATGTATGTAGCATAGTTTTTATCATCAACATGATCAGTTTATTCTTGCACACACTAATTGGATCCACAGATGGTTTAATAGATCTGCTGACTACTTTGGACACGGAAACCAAACAAGACTCTTGACAATCTTAACATACTGTTAATGGAGATGAACTCACTCTCCTGTGTGGGCATTGTGTGTAATCACACTCATCATTTGTCAATAGCTGTAATATTTCTGAAGAATGTACATTGTAAATGGCCTCACCATTTCTCTTAGATATTTCATTATTCTCTAACTGCCATGGTCACGCTGCCTCTGTACAAAACATTGATTGATTGTACAGAAAATTCAGATCCATCTCTGTATTGTCATGCCTGTCAATCAGGGATTCATGGAAACAGTTTATTTTGGGGATTTTTTGGGTCACATCTGCTTGACACCACAGGTTGACGCTGGATGTTGGTGCAGTTTAGCCATGCTGAAAGCCGCCCGTTTAACCCCAAATAGCAATCATTATGGAATCGAAATTGAAGACTACGCTGGATGGACAGGTTTAATCAGCACTGTCTGTGTCACAAGGCCTTTATTAATTGTTGTCCAGTGTACTGAACACTGGCTTTTTAAGTGGGACATCAATGAACAACTGAACTTTGATTTCCTAATGTTCAGATTCAACTTTTGTACCATTCTGACACATGATGATAAATAAACACTTAACACTGAATTATCTTGGAAAGTGTATTAATTCCTCATTTGCTGGATTTATTTATTTGTATCAAAGATGAAAGAATAATTGTTACCATTTGTTAATGCTACATTGTTCCTCATCCGGAACTGTGGAGTATTCAAATGATGGCACGTTTATTTTAAACAGTTTCTGCCTTCCGCCACTGCACTGGGAAGTTCTACCTTGTACATGTAAAAATATCCAAAACATTGTGATTTTTACTTGTTGGAACAGTGTCTACTTGCAGCCAAGGATATCATACTGTGCCTATGACTTTAACAGAAAAGCAATGAAAAGGTTTAAATATCTAAACAGTTTGACTGCAAACTTTTCTTTTAGTCCTGCATTGAGTTTATGATATAAAGAAAGACACATTTTTCTGAGTTCACTGTGCCCCTCAGTTAGTTTTTTCACATTTAAAATGATTAGTGTATTGATTAAGCTGATATTAGGAGTGGCATGGTTCAGAGGGAGAGTGGCCGTCTAGCATCTGAAGGGTCGCCCCTAATTGCTCCTGATGGCCCTGCGATGAATTGGCTACCCCTCCAGGATGAACCCCACCTCTCACCCAATGTCAGCTGGGATAGGCTCCAGCCCACCCCTACGACCCTTATTATTTATTCTTACTGGTCAAAACAAACAAATGATATGTGGATACAGTATTTAGTTTTTAATGATTTTTTTGGTTGAAGATTTTGAAATCCATTTAGATATAAATATCAACCCCAGAATTGTCAAATAAATCAGCCGCAGGTCATTCAGTGGAGTTAGGTTTAGCTGCAGCTATAAGGCTCTTGTCAACTGGCGAGTGTGACAGCATTGCAGTGAGCCAGAATGGCCACACGGTGTTGCTCATATGTTTATTTTCATGTCTGAGCAAATGTGTGAGTGACATCTAGAGGCCAATCCGGGTAACTACAGCATCACCATGAGAAGGTCCAAGGGGCTAATGCTGTCACGAGTGATAAGGTCCACAATCCTATAAGCGCATCTATGTTGGTACACTTTAAATGAGTTGGACACGTCACGTGACCGGAAGTTAGCGCGTGTGGGCTGGAGTTCTCCTGGATGAGACGCATGACACGTTGCGTATCTGCAGTAGATCACCATGGATTTCATGACAGATCGTGATGTGCAAAGGGTAAGAATAACATTCATGGAATCCCACTCCGAGTTTTATCCTGCAAGTATGTTACAACGGTGGCACATCAGCCGATTCCTTTCATGCGAGATTCCTAGTTGTTTACATCCATGGAGTGGAATGTAATCTGATTACATAACAACATTACAGCAGCCCAATAGTCTATTTACTATACGTTTTGCTGTCATTGTAAATTTAATTTTTAATTGTATAGTTGAGCTTGAATTTGGCTTTATTTTAGAAAGACCCCTCAACCTTTGTGTGGTAGAAAGATAGGCTACACATGAAACGCTAGCACGTTCATTTCTAGTCTTGAAAACCCTCTCATAGAGAATGACATCTCTTTTATTCAGGAAAGGCCTGAGAATAACAAATCTTCATAACCTTAGAAAATGATTTGTAAGAATCCTAAAAACTTTCAAATGAAATGCACAACTCAAACTTCAGGTCAGTTTGCAGTTTATGCCATATAAAAGGTGCATTGTACCTCAATCTACAGCCAGTATCAGTACATGATACATGACAAATATCTAAGATGGATTGTGTTAGTTCTTAAATTTGACCAGTCCTCCCTCTATGCAGTACATGGAGGATGGGTACGTGGTTCTGGATGGCCTTCTGACCTCCCAGGAGTGCGATGAACTGAGACAGAGGATGTCTGAGATTGTGGATGAGATGGACGTCCCGGAGCACTGCCGCACCACCTTCTCCACCTACCATGACGAGCAGCTCAAAACACAGGTGAGCCGATGTGGAATTCTCTGTCAGATGAATCTCCAAGGAAGTGATTCACAGATTCACATCACGGTGTTTCTGTTACATGCCTTTGCTGTAAAGATGCAGGTAAGACTCCTGCTTGATTATTCCCTTCCCTGGCTTAACTGGTGGATTAGCTGTCCTCTGCTTCTCTGTGTTTGCCTCGACCTCAAGTTTTCCTCCTTTTAGGCTAATAGCAAACTCTTATGTCAACAGTCTAGTCAGCTATTGTGTCCTCCCTCCCCGGAAAATCAGGTGACCAATTTTAACCTTTTGACCTGCAGGGAAATGCTGACTATTTCATTACCAGTGGAGATAAGATCCGCTTTTTCTTTGAAAAGGGAGTTTTTGATGACAAAGGTTAGTTCTGTTTGAATTCTCTGGAGAATGTTGATTTTTTTTTTTTTTTTTTTAAATTACACTCAAATGTTTTTTGTTTTTTTTTAAAAAAGATTGGCTTTTTGACACATAGGGGAATTCGTGGTCCCAAAAGAGCGGTCGCTGAATAAAGTTGGACATGGTAAGAATTTGAATCACATCTAATTGGAAGAAAGTGAAAAAAAGTCCCTAACTAATCCCAGCTTTCTTCTTTTAGCACTACACGCGTATGAGCCTTTGTACAAAAAAGTTACACATTCACCCAAAATTCAGGTGAGTTGAACAATATCAGAGTACAGTGACGTATTGAGTCTGTCAATACCCGACATTCACGTCAAGTGTTGTTCCCATAGGGCATGGCTAAGAAGCTGGGTCTTGTCCATCCTGTGATACTGCAGAGCATGTACATTTTTAAGGTAAAGTAGTACATGTAGTACATCCAGATGATGCTATATAGGACATTCAAGATGAGATGTTATTTTTTTTACTTTTGTTATCCAGCAACCAGGGATTGGTGGTGAAGGTAAGAAGATATTAAGATGCAGAAATTTATAGCAAAGAGAAACTGTAAGATTTTTTTTTCATAGATATCTATTTAAATGTTTCTCAGTGACGCCTCACCAAGACGCCACATTTCTGTACACGGAGCCTCTGGGGAGAGTCATGGGGCTGTGGATCGCTCTGGAGGATGCCACTGTCAGTAACGGCTGTCTGTGGTTCATACCGGGGTCACACAAGAGTGAGCTCATCATATACCCTCACTTGCTGATTCAGATCTTCATACTCTTGTGTTTTATTGCAGTTCTGCCAAATTAGATTTTATCCCTGGACTTTTTTCTCAGGTGGTATTTCTCGGCGAATGGTGAGAACCCCTCAAGGCACCTTTCCCCTGACAGACTTCGTCGGTAAAGAGCAGACTTACGATGATGACAAGTTTGTGTCAGCACAAGTTAAAAAAGGTAATACATGTATATTTTTTTTGTTTTAAGGAGACCTTGTGGGGAGATGGAGTAGATGCACAGGAAAATGTTTATTCCCTTCACTTTTCCAGCAAGCCTAGTGCTTGTTCTGGGTTTGGTTCTTGTGCCAGTTCAGAGTTGGTTAGATTTCCTTAGAACCTGATTCTACTTAAATCAACTAAGCTGTGTTCACACAGCTCATTTGTTGGATCAGGTGTTGCTTTTGCTTGGTTGGAATGAAAACCTGCAGCCACACAGCACTTTACTGGACCAGTTTGAGACCCCTGCTTTAACCTGAAACTGTGTTTTGATTCAATAATCCAGCCCCTGATGTAAGATTGTAATTGTAATTCAGATTCAGTCAGCACCTTGAAGACACCCAAGGACACCTTACAATGAGAAAAAGTTCTTCATTGTTGAACAGCAAAGTGTTGGTGCTACTCTAAGGACCAGCTTTAGTGGACCAGAGGTTTTTCTTGGTTTCTTTGGAAAGTGAAACTGGCACTTGCCTTGGTGGACAAGGAACATCAGTGGAAGTTGAAAAATAATCTTTCTGCATGTGTGTATTGATCATAAAAAGTTTTATCAACTAATGGGCCAAAGACAAATTTTAAAATAGGTTTATTCAATAAATACAAATATTTTTCATAAAACTCAAGTATAACTGATCTTTTTTTTAAAAAAAAAAATTGTGACCTTAGTAGCTGTAATTTGAAGTGTTAGCCAGACAAAACATTGTTAATGAGCCAATCCAGTTCACTGATGAAAGCATCAGTTTGAAAAAAAAAATCATCAAAAATGCATTTATCATGTAAAAGAAAACATAAATTGCACTCTTGGGACCACTGGACACTAAATGAAGCTGTGTGAGTGGGTCAGTGCTTCAAGCCTGTCCATCCCTCTCTCTGTGTTCAGGCGGGGTTGTGCTGATCCACGGGGAAGTTGTGCATCGCAGCGCTATGAACACCTCCGAAGACTCGCGTCACGTCTACACCTTTCACATCATGGAATCTCAGGACACCCAGTGGAGCCCTGACAACTGGTGAGAGTGGGATGCTTTTGTGTGGTTTCTGCATTTTTAAGCTGGTCAGTTGTGAACTATTTCACCTCAGAATTAACAGTTTCAAAATGCTGTTGCTGGTGTAATAACTTGTTGTATGAAGTGTGGAGGCAGTTTCATTCCTGCTCTGTGCTCCTTGAGTTGAGCAGGTATGATCACAAGAGATGTCATACATGCAAACATCATTGCCCTCCTCTCTCCCGTCTTCAAATAACAACTCTCTCTCCCTGAAGACTGGTGGGGTAATCTTGTTGCTTTGGTATGACAAAATACATTGCACCAGCTTTTTCTAATTACAAACTTTGGCAGCAGAGGCTGCTGTTGCCACTGCAACAGAAAAAAGTTGCATTTAATAGTAATAATAATAGTAATATAATAACAATTTAATTGCTCCAAGTACCAAGACAATGAAAGAAGACGTAACTCTTTTTTCTGTTCTAGATGTTCCTTCTGCCTTTCTGCATCTTGTTTGACTAGCAGTATGGGGCTCATAACTTCAGAGTCCACCAAATATTTAAAAATGGTTTATCCCAATTCGGTTGTTAATATCTGACGCTTGGAAAAAAAATTGAGAATTACTCCAAACTACTGTCGTTTCTTAACCCCATTTTTAACCAAATCACACACTTTTAGGCTGTTCTGCATGACATTCATCCGTTGACTCGTAGGAGGATGACTGGGTTGTTCTTCATCACAGGTTGCAGCCCACTGAAGAGCTCCCTTTTCCAATTCTTTACACAAAATGAAGGATTTCATGGAAAAGACACAAGATCTTCACATTCCTGAAGAACCAACAGTTAAACCTCAGTGTGCAGCAGTGTCTTATGACTGTTATGGATTCCATACCTGTATGTAGCTCAAGCCTTTCTTGTTTTGAATTTGGGATTTTTAAAAGACAGGAAATGAATGTGAATAAGAAGCTTTTTGATAAACTTGCCATTGATACTCTGAAATACAACTGATATGTAGATCTACTTTTATTCAGGATCCTCTCAACAACATTGTCCCTTGCCTCCTTTATTTGTTCTCAAGGTCCGTTTTCCAAGATGATGTCAAAACTGGATGACAGATTCCTATTTTTACAGACGAAAGTGTGCATTTCCATTTTCAAGTATGATCATTTTAAGACAAATAATAAGAAAGAGCAACATATGAAAAAATGAATTTAAACCACAACTTCACAACTTGTTCGGTTAATCTTGAAATGAACTTGATAAAGCACAAAGTTAATGTTTTGTCAGTCGCTCCCACCAGTCCTTCAACTCTCTGCATTCATGTATCTAACAAATGCACTTAACAAAGGAGGAATACCAATTCATCTCTTATGCACTCAACATGCAATATTACATTCTCAAAAATGTAAAAACAACATACATGTAAGATCATGCTAATAATTGTCATCACAGCATTAAAAAAAAACAAGAATCTTTACAGATGAACATAAACCGAAAGCTGTCGATCAATTCATGCTGAAATCATGTTTCTGATACTCTCCAGGTGTAAGAAAAAGAAAGAAAATATCAAATAATAACTTAAATAGATTTTTTTGGCCCAAAGCATATCTACAGACAGAAAATGTTCAGGGTTTGAAGGCTCAGTTTCACAAGGAAATGTATATATTCAGTGTACCTCAAACGGGTCCCATCAAACCACAGAATTATTGAGCAAAAAAAAATTTTTTTTTTACAAAAATATACCCTGCCTACGTACATGTTAGAGTACTTGATTTCACATTAGTCATGCAGGAGCATAGTGAGTTTCTGCTGTATCAAAGTATAAACCAGCCCTTATAAAGAAGAGGGTTTTTTTTTGACAACTGCCATGCTCTCATCTACAGCGTCTACAATACTAGGTGACAGAAAATATACTTCTTAAGGCAAATAGTTTCAACTGTAAGTCCTTCATATTGCCATAGGGAGGGGAAAATAAACAATTTTTAAGAAACAAGTACGATAAATAATGTTCTTCAAAGGCCATTTGCAAATAAAAAAGTACAAGACAAGAACAAAACCCTCATTGATGATAGAGATGTGCCATTTAGCAGCGTCTATTTCCCCAACAAGTCAAGAATCCTTTACACTTTTACAGGACATTTTTCTGCTTTGCTAATCAAGTGTTGCATAATTCAGAAGTTGGTGGTGTCAGTGATCAAGTCAGGGTCAGACTAGTGTCATGCTAAGAACTTTGTCTATTTTTTCCAGTGATTAAAGGAACTCCTCATATTTCTTACATTAACCCTGGAGATCTCCAGAGCCCTGGTTCTGTCTGTCCGGTTAAAGCAACAGCAGGATGAGGAGGTAGAGTGGGAGTAGGAGGTTGTCGATTTGGGAGGTGTAGGCCTCCAGCATGGCCACCAGAGTGATGGAGCCAACAATCCATGAGTAGGTGGAGTTTAGATTGATGCTGCCATCAAAGATGAGAAACATAGCCACGGCAATGATCTGGGCAAACACAGATGTTGCAGTTCCCTCCATTGTTTTCCGAGTGCCAGGCCAACGAATCTCTCCCATGGTGCTGCCGAACACCGACGCCACAGTGTCTCCAACTCCCACAGCCAGCACACCTGCGTAAGGCACCAGGCCGCCTGCACCAGGAAGTATCCCCTTAGGGGCGCAGGGCCCAGGGAACAGCCAAATGGGCAGGGACATACCCAGCAGCAGGTAAATGTGGGTCAGGATGAGCGGCCCAGAGTCCCGCTCATCCAGGAACAGGGTGAGCAACTGCCTGAGCAGCTGACCCAGAGGCCTGATTCTGAAGTATCGCACGTACTCCAAGAACAAGAAAACTGCCAAACAACCAACAGACGCCACATGGAGCAGCTGTCTGTCGTATACAAGACCTGGGACGTAAGTGGCCACTACAATCAGATGGAAGTACTTCCTGACAACGGTGGAAGCCTGGTGTTTCTTGGATCCTGACTGGCGCTGGTAGTTCTGATGTAACACAACACATGTGGCTACAACACACAGGAAAACCCAGTAGCCCAGCAGACCGAGTCTTCTGTCATTTAACGTAACAAAGTCCAAAAGCCACATGATGGGATGTCGGCCGATGAACAGAGAGAGCCATGGCATGAGGATCCCCAGACCCAGAACGGCGGTCATCATGTGAAAGAAAAGTGATGACACCCAGGTCTCAGACTCCATAAAGCAAAATAGCAAAGCGAAGAAAACACCCAGAAGGAGTGAGCCCACTACTATAACTGGCAAGAAATAGTTCACAGGATCACCTTTCACCTCGGCCAGGTTCAGGGAGCGCTTGATGAGCTGGTTGACGATGAAACTGATCCCACCGACAATGAGGAGAGCCTCTCCGGGCGTGAAGCAGCGTGGCAGCAAGTAAAGCACAATAAGGCTGAGATAGACGAAAATCAACAGTACCTCCAACACTTCAATGACCTCGGACACAGTCAGCGTCTGTTTAGTTGTGTAGAGAATGGCACTGCCTGCCATGCCTGCAATCACACAGGTATTTGTGGGCACGGGTCTTGTGATGCCAAGAGCAATCAGGGAGAGGAACAGAGCCAGCATCATGCCTGTGATGGTGATCACCATGGAGAAGCGCTCAAAGTAGACGTTCCCTGAGGCAGAGCACTTTTCTCTAAGCACTAAACCCAGTAAAGGCATCACCATGGAGGCTGGGACGATACCACTGTTGGCTGCAGGACGGAACTGGAAAACTGCACCTCCTGACCTGAGCAGACGGTCCCATTTGTGCTGTACGTAGAAAGCCTGGATGATGAGGGCTATGCTGCACCAGGAATGCTGGTTCCAGACTGCCATGTGAACACACAGCACCACTGCCAAAACTACAGTGGACTCCACGAGCACTGGGTTGATCTGCATGGCGGCAGGGTGGAGGCTCGCAGACAGGTGGGTTGATGTGGATAGGTGGTCTGTAACAATGAGGGCCGTGTTCTGTCAGGTCGGCTCTCAAGCACCCATCATCAATTAGCAGGCACTTGCTGAGGATATCTAGAAGAATTGCGAGAAATTAAATAAACTAAGATACTGTTCAGGATAAAACCTGATTAATGATCTACATATTTGGATTGGCATTCCTCATACAACCATCCCCAAGAAAAAAGGCTTGCATATAAGATAAAATACAGAAAATGTAAAAGACAATAATGAGCTTTTATTAAAGCAACTTTTTTTTATCAAGTCAATGAGTCACAGCGAACCCTGGTCCTACTTTATCTCCTGTTTATCATGAACTATGGCCATATTTACACAGTGAGACTGAAATTCCCTCAGGACACCGAGCGTAATGCATGCTCTTTCACCATCTACCTTTTGTTCCAGTGGGGGTTGGAGATCAGGCTAATTGGGCCGTAAATGCTTTATTAACGTATTCCCATCGTTTTTAATAGATTCGGAGAAGTTAATTCCTAGAAATATTTTCAAAAGGTCAACGCTAAAATAGACGAGAGGGACAATTTCAGGCCACTGAACAGGAGAAACACGTCCTTGTGCTAGTCAAGGATGCTGCAACCTCGAACAGCACCAGTCTGGCTTCAAAATACAGCTGACTCCGAGTTAGCATAACCACATAGCATCCTACGGCTAACGGAATGGGAGTAACATACAACAACATGACAAAGACAAGAATACGTACCACATAAGTGCGGTGTTATCTGGACGACAGTGTGTTGTGAAATGAATAGAAGCCGTGCCTTTATGACAGCTGTCGGTCCTTTCACACCCAGTGTAAGGGGGCCATGTTTGACAGCTGAATCACGTGGTACATACGTAAAACGAACTCTCAACTGCGTGACTTCCATCGTTTTTCTTTTTGTTTATTTTATAGAAATTATATAAAAAAGGTCTCATCAGGTTAAGAAACCATATGCTTTCAATTTGAGATATTTATATACCCACAATTATCAGGAAAATTACAACTTGGAGTACAAATATAAAACTCTAAAATTTAGGAGCACAGAAAATTGTTAAATGAGAATAATGAAAATAAAACAGTCAAATTGGAAAAGGGAAATAGTAATTAAATGAAGTGTAGATTATTAACGGTTAACAACGCTGGTTAAAAAAAATCCAAAAGATGGTGGTGATGAGGTATTAATGAGAAAAGAGAAGAAGGTGATTACGGAGACAACAACGAAGAAGAAGATACGCACGGCGTAATGACGACACAGCACAACGACCAATCATATTGCAGGAACGAAGATGGCGGAATCGGAGATAAGTGGCAGGTAAGCAAAGACTCATAAACTTTATTTTACGTTTTATTAATTAGTTTTTGATATTTTTAACGACTAAACTTTTGTCATACAACCCAATACTTCATCATATGTCACAATTGGAGGCGTTTACATTCGTCGGTGTCTGTTGAGTAGTTAGTACCACGCTAACTTAGCTTAGCATGTGTTAGCAGTTAAACGTTTGAATGGCTCTTAGCAGCGTGTTGTGTGCATGACAACAACAACCTGTCACCACTGTAAAGTAAATTTGTGTATTTTATCAGATCATTAGACAAGATGGAGGGCTGTCGATCCTTTTTCGTGATTTTATTCTTTTTGCCACGGCGCCCGAGGCATGTGGCCAAATGGGACATAAGAGATGTTTGTGTTGTGGCGGTCGCCTGTTAAATTTATCGTGTGAACAGTGTCCGCTGGGAATGTAAAAGAGGTGAAGCAGCTGTTAGCCAGTTCCTACTATCATTGGTTAATTCCCAGTTTTGATGGGTTTTTTTGATCGTGCATCCCACAAGCTTAAATGAAATACCTAGATTCGATTGTCACATTGCCTCTAATAACCCCAAAAGGTAACTGTTCCTGCAGATGAAGTGGTAAATACTAGGACATTTATGTGAATTCATCAATGTCTGTTAGTGTTTTCCTGAAATGTACATGTTCCCCACTCAGGAGCTGTCGAGAATTATGGATCATATTGCTGGGGAGATCTGCATTGCGAGAGCCGGTATATCATCTTGTTGTATCTGTTTTTGTATATGAAACACCTAAAAAGACTGTGTTGGAGGTTAAATTGTCATTTCAGGACTTTGATTTTAAACAATTTCATGTTCACTCACATCATATTTTTGTTTCAGGCCTTTTCAAATTATATTGTTTTAGTGACACCAGTAATTTTTCTCCTTTTGTCACATAATCTTTAAATCTTTAAAGGCTCAGATAGAAGCAGAGCTTGACAGACACTGGGACAGACTACATGAAGGACTCAGCTACTACAAGCCACCAAGGTAGTTTGCTAAGTAGATCATAACACCATACATATTTCTATTTAGAAAAGCTGAATGAATAATTGCCACCATTTATTGTTCTAGCTCCTCCTCTGCTGGGAAAGTAAAGGAGAGCAAAGATGTTGCACAGCCATTGAAGGATTTTGGTTTGAGGATCAGCAAACTCCTGGTGAGAGTTAAAAAAAGTTTTAAAACTATATAAAAACATTTCAAGTGACTGCTTTATTGATGTATTTCATAATGATCAAACACTTTGATTAATAGGGACTGGATGAGCAACAGAGTGTGCAGCTTTTACAGTCCTACCTACAGGAGGACTACAGGGGAACCCGAGATTCATTAAAGGTCATTTTCTTCACTGTGATAAACCAGTTCTATTGATTGTAGAGAACATGATAGATTTGAACTTTTTTACGTTATTGCATTTGATGTGATGAATTTGGAACACTAAACAGCTTTTACACAAATGATCTATGACCTGCATTGAGAAAATAATTTTTCTTAAGGGAAAACAAAAACAAATAGTTAGATAAGGTTTTAAAGTATTCCTGTTTTAAATGTTTGATTTGTTCCCAGTCAGAGTATGCACATGCAAGTATATTGTAACTGCACAGCAGGGCTATTCATAGCATAGCATAAAATATGCATGCTACTGAAGATATTCCTGTTAAAGGTATTCAGGTACTGAATAACTGGCTCCCACACAGGTTGTTTTCAAGGATGAACGGCAGAGTCAAGCTCTACTGCTGAAGGTCGGTACCAGAAATCAATAAATCATTCGCATTTACTCGTCCATATTTAGTCCAGCTATAACTACATATGTTTTTGTGACCACAGATAGCTGACTACTACTACGAAGAACGCATGTGTCTGCTAAGATGTGTCCTCCTCCTGCTGACGTACTTCCAAGATGAGCGTCATCCCTACAGGGTGAGCAGCGGTTGGATCTAGGTCCCGTTAGATAAACGGGAAACCTGGCGTTTCTCTTTATAATATGAAAATTTTTACTTTCTTCATTCTAACAGAAATTTTTGTGTGTTTGGTTTCTGTCAAGGCTGAGTACTCAAACTGTGTCAATAAACTGGAGAAGGACCTGGTGAGCAAGTACAAATCACAATTCGAGAACCTCTTCAAAGCAGAAGCACCAACATGGGAAACTCATGGAAATCTTATGGTGATAGTTGTTTATGTCTCACTTATCATAACCCAAATATAACATGAATACCACATTGTTTAATTCACAGTTTGGTTGTTTGACACAATGAATCTGTCGGGTTTTTCTCCAGACCGAGAGGCAGGTATCCCGGTGGTTCCTCCAGTGTCTGAGGGAGCAGTCTCTGCTGCTGGAGATCATCTTCCTATACTATGCTTACTTTGAGATGAGCACAACCGACCTGTTGAGCTTCACCAAAATGTTCAAGGAACAGGGTTTTGGGTTGCGGCAGACCAACAGACACTTGGTAGACAAGAGCATGGATGCGCTTGTCGATCGCATTGGGTAAGAGCTTTAATATGTGTACGGGTCTTAGTCTGAACTGAGCGACTAGATGATGCATCAGTTTTGTGAATGCTAGCCAGATACTCAGCTGCCACACTGTCTATAGTTTTAAAAAGGGGATCAAAATATTTGAACATTTGTGATGACCCCCCCCCCCTTTTTTTTTGTGAGCACATAATCAAGGAAATAATCTCATCTTGCTTCTGTGATCGGCAGATACTTGAGCTCGCTCATCCTTGTTGAGGGAATGGACATAGACTTCCTGCACAAATGTTTCTTGGAAGATTGTACAGAGCAGCATCAGTTCTCCAGTGTTCCTGATGTTGTCAAGGTTTGAGTCAAGTTTACAGTAGATATTTTCATGCTATACTACAGCTGTGTACCCTCCTACCAGTCTAGCAATCTCTGGAAAGCTCTGACAAACAGAGTTGATTTAATGTTCATACATTTCTTTCAGGAGATGGACCAGTTGCTTTTAACACTTGGTGACATCCCTCATCACGCGCCAGTGCTGCTGGCCTGGGTCCTCCTGCGACACACGTTGAGACCCGATGAGTTGAGCCCAGTGATCAGGAGAATAGGCAACACTGCTTTGCAGCTGGAGGTCTTCAAGTACCTGTCAACCATGCTGAAAGGACTTGGACTTTCAGGGAATAATGTAAGACAAATTTGACACAATGTGGTGGAGTTTGAAAGCAAACTCGAGGGAGCAACATGCAGAATTTTAGCTAACAGCCTATTATTTTGATGACAGGCTAATCTTGCTGATAATGACAATTGTGCCACTTTTGCTCCTCCTGGAGCCTGAATTTCATTATGTTACTCAACTGGTTTATATCGGCAATGCAGTCAAATAATATATAATACTAAATAGTGACAATCTAATAATAACATGATAATACATTAATGGTATATAAAATATACTGCACTCTTGGAATCTGCAATTTTGGGAACAATCAGTATGCCAAAAGAAGAAAAAATATCTTTTCCCAACTCTCATTTTATGCCAATAAATAAATGAATAGATAAAATGTTTTCACATACCACTTAGATACACACATACCAATGATCTTCAGTGTCTTATCTCAGATTAATTTTGTGTCACACTTAACTATATGTGTGTATTCTTCTTCTTCTCCTTGTCTCTTTAGTGCACAGCAAGCACAGCCAAAGTGTGCATCTATGGGCTCCTTTCATTTGTGGTAACCTCTTTCGAAGAGGAAAGCCTACAGGTGGGGCGATTTTTCATGTGTATCTTGTAAATGTCCCTCTTTTCACTGTAAATTGTTTTAACTATTCTTAACGCTGTGTGTGACAGACTGGTGGTGTGGTGACGCAGTGCTCCCACCTGATTGATGCTGCCTGTGAGGTCCTCTCTGCTCCCAGTCTGGCTGAAGTCTTTTGGGAAATGGTGAGAAAAACACCTGAGGAGAAGACTCTAGTGAGCTCATAAGAACTGTAAAGAATTCTGAGTTTTCTGTGAATTATTCCAGAAGCCCAACATGGGATTGGGACTGATCCTAGACAGCGCTGTCGGGATGTTTCCCCATAAGATTGGACCACTATTGCAGCTTCTAACTGCACTTCTGTCAAACAAGTCAACTGTTAAAAAGGTACATTTCCCTCAAGCACAGTTTAAGTCACCGTTTTCCACATGTGAATGGTTAAAGTGTTACCTCTTGTGTGACAGGTGTACAACTTTTTGGATAAAATGTCCTTCTACACACAAGTTTACAAACATAAGCCCAAAGATATCATCGCCAAGGATGATGAGACTCTGTGGAGGAGACAGACACCAAAACTTCTCTACCCCCTTGGTTAGTGTTGTTAAATTTATTACTATATTTTTGGGCACACAAATGCAAGAGGGAACAATGAGTGAAAGTTTGGTTTCATAATTGACTTTTGCAACATTTTATCTCAACCACCAGGCACAGGGCAGACCAACATGTGGATGCCTCAGGGGGTTCTGGGCCAGGTGATGATTGGGGGTGAGCAGGGCTATGTGGTGCGCTGGGACTACTCCTACAGCTCCTGGACCCTCTTCACATGTGAGGTGGAGATGTTGCTCCATGTTGTTTCAACTGCAGGTACATCCCTGATCATTCATTGACATGTACAAGAATGTACCCTCACTTCTACACAGTGAAAATGCTCAGTTTGTAGGGGCTCTTCTAACAACAATATACATCATGTGGCATCATTAAAGCTTGTCACCTCTGCTTGTGACTTCAAACACTTACTTTTTATATCTCAGCCACAAATTCAACCAGTCAGCGCTCAAGCGGTGTTCTAACATTGTTCCTTCAACCTTGGGTAGGCTCTGAAAAACTGATTGGAGCAAAATGTATAAACTAGTAACCACAGTGACACATCACTAGCCAGCTATAGCCTAAGACACTAAACTTTGGTGCTTTTTTGACAACATTCTGGGCGGTGGGGTCTTTTGTTTTGCCAGACGTCATAGCTCACTGTGCACGTGTGAAGCCCATCTTGGATCTGGTGCATAAGATCATCAGCACTGACTGGACAGTGTCTGATTGTCTCTTGCCACTCACATCACGCATCTACATGTTGTTGCAGAGGTAATTTAAACACTAAAATCTTCAGTAAATGTGTTTACTTCCTGTTCAAAAGTGTCCTGGACTCATCTTTTCATTTATGTTTGTTTGACAGGTTAACATCAGTTATCAGCCCACCGGTGGATGTGATCGCCTCCTGTGTGAACTGCCTCTCGGTGCTGGCTGCAAGGATGCCAGGGAAGGTGAGTGTGCTGGGGACTTCCTGTGTGACCAGGAGGAGAAGTTTAAGGTGTACTTTTCGTGTATCTTTCTCTCATGTTTGTGTTTTCGTCTAATGTGCAGGTGTGGTCCAGTCTACATCATACAGGTTTCCTCCCCTTTGCCTCTAACCCTTTGACCAGTATGGCTCAATGTGTGAGGTAAAGTAAAAAGCTTCATCTCTGTGCTGTCTACTTAAATGAACTTATTCTTACCTTTTAAAAAAATAATAATAATAATTCATGGTGGGAATAAGTAGGAAACAATAAATTGTTTCTGTTTTAGCGCTGAGGGGATGAAAGCTGGTAACTATGGCAACCTGCTGGTCCAGATTGAGCAGCCCAGGGGAGAGTATGCTGTGACCATCGCCTTCCTTCGTCTCATCACCACCCTGGTCAAGGTAATAATTGAACACACCTTTACACGGAATAATAAATATCATCAATGTTGTCCTGCTTTGATATTTTCACCGTTTCTCTTCTTTTGGTGATTTCAGGGTCAACTAGGCAGCACTCAGAATAAAGGCCTGATCCCCTGTGTGCTCCTCGTGTTAAAGGAGATGCTGCCCACCTACAATAAGTGGCGCTACAATGCCTATGGAGTCAGGGAGAGGATAGGTGAACATAACAGACAAGTTTTCCAGATTGTAAAACAAAACAAAAGCTTAACAGAAGCTGTTGCCTGTCGCTTCAGGTTGTCTTATCTTGGAGCTCATCCACGCCATTCTCAATCTGAGTCCAGAGGGAGAGGATCAGGGCAGGTACGGACTAATCTCACAGGGTCATAATGTTTCAGTTTGCTAATATTTGGTGAAATCTAGTTCTTTGAATAAGATATATAGATAGATAGATATTAACACCAAGGTGAATTAATGAATGCTTTTCCTTATTTCTGCAGCACTCCAACCCTGCAGTCTCTGTGCATCTACAGCCTGGCAAACACTGAGGCTGGACAGGCAGTCGTCAATATCATGGGAGTTGGCGTGGACACTATAGACGTGGTCCTGGCTGCACAGCCCAGCAGGTGAAAAGACACATTCACCCCAAGTTCCCACATCAAATGTGTTTGCATGTCATTTGGTGAATTTGGTTGTAAGGTCGCCTGTTCCCTCTCCCCGACTGTCCAGCTCTGGCTCTGAGGGTCCCGGTCAGATCCTGATCCAGACAGTCAAACTGGCCTTCTCTGTCACCAACAACGCCATCCGTCTTAAACCGGCCTCTGACGTCGTGTCCCCTCTAGAGCAGGCCCTGACACAGCATGGTGGTCATGGCAACAACCTCATAGTCGTCCTGGCCAAATATATTTACCACAAACACGACCCAGCGCTGCCTCGGCTTGCTATCCAGCTTCTGAAAAGGCTCGCCAGTGTATGAACCTTCAGTATACAGTATACATATTTGCATTTTATGTGTTTGCTGTTTGACTCAATATTGTACAGTTGAACTTTTACATTTATAGATATAATCCCTGGTATTTTGTCTCAAGGTTGCTCCAATGTCAGTCTATGCCTGCCTGGGCAGTGATGCGGCGGCCATCCGTGACGCATTTCTCACCAGACTGCAGAGCAAGACGGAAGATATGAGGATCAAGGTCATGATACTTGAATTTCTTACTGTCGCCGTGGAAACTCAGCCTGGCCTCATTGAACTCTTCCTCAACCTGGAAGTTAAAGATGGCAACGAGGGGTCAAAGGTATGAACAGTCAAAGATATTCAGAATCCAAAGTAATGTTCCAATCCTGAGTGGGAAATTGCTGCTCCTTTTCAAGTAGGGAAAAATATACAAAAACACAGAAATGAACATTCAACATCAAAAATAATATTGGAAGAATATATTCAAACTAGATGGACATAAATATGAGTGCCTTATATTTAAACATGGATTAAACATACATACATACATATATAAATATATTAATAGAAAATAAATATATGTATTTATATATGTATGTATATACATGTGTATTTATATATATATATATATATATATATATATATATATATATATATATGCACAAGAAGAAGAGAGAAATAGAAAATGAAAATGACATTTGTTTTTTGTCTTTTTCTACTAGAGCAGGGCAATGCATCAATTTATCAATTAATTTGAAGACTTCTCTTCAAACACAGAGAAAATATCAACAGGGCAGCTCAAACTTTATAGTGAGGAGTCTGTACCCTAAAGAAGAGCGGTCTCTTCAGTCGTCTGGAACTGGTTCGGCTTTGCAGAGAAGAACTTTGTCTGCTGTAACTTCTAAAAGAATCCAGCATCTAAAAGAGGCAAGGCAAAACTGTCGGAGGCCCAGGGGAAAGACATCATGTGACATCCATCAATTCAGTCGGATTTAATGAATGGAATTAATCAATTTAAATAGGGCGGTGTGTGGAGAAGGAAAAAAAAAAAGCAATCCAAACTTTCAGGCCATATCAACCAGTCCTAGTAATTTCTTTTAGCTCTGCTTCAAAATATCTTCATGTCTACTCTCTCCATTGACTGCCAGGAGTTTCTCCTGGGTGAGTGGAGCTGTCTTCACGTGGTGTTGGACCTGATCGACTCCAAACAGCAGGGGAAGTACTGGTGCCCCCCGCTGCTCCACCGAGCCGCCCTGGCCTTCCTCCTAGCTCTGTGGCAGGACCGCAGGGATAGTGCCATCTCTGTCTTACGAACAAAGTAAACTAATTTCTCATGCAGTTCTAAACTTCACCTGAACAACAATTAATTAAGGAATCTTCTGAATATATAAATGTGTATTTCTACACAGAGACAGGTTTTGGGAGAACTTGACAACTCCTCTCTTTGGAACCCTCACGCCTCCTTCAGACACCACAGAGGTACTTTGCTGCTCACTTTAGATGTTAACATAGTAATTTTGATGCAAGTTTGTTAATTAAAGAATGTAAATCTTTTCCTCCAGCCTTGTGTTCTGGAGACTTGTGCTTTTGTCATGAAAATCATCGGCCTGGAGATCTACTATGTCGTCAGGTAAATTTAGAACTGTCTTTGTTAGCCTTTATAATTCTGTCTCTTGTCTATAACCTGACTGACTGTAGTTGTGTCTGTCTTGTTGTTTAGTGGCTCCTTGGAGCAGTCTCTGAAAGATGGGCTTCAGAAATTCTCCAATGCACGGCGATATGAGTACTGGTCCCAGTATGTCAAGTCTCTGGTTTGCCATGTTGCAGAGATGGAGGAAGAAGGCATCTGTTACTTTGCAGAGACCCAGATGTTGATCTCTGCTTGGCGGATGCTGCTAATTCTTGCAACCAGTCATGTATGTATGTTACTGTTAACTCACCGTCAACAATCATGGTGTACTTCTAGTCTTTGTAAGGTCATAGGTTGTTTATAAAAGTAGGGTCAAGAAACTGTCAACCATCATCATATTTGCTGTTGCTGCTATTTTTACTGGGAATAATATTCTAGCATACATGACCTGTTACTCACGTCCAACATCTAACTTGTTTCACTCTGTCACAGTGTTCCCTCACGTGAGCGCCATCAAGGCTGTAGTTTAGCTCAGCGAAGGTTTCATCCCTTTCACTGTTCCACCTGACAGAAGCACTTCCTCTGTGACATGTTTACACATTGATGTAAGCCAGAGATAAATCTGTCATTCTGTTGGTCAAAACAGCAAGAAATACATTATAGGAGGTGATGAAAGAGCACTAAAACTTCTGACTCGGTCGATTCGCTGTCATAAAGTGTCCCAGATTCCTTGATGCTTGACTTCAATAAAGTCACCCTACAAGGGTTGAGGGTCCTGTTTCTGATGACATTTCCCATCATCACAACGTTATGTTAAAACGGGGCTGAGTTCATAGTCTGATCCTGATGTAGAAGTGCTTGAAGTGATCTGAGGGTTGATTCAGTTGAGAGCAACCTGGACAAGAGTTCCAGAAGAAAAGTACATCAAACTTGTAGGTTTTGGAGAAGGCTTTGAAATTTGAAAATGGAAGCGTAGTTTAGTTAAGTGACTATTTTACTTTTATAAAAGTTTAATTTACATCATACCACTTGGTCAACACGCTTCAGCCTCAGAGGTGTGGAAATCACGGTAATGATAAAACTGTATATGAACCTTAATTGTACTCGTCTCCAGGCTGATGTGATGCAGCTCACAGACGACTCCACCAAGCTGAAGCTTTTTATGGACGTGCTGGATGGGACTAAAGCTGCTGTAAGTTTGAATGTATTTTTCTGTAATTTTCCCCTGTACTTGAATGGTTGAGTCCGCTCAGTTTGTGTCTCTGTCTGCTGAGCTGCTGTGGCCGAATGAATTCCAACAAGTTCTTACTCTCCAATGTTAACATGACATAAAGGTCATTTTTCGCATTGAGGACATTTTGTATGCTGTTGGCTGCTGGTTCTTGAGACTCTAACACCCTGACTGCTGTGGACCTGTGTGCACGTTTAGCAAACTGGTTAATGAAAACAGGGGTTTAATTAGGGAACTGTCAGCCCTTTAACTTTGTCACAGTTTGGTTTATAACAAATTAATTGCCAGACGTGTTGTCATTTATTTGCAGGTATTTAGTTGTATTGAAAAGACAAGTGAGTACAAACCCCCCAGAATCAAAGGAGGATGAATAACATGTTTCCTAAGAAAGGGATGAAGAACTTATAGTTTGTTGCATGATGATGTCATTAGGGAAAGACAACACAAAGAGCAGAGCTGGACACACAGGCAGCGTCTCGCAGGTGAGTTTCTTGGCTAGTTCAGGGCTCAACAAGTTACCAAATAGGAGGGAGAAAGGCTGAGTGATAAATGCCACAGCACAGCAATGCCAGGCACACACCAAGGCATTTCTGCCTTGTGTTTCCACCCACACTGACATTGTGTTTTCACCCCTTTTTTCATGTAGCTGACAACGCCTATGTCAGTGCCATGCCTTCGTCTTGGATCCATGATGGCCACCCTGCTGCTAGTCCTCCTCAAACAGTGGAGAAGGTTTGTACTCATGTCTTTTGAAAGGAAATATGTCACGGTCCACAGAACAAACTGACTCCTTCATCTTCCTCTCCAGCGTGGTAGCGACTGCCCCCGACATCCTGTCTCCTCTCTCCCTGATCCTGGAGTGTGTCCTGCAAGCTGATCAGCAGATGATGGAGAAGACCAAAGCGAAAATCTTGTCTGCACTCATTTCTGTGCTGCAGATTCAGGGACTCAACGGTAAAGAAGTGTGTGTGTGTGTGTGTGTGTGTGTGTGTGTGTGTGTGTTAGCTATAGATTTTTATTTTTGCTGAACATCTGTGTGAACTAGGTGGAGAGATTTCCCAGCTGCCCCAGCTGTTGCTGAGCGTGTGCGAGACGGTTAAAGACGAGGCCCTGGCTCTCATAGACAACACTCGTCACATGCACCAGATGGGAGACACGGTTGAGGACGAGGATAGCATGGAGACAGACTCCCCCCGCGGCCCTCAGAAGGACCAGAGAGATGGGGTGAGTTGAGGAGGGGCTAAGAGGGCTCGTGGATGCTGGTTTTCACTCTGCACAAGTCTGTTTAGGTCCCATTCCTTTCCCTCAGAAAGTTGGTCTCATATTCAGTAGAAGTATCCGTTTTTCCACATGTCAAAAAGTTTAGTCATGAAAATGTACCTGAAAGGTGTTGGGGTCAAAAAGCTGTTATTTGTACGTGTGTGACTACAACCGGTGTGATTCCAGTTTTAAGTCATGCTCAACGGCACTCTCCAGGTTTGTGTGCTAGCGCTGCACTTAGCGAAGGAGCTGTGTCGCACTGATGAGGACGGTGAGCACTGGATCGCCGTGATGAGGAAGGTTCCAGTTCTGCCCTCGGTGCTCAGTGCTGTGGAGCTGAGTCTGCGGTCCAAACACAACCTCTACTTCACTGAGGCGGCGCTCCACCTGCTGCTCACGCTGGCACGCACACCTCAGGTACGCACACAAACAGCTGATTATTTTAAGCTTTGTCCATTTCACGAGATCTTTTAACACAATCACCAGTTTTTAAATCAGGTTGAAAGCTTCAAGTTTTGTTGGTGTCCTCATTTGTCCTCTAGGGGGCAGCAGCTGTTGCCGGAGCAGGAGTCATCCAGACAATCTGCCTCCCTCTCCTGAGCGTCTATGAAGTTTCTTCCAATGGAACATCACAGGTGATGGATATGGACCCCCCCCATGTGATTTTAAGGCTATATGATACAGCTGCAGCTCTTTGTGGATTAATATGATTATAACTTTCATGTCCATGTCCCTGAGCAGAGTTTCTCCCGGAAATCCCAGGACTCTGCCTGCTGGCCGGTGGTGTACCGCCTCTGCGTGTCCTTAATGGAGAGTCTGCTCAAGATTCTACGCTACAAATTCATCAATGAAGCCTTGGACTTTGTTGGAGTGCACCAAGAGCGAATACTTCAGGTACTACTGCATTAAGGTGTCCTATTGCACCTAAAAAAATCACATGAGCCAGACTATATGGGCAGGTAGAAGCTATTTTACATCTCGTACACTACTCATGATTGTTGTTGGTGGTTCTGATTCCAGGATGCAGCCATGGTGACCTTACAGAGTAATGTTAAGGGTAAAAGACATTTTAGTCAGCAAACTTATTTAACTGTTCCACTAAAATAACTCACCTGACCTTCCTTGATATATGATACAGATCTTCATCAAAACATTACATTTTTCATGTGGAGCTTGCTACTCACTGACTAGTTTTAGACAGTGTGACTTTACATTCATCATTTTTGCAGAATGTGTTGTTACGCTCATGCATTCTTGTAAAAAGCTGACTTGAGAATTTATTGATGAGAAATGGCTGAGAAATCCAGCAGGGAAATCAGGCTCTCTAATAACTACACTGCTGACTACAGAAAACAACTTTGTCTGACGAGAGGCTAAACTTCAGTGGTCACAACATTAGAGTAGACAAAGATTTACTGGATGAAAACTTGTCCTTTCCTGAGATCATCTATGTTTTTATTTAATTTGTAAGTCAAGAAATAGAAAAGAACATTCTATATTGCCACTAACCTTCATGCTTCCTTGTCCTGCCCAGTGTCTGAATGCAGTGCGCACAGTCCAGAGTCTTGCATGTTTAGACGAGGCTGACCACACCGTCGGCTTCCTGCTGCAGCTCTCCAGCTTCTCTAAGGAGTGGCAGTTTCACCTGCCCAATCTGCTGCGGGACGTCCAGGTAGGCCAAGAGAATCTCTCCATCAGTCAGGATCACCAGCGCTTTGCTTCCCTGTCACAGTTCAGCTCTGAATTGTTCAGCTCCTTCTGTCTCCGCTGTGCAGGTGAACCTGTGTTATCTGTGCCAGACCTGCACGTACCTGCTGCACAGCAAGAAGATGCTCCATCACTACCTCCAGGTTAGGAAGCAGGCAGTCGTCCTATTTCTTCATTATCACCTTTTTCTTTCACTATTTTCATGATTTGTTTGCAGACACCACAATATTCCAGGTCTTCTCTATTATAAAAATGCAAGAGTCCATTGTTGTTTTTTAATTAAAATGCCCATTCTAAACAAATGTTGAGGAAAAATCGGCAGAAGACAATTCTGTTTAATGCATCCATTAGAGCTTTGTAGATATTGAAATAAAATATTTTAGTATTTTAACGTCATCAAACTGCTTCAATGAAAGCACAAAAATGCAGATAAAATACTGCTGATAGAAGTCACTTGAACCAAATGTATCGCAACTGTAAGCCGTCGATGTGTTTTTGTCTAAGGTTAAAAATGGTGAGGCATTGCCCCCCGGCCCTCTCCCCAGGACACAGCGTGCCCCACAAACGCCGTCTAAAGAAGCTGCAGGTGGAGGAGAGCGAGAGGAGGCTGAGCAGAAGGCGCTGCTGGCTGTGCAGTGTAGCCTTCTGAAAATTCTCAGTAAAACTCTGGCGAGCCTGCAGCACTTCACTCCAGACTGCTGCCAGATCCTCCTGGACCAGGTCAGCCCGCTGCTCCGACACTTCACCTCCATTATCAGCCTCGTACTTCCTGCTGTAGAGATATGAATACAGGAAGGGCTCATGTGTGTGTTTCCTGCCAGTGTATGGACCTGGCAGAATATAAGACGCTGTTTGTGCTGAGCTTCACCACTCAGGCGTTTGACCCTGATGTGCCTCCTTCGTTTGGAACCCTGCTGGCCACCATCAACGTGGCTCTGAGCATGCTCAGTGAAGTAAGCATTTAAAGTGTTGGATGTAGTTCTGAGAAACCTCAGCTGCTGTCAGCAAGATACACATTTGTCCTACTTGTTTATAGATGGAGAAGAAGAAGGAGCCAGTTTCCTTGAGCATAGCCTCACTGGCCTCATCTGAGGAGCTCCAGGCACTCAAGTGAGCACGTTACTATTTCAAAGTTCCATGGCCCTCAATGAAATTATATTCTAATGTCGTTCTGCTGGGTGACAGTAACTTATTTTTGTTCTCTTCAGGTCACTTCTGATGTTTACCATGGAGAACTGTTTCTACGTGCTGATCTCTCAGGCTGTCCGGTGTCTCAAGGATCCCTCCATCCTCCCACGAGACAAACAGAGGCTCAAACAAGAGCTCTGCTCTGAACTGGTGAGAAGTTACAGCTCTGAATGCAACTTTGTTAATCTTGGATTACTGCCAACATCTAAATTCATTTAGAGACATAACTTTTCTTATCTTCTCCCACTTCATCTCCAGAGCACTCTTCTGTCAGGCTTGTCCCGCCACTTCCGCAGGGGCTCACCCTCCTCCCCAGCTGGCGGGATCCTCCCATGTACGCAGTCCAAACCCCCCACCCCGGGCTCCAAGGGAGGCCACGAAGGTCAGGAGCCACTCATCCAGCTGGTTCAGGCCTTCCTTAGACTTGTACAGAGATAAACACAGAGGTCTCCACCCAGAACTCAAACATGGGTGGTTTGTTCTCAGTTGTAAAGTTTCAAAATGTCAGTATTTTTTTGTACCTTAAGTACTTGGGGGGGAAAAAAAAGTCTGGTGCCTGATTTACAGTAACTGAAGTAGTTCAAATAGAAAAAAAAGTTTGTTTATAAAATATAATGATCTGCTGAACATTTCATGTTGCCAAAACTGCTGTTGAGACTAAATCTGAACACAACCAAAGTGTTTACTGTCAAAGGCCACTGAGAAGCTGCCTTATCAGACTTTAGAGAAGAAATCTTGGTGCTCGTTCACATCAGTGACTGATGGGGTTCCATCTTTCTAAGGCCTAGTTTTATAGGTCACTTTGACAATACGAAATGACCAGATGTGTTCAAGTGTTACTTAAAAAAAAAAAAAATCCCAAAAAATGTTTTTTTCAACTATCTATAATGTAGTGGAAAGGCTTACTTTGTAAAAGTGCAACTTTTTCTAATACTCTTCACTTTTCACTATTTTCTTACCTGTGCTTCATGTAAACAAACAAAAACAGCTGCCAAAATTTGTACTTTAAAAATGTATAAACTAATAAAGGGACTTTTTTTGGATGCAGTGTGTTGAGCTCAAAGTGAAACCGCTTCAGCTGTGACAGTTAAACCATTTTCTTTACTGCATTTGCGCAACCCTTTATCCATCCTATAATAAAATACAAGTCATGTTCTTATTTCCATCATAAAAAGAAAACTATATACAAGATCTTTTTAAAAGAATAACTTTTACAACTTCAGTACCTAAAATCAAATTATGGGCAGGTCTTGTGCAATTGAAATATAAAAAAAAATTGACTGATCATCAGAGAGTAAGGTGACGGTTGTACAGCAGGACAGAAAGGCAGGATATGAACATCAGGTAGCTACAATTTTAAAAGCAGTTTAGGATGCAGATTTACTAGCTGCATTGGAAAGATGCGTCGCTGGTGTAACTGTCGGGGGACTCAGCGCTTCTGTCTGGCCCTGGACTTGTCTGTGTGTCTGTAGTGTCCCCTACTGGCCATTTACAGGAACCTCCTGCAACAGAAAAAAAAAGATTGCCTTGATATTCTAAGACTGGAAACAGGCGGTTAGACATGCAGAGTAAAAATGTTCAGATGAAGGCATTCAAATGTTGGCTCTAATCATTCTTCAGGTGCATGCGTCTGACATCTGGATGATTAGAAGTAGCATTTGGGAGATCTGCTTATTCAGATGAGGTTTGATAGCACTGCTCTATAAATGAGCTTCAAGACTGGCTTGTCTGACGGTGAGAAAATCTGCTTACAGCACATTGAGTAATATTTCATATCAACTGTTAAATCTATAATCTTAACAGGAGGACAGATACAAGGTGCCTGCTCTTCTTCCAAATAAAAATTCAAGACTTTTTTAAAACTCCTATATCCCTCCCCCAAGACCTTTACTTTATGTAAATCACATTTGTGTGCCTACTTTTTTGGTTGAGATTGTACCTGTTGTGTTTAGTATAGAAGTTCAAGCTGAAAACGATGCTACATGAGTTTTGATTTGATATCGTTCCAAAAACTAGCAGTAAGCAAAATCCTATGTTTTTATGTGCTGTCTTTGTGTATTTCCAATTTTACAAGATTATGTGCCTTTGAGCATACTCTAAAATTCAACTATGAGAGAAAAGTTTTCCAGACTTTTTAAGACTTTCAATACCTGTGCAAGCACCCTAGAGGTACTTTCAATCTTGACGCTAACCATCTCCTAGTTGTAGTTTAATTAGATTCTCCTCATCTCTTAGTGAATAAATTTCCCAAAATCTTTTAACTACTCCTTCAATGATGTCATAGCCAAGTAGAATATCAAGCATCAGAGCTGCAGATCCACACTGTCACTCAAACACAAAAACATCCAGTTTATTAGGTGCAGTGAGTCCTGTTATTCTCAGACTGTATAACAATTAAGTGCATGTAGCCAGCGAGACATCACCAATTCATAATATGAGACCTGAAATTCCATGTGAAAGGTTGCTGTCAACTTGGCTTTTTGCAACCGGAAGTGTGACCACGTTTAGATCAGACAAACTGGAGCGAAACAAGGGGTCAATCTGACAGATGTAGACGAGTCGTCGGCATAGCAACTCGTCAAACATAATATCACCAGCACATCCTACTTTATCATCAAGTTACTCTAAATGTATTGATAATAAAATTAACATTTGTTTGGTTGGAAAACTTGAAGCTGGTCAATCATACCGTGAACTAGTAAAACTGGGAATGATGGTCTGCTGATGTTGCCCTCTGCTGGCCTTGAGAAAGATTGCAGATTTAGGACCAATGGAGAGAATATTTAGTCTTTTGAGACGGTACAGATGCTCTACAAAGTATGCGACTGTTACCTTTTGTGAACCCAATAAACTGTGTGCATCATCATACTTGATATTTTGCTTCATGCAGCAGATAAAACCAAGTCAGCAGGCTTTTGTGAACTTCATGCATCAGATCAATCTGAAAATCTTCACTTCAACCACACTGACCTTCGTCTGGTCCTCCAGACGGGCCTTTCAGGCCAAAGAGGGTACAGTAATTTGTCTACCGTTTTTCACACAGAGAATGAGAAGAAGAATAAAAGTGATTCATTGAGTACAACAGACCACTAAAGACAGGACGCATTGACATTTTGTAGCTGTGGTGTTTGAGTTTTTTTTAATGTAAACTCACCTCTAAATTCCCCCTGGCTTTTTTCAGCACTCCATGGGTGAGAGACACTAAATGAATGAAAAATGCAACATTAAAATACAGAAAATGGATGACTTTATTATCTTTTTTTCCCCCCTGGTCCAACCATCAATACATTTTTATCCTAAATACCTGAGTTGACATTTTAAAAGCCAACTCTCTAAAGAGATTCAGCATGGGCTGCAAGGGACTTTACAGTCTGAACATGGAGTGAAATTCTCCCTTTGACCCTTGATCAGGGGCACTGAAGTCATTGAACAGAACCAAAGCTCATTTTGGCAAAAAAAAAAAAAAAAGCATTTCAATTAAAAGTATTTTGTAAACATTTATCAACTAATCCTTTAAAAAATAAACTGTGAAAGTAGAAGATGATCATACGTTGGTCGATGATGACCCTCTCCATTCCTTCTTTAAGTTGGTTGGTGGTTCGGAGGCGTTTCACGGCTCCACTCAGCATCCTCTCCTGCTGGGACAGCCTGCTCTTCAGTCTGGCGATCTCGTTTTTAAGCAGCTCATCCTGAAATGAAGGATAAAGGATCAGGATTCAATTCTGTAGATATTTAATTCAATTAGGCTCCATGTAGGAAGTGTTTGCACTTGTTTACCTGCTGGATGTTGTTGGTGCCATCCCCCACTGTGTCACCAGCTGGCAGAGATACTCTCCACACCAGTTTGAGCAGTCGGCCCGCCTCCTCTAACACTTGCTGCATTGTGTTCATGCTGCCAGACAAACTCTTCAGGTGCTGCTGTTCTATCGCCTAAAAAACACATTAATGCTTAATTGAAATCACAGACAAATTCACATTTACATAAAGAAAAACTAAACTGAACTAAAGTACCTTGTTGTCAGAGCTCTGCTGTTTGAATGTGTGCAGACAATCCTGCAATTGTGTCTCCATGCTACGCGACAGTTTGCGACCCTCGGAGATCTGCTTGCGGAGGGCACTGTAGTCCTCAATCAATGCTAAAATGTGGCGGCCGTTGCGATTGGCCCACATGCGGTGACCCGGCACCAAGCGAGAGGGAGCGCCTGTGATACTCTCACCAGAGCTGCTGCTGACGGACCTGCTGTCCACCTCTGAATGAGTGTGACGTTTTTCCTCTGAAAGATTCAAGCAAACAAACGTAATCTAGATATATAAAACATTCCGGGACAATTCTTAAACACCTCTCTAACTGTGATGAGGTTTGCCTACCGTGGAGGGTGCTAGTGTGTTCATTCTGAGCCTGAAATGTTTGACGGAGTGAATCACCGCCTTCACGACCTGGCGACCTGCCTCCATCATCTAGTACAGATAAAAAGCAACACTGACATCACCAGGCAGATCGCTGTGTGTGTGTGTTTCCATGTCTTCTATACATGTCACACAGGTTAGGGACTTCTGTGTCGTGTGTTTACCGGGGGAGGAAAGCAGGTAGTTGATGTTGATGGTTTCAGAGCGGTTGGATCCTCTGAGCAGCTGCTCCTCCAGTCTCTGCCGCAGTGCCGTGTTGGTCTGAATGCTCCTCTCCAGCTGCAGCCGCAGGTGTCTGATCTCTGACAGCAACTCACCCAGGTCCACTGAACCTGAGCATGGGGTGGGGACGTGATCTTGACTGGCCATGCTGGTTTGTTCTTAGAAGTAAGATGAGAGGAAACATTCTATTAATGTTAGAATATTTCCAGGTGACATGTTTCTGCTGGGTTGTTAGTAAAATGCACTAGTGAGGAGGAAAGTTAGCAAACTAAAAACACCAGCATTCTGAGGATTGCTAGACTGTTTCATAACAGAGTGGCCTGGGAGTGCAGCTTCACTCCTGTCACACAGAGCAATCCTGCAGCCAACTCACAACCAGACAGACAACAGGAAGACTTACATTATGTTCAAAATGCAATCTGCAGTACTTTTAAGGAACAAATCTATTTATGACAATGTCAGCTTCGTGTCATCATCGCCAGTGAAGAGAAACAGTTAACACATTTCATTTAAGTAGTTCCCAACTCACTTTTTTCATTTCACACTAGTTATTTCCTATTTTACTACAATAATGATCCATGCAGTCATATCTGTTACTTTAACTGTCTGAGATTAGACCAACAGAACTTTTATCTTCCTAAAAACTCTAATTAAACCTCTACACAAGCAAAAAGTTGTGATTATGTGGGGTTGAGTCCAAGATTGGAATTAGAAGTCAAGAGGTCAGTTCTCCGTTCCTTATCAACAATAATAAATTACAACATATTTTCTTAATAAATGACAGCAAACCTGCACTGCCTGTGTGTTTCATTGCATCACTCTTCATCTTTTCATACACTTGCAACTCCACTCGCAGTGACTGGAGGAGGTGCTGGGAGTCGCTCAGCTGCTGCCTCTGAAGCTTCACCTCACACTGCAACCTGGAAACATGAATATACCGTCATCTCAATATGCTGCATCATCGAATACAATAATAAACATCGTCACTTCAGTACACAATGTACTGTATGTGTAGAACACATTCAAATATTAGTCTACTGAATATGGTACACAACACCAAACATTTCGGGTGACGAGCAAAGAAAAGGGAGAGGAGAAGATATTTGAGAGTCCTGGTTTCAGGTGTCGACCTCACTCAACTGTGTCAGTAGGACTCATTACCATGGGTCACACACCCTCACTGAGGTATGCACGTGTGTATGTCAGGAATGAGCCTTCACATGACCGACTCCTGTTTCAGACTTGTACTAAAAGTATGGAATAATAATAACCTTAATGACTCATTAGAATGGTAATTAGCCTCTTGGTGTGGTTTTAGGTTCCATGGAAGAGAACCATGATAATAGAATGCGTGCATGATGAGGGAACACTCAGAAACACGTGTTATTCATGCAGTGATGTGTGTGTATGTACCTGTGCAGCTCATCCTTGCTGGAGTGCAGGGACTCCTGCAGCAGTGTGTTTTCTCTGGTGATAACCTCCAGCTTCTCCTGCAATTGGAGGTTTTCCTGCCTCAGAGCTTCACTTTCTTTCCTACTCTGCTCCAGTTTGGCTGTCCGTCTTGTCAGAGTATCCCGTAGCTTCTCGTTCTCCTTCTGCTTGTCTAGAGGGAAAAAGAAATTTTTGACTGTGTAAAACATGAACTGATAAAGTAACACACCAAACAGACTGCCCCAAGAAGACGTGTGTTCCAGTGAAGCAATATGTGTCTTACCTCTGGATGCCAGGTTGAGCTGCTCCTTCAGCGCTTGGTTTTGACCCCAAAGGAATTGTACCTCATTAGCCAGCTGACCCTGCTCCTCATTGCCCTGAATGAAGATGTTGGTGGCTGCTGTACAGGACAAAACACACATACACTCACATACCTGCATCTTGATAACCACAGCACCAGAAAAAGAGAAGAGGACAGCATTAGGTTTGTACCTGGGTCTTTCTCCACCTCAGCTAGTCTTTTCTCCAACTGCTCCCTGAGACGGTCGTTGGTGCAGATACTCTCCTCCAAGCGCTGCCGCAGAGCTCGGATCTCCTGTAGATGCTCTGCTAACAAATCTGACAGAAACATAATAACAGAAGTAAACCAAACAGGCACATTTAGGAGATACAGTAGGACATGGAGACACTTTAAAAACCCAAGTAGTCTAGGTTAAGATTATCTGATATTTAATCTCCAGTAGAGGTCAAGCTAGAAAAACATTTAATCTTGTTTCCCATTACATCAGGCCTTCGCAGCATATTAATGCCCAAGTCTTTCAAAAGTCCTGTCAGAAAAAATAAATAAATAAAGGCATCACAATAACAGATTTTGGAGCTAGCCTCTCAGAAAACCATATATATAAAACCACAGAAAGAAGTTATAACTCAGCTGTTCATGGGCTGAAGTACTAATCACAGTAAGACAAATGAAACGTCAAGTGTAACAGGACATGCCAGATTGTTTTTTAAATCATATGATTATTTGAGAGATATTTCAATGACATGTTTTTAATATGTTTTTTAATAATGGAAAAATTATTTTTTGAATTTTGCTGGTGTCTCTACCAAACAACTATGTTTGTTTTTATCTGGAGAATGTAATTTGTAGGCCAAAGCATCTCCGCAGCGCCACAATACTTCATTTGTGATGGTATATTGAGACACATCTAACCTTCATAAATAATTAGGAGCTCCTGCGATTTCCGAGTTGGGCATATTGCTGCACTGATAAAGTTTCAATTAATTGTGTAACGTCGACGATTGGACGCTCCTTTAATACGTTATGCTGCATGGATTCCCTCATAATAAATCCCTACAATGTGTGAATAGCATGAGAATATAAAAAGCAAAACACAATTTGATAATAGAAGCTGTATAAATGTAATTTTAAAAGCATGCTGCTTCTTAAATAAGCCATTGTTGTCTTAAAGGAGCTACGTTAGTTACTGTTAGCGTGTACTGTATCAATCTGTGCTAAATGACTACCTGAGTTTGTGGTGTGAGGTTGAGCAGAGGCCTTCCCTGGTGAACATGTATCTCTGTCATGTTTCTGTGTATCTGTTGGAGACCCCGATCCATGCTGTCCTTGGCTGTGATCCAGATGATGAGAGTTCGTCTGGGCCATGATTGAGCGGTGCAAGTCCAGCTCACTGCGCAGAGTAGCGTTCAGCACCTCACTGGTCCTCAGCTGCTCCTGCAGTCGCCCATTCTCCCTCTGCAGGCCCTGCATCCTGATGTCTGCGTCCCAATGACCAGACACACCTTCCTCCTGAGCTCCTCCCACAGTTTGGTCAGTAGGGTGGCGCTGGCCTGGACATGTAGAGAGAGACACACAACAGACTTACAGTCACTTTACATCACACTGAACTATAGCTGGAATAGGTAAACCAGATTATCATCCACTGCTGTAGCCTCCCAACTAAAAATGTAGCTACAAAAACAGATGAACCACACTAGGATTCAACAAGTTAGGAAACCATACAGTGTTGCCCAATCAGAGAAATATGAGTTAGGGTCTCCAAGGACCCTCTCACATGTCCGCATGCCTCACTGGGCTCTTGTCACTATCTCTTTCCAGGAGAAACAATTTGCAGAATGAACTCGAGAGCAGCCACTGAATAATGCAACTTTAAGTGGCAGTGGATGGAAACTGGACCCCTGCCCTGCCCTTGGCCGGCAGGCTTTGTCTCATGGGACGCTTCACTGCAACAGAATGGATCTGAGTGGAAAAGAAGAGCCATTACAGGCTGCAACTAGACAAAACTTTAGGTAATCTCAATGAAATACCCCCTGGGATGGGAAACTGAGAAAAATATGTACTTTTAATGGAGTAAACTGAGATAATCCCAGAGTGGTTGAAAATGATCTGGCTGCCCTCTTGGACCTGTCACTTGTGATGTCCAAGGCATTGATCCAATCTAGTCACTTACCATATGACTGATTGCCACCTTGTGCGGCAAGGCTGCTGTGACAGGAGGAGGTTGTCCTGTCTGAGTGGTACAGGTCTGAGTGAGAGCTGTGGTGGCTACTGGGACTCTGGCCTCTGATCTGGCTCTGTAGGCTCTGAATGAGACGGTTCTTCTCCTGGAGCTCTTTAGCCAACCTGAGAGAAGCAGGAGGAGAAGAGGAGGATTTCACCTTGTTAATACCAGTGGAAGTGGAATCAGTCCACCAGAACACTCAGCTAATGAATTTTAACTGTCACACAGTGTTGGGAAGAAAGCAGCTCAGAAAACAACCCCAAACCCCAAAAGAGAGACTACTTAAGACTGACTAAACAGAGAGCTCTGACCCTGGCGGAAACATAAGAGTTGGAGAGAGCCAGAAGAATTCACGGCAAACGTCACACTGTCAGTCCCACTCACAGGTCCAACTGCTCCCTGGTGCATTCAGCCAGGGTGAGATTTTGTTGGACAAGGAAGCTGATGTGCTGTTGCAACAGCTCTCTCTCGCCCTCTAGCTCCACACGCAGATTATTAATCTCCAGCTGGATTGCAGCAGGGCTGTCAGGAAGATCCTTCACACTCCCCTGGGACTCCTGATGAAGTGCCCCATGACTGCCAATGTCAGCAGCCACTTCACTTTCTGTCTCTGTGTTTCTGTGTTATTAGCCATTACACAGTATTATAAAATGAGTAATGAGACAAGAATATGTTACTAATGTGTCATATAACATCAAGCACAAAGTTATTGTATTTTTTAAACTTTCACAAAGCAGTTCTAATATGGGAAACTGCATTTGAGGGTCTGATAATTAACCAGTGATGTAATTATGGCTTTATATGAAGACTGTTCAAATATTTAGTGCTTTTGCATATGACCTTATAGAATTTACATTAACCTGGGGCTGGATAACGGTAAGGATCTCACTATACAATACATATCATGATAAATGGGTGACAAATATTGATAAAGGATTATGGGAAAAATAAGAAGCCGTAATTGCCTGTTTATGGGGGTATGGGGGACTCTTGTCTGTTGTTAGTGACCCAGTTAGCAGCAATGCAACCTCAGTGTTTTGGTTGACATACAGACAAAATTAGGTCAACAGCAGGACGCTATTCAAAACCAATGATACAGACACAGCCCAGGGTCATAAGGCAACTGGCTGGCAGGAGGCGTGGAATGCCTTTAAAAGGGTCATGAGACAAATATCACAACAGCTCAACTAATGACCCTGAAATCTCAATCAGCGAAAGGGTATGACTCCAGAATCATGAGACACAATGGTGGTAAATACTACACTAATTAATCAAATTACACTACGGATGAAGAAATGGGGTGTTGCTCTCCCAGCACTGACAGAATTTTTTTTAGTGGGCTCAAGCCCCACAAGACTAAACTCATGCTGAAAGTATTAGTTGCACTTGCTGTTAATATACTACAGAATAAAAAAAAACTATTACCATCCTCAAATTGGTTTTAAAATAACATATACATTATTTATTTGTTCTGCATAAATGCTTCCTGTCAGATGCATTCCCCACGTTATTAAACAGTTTTTTTCATCCTTATGACCAGCATTATCAAAGGTTGAGATGTACCTGCGGGAGAGTTCCAGAGCCGCCACGTCTTCATTATCCAGATGAGAGTCTCCTAGCAGACAGAGGACAAAACACTGTCAAGGACCTGTCTCTAATGATCAGTTATGACTGGCTGCTCTTTTGTGTTCACATCTCTCTGTTGGTGCTTACTACACTCTCTGTAAATGCACTGAGACAATGCTGCACCACAGGTCAGTACTATTCACTCAAACAACTGTTTTCTTGACAGTATTAAGTATCATTCTGTTCATGTATGTTTTTGCTAGTTATGCATTTTCAGGCACAGAAGCAAGAAATCAAGTGCAAATCCAATCAAAGCAGCAGCTACCTTTGTCCAGTCGTCCCTCCAGTCGGTCCAAAATACTCAGGCTCTTGTCCAGCTGTCCTCTAACCACCTCCCCCATGTAGTAGTCGACTTCACTTCCCTGCATAAGCTCCTGGAAGGCCTTGTTCAGCTCCTCCAGTTGCCGTCGCTGCAGGGCTCCCAGCCTCCGGCTCTCCTTGATCTGCTGCCTCAGTTGTGACAGCTCTCTCGCCTGGGATTGCACCAGAGAGTCCAGCCTGTGGACGAGACAGAATGAGGGTGAGTGGGAGGGAAAACACCAGCACGAGGACAGATTTTAAAAATGACAACTCAGTGTAAAAACAGAATATTGATCACGTGTTCAAAAAATAATGTTGACCTGGCTGGTGATGCGGAGCGGCTGCGAGCCTGCTGTAGCTGATCACTCATGCTTCTGTTCAGCAGCGTCTCGCTTTCCAACTCCATCTTTACATAGCCGCTTTTACTCTTCATTGCCTGTGTTTCTCCCTCCTCTTTCTCTCTTAACTGTCCACTACTGTAACGCCTATCATGGGTGAAGTCCTCTTTCTGGGTTCCCTCTTGATTCCTAATGACTGACAAGTCAAAGTTGTTGGCAACTGCATCGACCGAGTGGGAGCTCCGACGCAGAAGATTTTGCATCTGGAGAATGAGTTTGGTCTGGCTTTCCAGCTGGACCTTCAGCTCCCTGACTTGTGTCTGCAGCTGGAGAGGGTCCTCAGACATGCCGTAGTCCTCAAAGGCCTGGGGGCTTTTCAGACTGGCCTGAAGACAGACAGTAGCATCAATCTACTTTGGGTATAAACAATTATACAGTAGCAAGAAAAGTGACTTGACATTAAATTGAATACCTTGGCAGAGCTGAGAGCTGGGGAACTGGGGTATGTGGTGCTGGAGGTCGAGTCCAGGTTTTCAGTAGAGGAATAGCTGGCCTGCTCATGTTTTAACAGTGAAGGCAGACTAGAGGCACTACAACTAGGATTCACAGCAACGTCCTGGTCTGGAAACATGGAGGGAAGGGGGTCAGAGGAAGAATAAAATAGTGATCAAGAATATTACAAGTTGTGACAATACTGTGTGAGGCAATAAATCCTTTGAGATGCAGCTCAACAGGAACAGTAACATCAGGAAAGCAGTGAAATGTTATTCGGTGCTGGAAAGACATTCCCAAACCTCATAGTGGTAACATGCAAGAATTCATCAGTGCAGAACATTGCATGGCATTAAAATGTGGGACTAGTGCCAAAGACCAGAACAGACGCTGTGCAGTTATTACACCCAAACAGAAGACAGAGACAGTTGTCTTTTTTCACTCCTCATGCAGATATAGAAGAGAATCCATCCACCATATGTGAGATTAGTGTCTACTCAATAGACAGACATGCAAGGTCTGTCTAGAAGCCTTCTACCTGTGCTACTGCTCTCTTCCCTATCGTTCTCACTCTTTCCACTGGTTTCGTAACCCAGGTCTTGCAAATCCACCTGCACGCCTTTGTCATCCTGCTCCAGAGCTGGCAGTGGAGGCAACATAGGTTGTTAGATAGAAACTTTATCGCGTGCAGAATCATGTCTCTGTACTTCATCATGTTCCTTACAATGTGGATTAAATCTAAATGTACACATGCAGCCTTTAAAATTTTGCTTTTAATTTCTCAACTTTTGATACAAATCAATCATAATATTGAAATAATTTGAGCACACAACAGTACATAACCAGAGCAGGTCAGATGCGGTGTGTGTACCTTTCTGTGAAGGTTTAGGAGATGGTGTCTTGATAATGACGGATTGAGCAGTTGCCAGTTTCTCCTCAAGGCTTTTACACGCTTTTTTCTTCTCCCTCAGTGCCTTATGTAGAGTCTCCAGCTGGACCTGAACACTTGGCGGTAATCCTTTGGAATCCAGCACTGTTGTGTGGAATTCACTTTCCTCTTTACTTCGCCTTTCCTCTTGAAGGGAGGTCTGGAGTTCAGAAATTCTCTGAGAGTGATCACTGAGGACCTTGCAGAGGAGACAGAGATTGCGATGGAGCTCTTGAGGTTTCTTCATTCCAGCTGAAGCAGCAAACTGATTGCTGCTGGATTTGGCGGTAGACTGCAGTGATTCTGTCAAGCTGCTCAGTTCATCCCTTTGTTGCAGTGCTTTCTGGAGTTTATCTAAGTGCATCTGTAGGTCAGAGCTGGAATGTAATGATCTGCCAGGAGCCAAGGAGCTCGTATTTTTACAAAGTGCTGTCAGAGAGGCAATAGCAGACTCGGCTGAATTAAGGCAGTTCACTAGAACTTTGGTCATCTCCTGATTTAGACTGACATTATCAAAAGTTCCCATTGCTCCGAGGTGTTGCTTTGACTCTTTCTCTCCATGTGAGAATGCTGCCATTATTTGCCATGAATTGGTGCCATCCTGGCCAGCACCATTGTTGGCGGTCACCAACCTTTCCTGCAGCTCTGCATTCAGTCTATTCTGCTCCAAAAGTGCTTCCTGCAAAGAACCTGCATGTTGCTGCAGCTGATGCTTAGAATCCTCAGTACCTCCTAAGACATATCTTGAGCTTTGCTTGTTTGAAGGTTCATTTCCCTGCTGTACCACTGTCCTGATCTTCAAGCATAAATCATTCGCTTCTGGATGCTTTTCTTGGCTACCACAGGAGGAAATGATTTTCTCTGCCACATTCAGAAGATCTATAAGCTTGTAGTTGAGATCCTCCTTCTCCTCTAGGTCTTTCTGTAGCTCAGTGTACTTGCTGTGGCAGGCAGCTTCTGAGGCCGCAGAAGCAGTACCTGTACCTGTACCTGAACTAGAATGTGATCCAAAAGCACCCTGGTTGTCCAGACTGCAGGCCGTCAGGTATGCAATGGTAGATTCTGCAGCTTCTAAGGCCTCGAGGTACTGGCAATTAAGCCGTTCCTTTTCCTTGAGCTGAGCATGGAGATCTTCCCAATCAGCCAATTTCTCATTAAGCTTGTTGATCAATGCCTCTTTCTCCTGACACTCCTGGTGGAGGAGCTCCAGCTGAGGAACCAAAGCAGCATTGGCCTGAGTATGCTCCTGTGTCTGTGTGAGTTCTGAGCTCATGTCGGATCCAACTGGACTGTTGCTACACTGAACAGGTCGGAGGGTGGAAGATGGGGAAGAGCTTTGCTGTAATGGCACCAGGGAGTCAGTGTCTACATACAAACGCTGGTGAGAATTGTGGCCATCATCAAAACGCAGACGTTGAAGTGCATCAGTTTTTATATGATCAGAGCCATGTTCTGACTTTGAGCTCACAGGCTGCATGTTGCAAGTTTCCACTCTTAGCTTCACTGGGACAGGCAGGCGAGATTTGACACAAGCCTGCAATTGAAACAAGTAGAAGAGGTATAGAAAATCACGACAGTGTTTTATACAAGAAGCAATTGGTGTTGCTTTACACTTACTCTCTGCTTTGCAACATGCTGCTTTGTAATCTTGCTCTGTGGCTGTCCTTTCGCTTGCAGAGTCTCACTTAGCTCTTTTGTGACAGGGGTCTCCCCATATGACACCACGTTAGAGCTTTTCTCTCCTTTGTCCTTTGACAGTACAATGACCTTGGCTTCACTCTTTGCGTCAGTCTGCAGTCTTTCCATACTCTGTCTCAATTCAGCTTGTCCATCACTGTTGTTCCCAGAGGCATCTGTGCTCTCCTTCTCTTTACATTCAGTGGATGTTTGTTCTTTAAGCAGACCCCGCAGCTCCACATTTTCTAATCTTAATCTGCACAGCTCTTCTCTGTAATACAGAAAACTTTGATGGGTTACAAGTTAGGAAAGTGACTCCTTATTGTGTATATTTACGGTGAAAACTAGGAAGGAAGTTGACTACTAAAGAAAAGACCCACCTAAGTTGTGGGAGTGATGTGGCACCACAATCAGTAAGGAGGGATTTAAGTGCTGTTACATCTCTCCTCCTTTCCACTGAATCTCTGTCTCCAGTGTCCAAGGAGTTGTTCCCAGACTGAGCATGCTCCCTGCTATGGCTAAGGCCGCTGTCAATACTCTCATCATCCAACTGATTTCCAGAAAAAAAAAGATGGTTTAGAAATAAAGTAACTCTGAGCACTATCCCCCATATTACAAAAACATTTTGGCCAAGAAAAGTTCAAGTATACCATACCTGATTGTTGTCTATCTGACTTTCTTTATCTCGAAGAGGATGACGCTTCTTGTCCACTGAGGCTTCTGCGCCCTGTGTCTTCTCTAGCTGCTAGAGTAATGGGATGGGAGGCGAGTATGACATACATGGCTGGTAAACAAAAATCTAATGAGGAAACAGAATCCATAAAACACTGCACAGCAAAAGCAGAATGGCATGACGTGTCTAATGTGGCATGGCAAAGAAAGACCATTTCATGGGACACAGAGATAAAAAACAGGGATTTGTTAGGAAAGGTGAAGGGTAGGTTGAGAGGATATTTCTACTTTAGGAAGGAAACACTTGTTAAGAGGATTGAGACAGTAATAAAGAGTAAAGAGGTATTAGTAATAGTCTTGACAGAATAGAGGTTAAGATGTAGGTTCAAGGTTAGAAGGAGCTAATAAAAGGTGGATGTTAGACAATGACTCAAGAAATGACTAATAACAAAAAAGTTTTCTTTGGTTGTAAGGTTAAAGAAGGAAAACACTGATTGCCACAACTTTCAAACACAACTTCCTCCATTTGCAGTGGTTGTTCATGGTCTAACCTGTTTCAAAGAGTTACTGCTGGCCAGGTTTTGGTCTCCTCTATCGAAAGCATCATGGTCTGACTTCTCAAGTTGTGACAGTCGGCTTTGCAGGTCATTGTTTAATGTCTGCAGTCTGTTGACACAATCCTGCAGCTCTTGCACCTACGCCGAGAGGGAAAAACGTTAATCCATTTATATGACAGTCTTCCTGTCTTCCAACTAAATACAGTAACACAAAATGTTGATAACCTTAAGTGGTCATATAATCATAAGGGAAAGACAACACTATTTACCAATTTTTAATGTCTGCGAAATATCTGGAAATAGCTCACCTTTTGTTTGAGCTCCTGCACAGAGAGTTGGGACAAGCTGTCATCCCCCCCCTCTCCTAAACAGATGCTCATGTATGATGTCTGATCTCCAATGAAACTCAAAGTGTCACCTGAAGAAAAACAACATGCTTTCAAAACTCTTTATTATGTTGGATAATACCACATTACATCACAGGCATCTTTCTTGATCTTACCACCATCATTGGCTCCACCAACTCCTCCTCCGCGATTCTGGATTGCCCCTAAGCGAGCCTGCAGAGAGGCATTCCAGCGCTGGGCATCTTCCAGCTGATGCCTCATACTCTCTAGTTCCTTGGGATCAACTAGATCCATACCTGGACAAAGACACTGAAGGTTACAAGCTGCAGTGTCCCTGGTGTGACAAGAAACTATATTCCTGTATAGTTAGCATGGAGGTACATTAGAATGTTTTAAAACGCAATCACGTGTTATGTAAAAGCTCTGGTGAGATATTTTATACTGCAATAGTTACAAAACAACAATATCTCCTGCAAGCCCATACAAATATGACGCCAAAGATTTTATGTCACCGACTCACTGCAGCTTTGAAAACCTAAGACACCCAATCAAAATTTCACAATTCACTGGTGACGGAAAAAGCTTTAAAAATGTAACATTTTGAAAATGCACATTTTAAATGATTTAAATGAAGAAAAATTAAAACTATTTTATTGCTGCACTCAAGTGAATTAAAATGTTAATTTATTATGTTATTTATTATGTCTATTTTTGAATTATATCTTTTTGTGTACTTTGGAGGCCTTTTGGAATGAAATGAGTAAATATAAAGAGTAACAGTTGGCTACATCCATATTGCCTCAATGCGAGTGTGAGCTCTGTGCCTGTTATTTACAGTTGACCTATTTAAACACCTGGCTCTCTGTAGGCTGCAATCAGAAATGAGGATGCACTTGATATGCTCACAGATAGATGTGTGCAGACATTTACTACCACCCGAGTGTTAAGTGACACTTTGTATCAGTATTATGGCTCTATGGTGATGTCACACCATGTCTAAAAGCACAAGCTTATCTGAAATAAATTCATCATGTAATGTGACTTGATGATTAGAATTTTTTATATTACAATCCAGCTTTGGGGAGCTACTCTGTGATTCTGTATTTCATTCCTGCATGAGACAGTAAAATAACCTTTTATACCTTGCTTTAAGTTGTTATATAATGTGATTACCTCTAATTCATGAGACAGATGGACAGATGGTTGGATTAATAACCCGGGGGTGTTAGTGACAACAACAACCAAAAGTTTTAATGGAAGTCAAAACAAGCATGAAGGACATTGTGAGGGAGAAAGAAAATGACGTGCCAGCAATAGACTTTATTCACATGTTTAAACAAAGGACAGACATTGACAGACAGTTTGGATGGGTATGAAACAATGACATTTGAAGAGCGCCATTCAACATGTAGATAAGCAGGCGATGATGGAAAAAAAAAACAGAACAGAAGGAGAACAGAGATGATGACAGGAGGGAGCAGGTTCATGGATGAAGAGGGATGCGAGTTTGTCAGCAAAAGATGTTACAGAAGTAAACACATTGGACAAAGACATGACAGGTGTTACATGTTTGTGTTTCCCTAATGATAATGACTTCCCCCTGAGCTAGTACCAACCAAACCCATCATCATCATCATCATCATCATCATCATGCACAATCTAGTGTGTTTGCACTGCACCTTCTTTGAGTTTGGCTCTGTCTATCTCTCTTTCCAAGTCGTCCCTTAGCTCCTCATTAGTTTTGATGTTGTCCTCAAGCTGCTGCCTAAGAAGCTGCACTGCTGTCAGTTCCAGCTGCAGAGCATGGAGACGTTGGGCACTGCAAAACACATTGGTACACAGGAAAAAAAAACTTAATTGATCAAATGTATGAAGCTAATCTAACTAATCTTTTCCTTTTCACTAATTTGAAGTGATGACAGCCAAGGTTTTTATTGCTTCTCTACCTGTCCTGCTCCTTTACGGTCCTGACCAGACTGGAGTAAAGCTGCTGTTCGGCTCTCAGGGCTTTGTTCAGAGCATCATGCTCCTGCTGCAAAGCTATAAGACTGGGCAAAGTCTGCAGGAGGAAAAGAAATTTGGAGGGTGGTGGTCTTAATCCCAGATCAATAAATCTGCTATATGTGGTCTTTTTTCTATTTCGCTGAACAGAAAAGTGGGGTTTTAGTTTACTTCTTGCTGGCTGTCTCCGCCAATCATGGTTCTCTCCCTCTGAGGCAGCCCAGGGAGTGATCGATCCGTGCCAATGATCTGATCTTGGGTATAATCAGTCTGACTGTCCCTTCTCTGACCGAGGCGTTGGTGAAGAACCTGCTCAGAGACATAAACAAAACACAAGAGCTCATGCTACTGGACAAGAGACCACTGAGTTCAAGTGCAGTCAGAAGAAAATCTTCTTATCCAAAGCTGGTGTGTGTCTGTCAAGAGTCTGATCTGAAGAGAGGAATCCTTACCTGGATAATCTCATCCTTAGTCTTCAGTGTGGCGGTCAGAGATTCAATATTAACGGCCTGACCTTTATTGCGACCCTCCAGCTCTGATAACAATGACTGTAACTCAACCAAGGACATCTGAAAATTAAGAAAATAATGAAGGGGGTGACAAAAAGGACAATTTATATAACTCTTGGTGGAACTCAAGTTTTGCACTAATCTTACTGTTTACAAAAAGGCACCTAAATTTATGATAATACATGTTTTTATACTGCTTGAACATCGTGTGTTATATTGTCTTTCTATTGTATCATACTATTTGTTTTGTGTGTTCTTACTGTCATGAGGAGCTGCTAAAACTGATTTTCGCAGTTAATGTGGGCGACAATGTTGACAGTGACAATAAAGGATTGGATTCAACTCAGTTCAATTAGTGTCCATATTTCCAGACAAATGCTTAAAATAAACAGACCTTCAGTTCATTCTCTGTCTTCAGCACTTTGTTCAATGCCTCAGTTTTCTGTGAAAGCTCTTTCTTCAGAATTTCAAATGTTTTCTTGGAGAAAGATATGTTCTCCACATTTTCTTCACTGTTCCTCCTGGACAGCTCCGCTTCAGTGCAGAAAAAAAGATTAAACATGAGACCGACATATACTCTGACTTATAAATATCCAGAGAGAGGGTTTAAATGTCTCACCGTCCCTCTCCTCTAACTTCTCCTGCATGATCTGGATAGTCTGTCTGAGCTCCAACATGTGCGCTGGCTCCTCCTTCTGCTTCATCTCTGATAGAATATGGTCCCTTTCCTGGCCCCGCTGAAGGAGCTTCTGCAAAATAGCAAAAACAACAAGTAAGCAAACTTAATCATATACATAGGGACTGTCCATCATCATATATCAATAGCTGTAGCCATAGCATCACCAGGTACTGTATAAAACAGTAGCGATGAAGACATTTGGAGCTGAGTTAAACCGATACCAATGACTTGTTTAATTTTTTTTTTTCCATGCCAGAATTTAGGCACCCGATACCGACAGTTTTTCTAAATAATCTCAGCTGCTGGTGGCATGACTTGTTCATTCTATTTCAAAATAAATTAGCTCTTCACACATTTTGATTCATCTTCATAAATATCAACAAAACTTGCAAAGCTCCTTTGAGAGGGGAAACTGATGTCATTCAGCTATGCTGAGTGGGTACCAGCTGGTCGATAATAGTCTCCTTGGGAGTTCCGGTTTCTTGTTAGGCTCCTAAGTCAACAAACTTTACAGCTGGGTGACTCTGGGTTATCTCAGGGGACCTTACATTGATGAGGCTGTCTTTCTCAGCAAGCAGTGCTCTGAGCTCTGTGGTTTCCAAACTAGCCTCTTGGGCTGTTGTGGAACTTTGCTTCTCTACAGCTGAAAGCTGCTGCTGTCTGTCAGACAGTTGCCTCCTCAGTTCCTGAATCTCGTGAGTGCGCTCCGACAACATGCGGTTGTAGTGCTCTGCAGACTCCTGTGAAGTATAAAAAAGAAAGGTAATGCAAAGCTAAGGGTGACAAAAATCAGTGTACATTTTAACATATTATGTAAATTTAGTTGAAAATGTCTGGACAATTATTTGTTAACCTTGAGGAGTTGGTCCTTGCTACTAATTGTAGCCAGCAGCTCTTCTACAGCACTCTCATTGTCAGCAACAAGCCTTTCTCTTGCCTTCACAGCCTCAGCCAACATGGCCTCTGTGACCTTTAACCTCTGGCCCATCTGCTCAGCAAGGTCAGAAGCATGAGTCTTTGACTGGCTCAGCAGTGAATTTGCCATTTCCTAAAACAAAGGTTCACACCATTAGAGTAGAAATTAGTCTTAGAAGTTGTGTACAAGAAGCATAAAAGCTCCAGGTCACAACGGTAAAAGAAACAGAGTTAAGGTGATTTTTCTGTAAACTAACCTCCATATCCTTCGTCTTGTTGCTCAGTGAGAGCTGTAACTGACTGATGATGGAGTCCTTCTCCCTCAGTGATCTGTTCAGGTTGTCCTCTACATCTTGCTTGGCTCTTTGGAGGTTCTTCAGTGTGTTTGCAAGATGCTGCAGCTCTACATCCTTCTCCTTAATCAGGCTGTCAAAACTCTGGAAGGAGAAAAATGCACAGAGAAATACATCAAAGTAGCTGTTTGAAACATCTCAGTTGCAGGAAAGGGATAATTACTGGCATCAGGCTTCATTCTCTTTCTTTAAATTAAAGGGTTTTTAACATTAAACATGGAAATAGTTACTCACATTGATGGTTTCCTCATTGTGAGAGAGCAAGTTATTGAGCCTATCCAGGTCTCTCTCCTTTTCCCTGAGAGACAGCTGCAGCTGATGTATCTCATTGTCTTTCTCCTCAATGGCAGCAAACTTCTCATCCAACGCTCGCTGATAGAGAGAACAGTTAAGAGTGTCAGACTCAAATTAGATTTAACTTGCTGAGAAGATTACACAGAGGAAACAGCCACCTCCAAGGCTTTCTCCTTTTCCTTCAGTCTTTGCCGCAACTTAGAGAGCACAGTGTCATTTCCTTCTGGACTTCTGCTTCGCTCAAAGTCTCTGACCCTATTTAAGTATTCCTGAACATAGAGAAAAGAGATATTACTTCATTTAAAAACAAATATTGATCCCAAAAACAGGTTCTATCTCAAGCTCCAAACTACATATTCATTTTCAGTTTTGTTGTGTAACCTGCAACTGTTGCTCTTTATCAGCCAGCGTGGATGTGAGCCGCTGGATGGTGACCTCATAGGACTGCATTTTTCTTTTGGTCTGGTCATTCAGCTCCTGGTATTGCTGCTCTAGAGAACTCTCCCTGTCCCTGATTTCACCAGTCATCTTTTTGAGCTGATTGTTCAAATCCTGAGGAAAAGCACATTTAAAATTTAAATAAAAGCCAATATATGAATGAGAAAATAAAACACAAAAGAGAATTTGGAGTGGCTGATGGCTTCTTCTGGACACTAAAACCAATTAGTCATGATCAGTTATTCATTTGACAGCCACAGTCCAGTTCTCTTACATTTAGAGCTTTGTCTCCTTTCTTCTTCTGCTGTTGCAGGTCTTCTAGTTCCACCTCTAGCTGGTCCTTTGCTTGCTGCAAGTCAGCCAGCTCCTGCTCCTTTCTGTCCAGGGCACGCTGTAGCTTTTGGGCTTCGAGCACCTTGGCATGGTGTTCCCCTTGGAGTTGGGCCAGCTCTGTTTGCTTCGCCATCAATAAATTTTGATGCTCCTCTGCTCCCTGAGGGAGAGAGGCAATATATTTATCTTTTCAATGAGTACTATGTGTACTGAAATCTAAAAAGGTTTGTTTTAGCATCAATATTGTCATGAATGTTTACTTCTTTATAAAAAGTGCACGACTTGCCTGGTATTTCTGCAGCTGAGCTTTGTGTGCTGTCTCTCTAGCTTTGGCCAGAGCGTCATCCCTGTCCTCAATCTCATGACACAACTCTGTAATCTGTGCAAAAAGAAAAATAGACATGTTAAAGTTAGAACACAACATACTAAAATGGAACAACTGTAAAAAAGAAAAATGTGTCATAATCCCACCTCTTTTTCCTTTTCTTTCAGGACCTGAGTGAGCCCCTGGATTGTTTTGTCTCGCTTTAGGGCATTTTTCTTTTCAGAATTGAGTTCATTTTCTTTTTCTTCCAACTTCCCTGACAGGGTCTGTTCGCATAAAGATGTGATTTAATACAAAGACTTGAATGCAGAAACCTCTCAGTCAAAATGAAAAATACTTAACAGACAGAATTTTGACTTCCACATACCTTTTTTTGACTCTGCGATTCTTCCAAGGTCTTTGTCAAGTTCTCACTGGTGCTTTTTATCTGGGTGAGCTCTTCATTCAGCTGTTTATTGACAGACTCTAATTGACCAACTTTGTTCTTCTTTTCAGCAAACCCAGGAAATAAAATCAACAGAGAAACAATGTATTAACACAAGCAAGTATGATTAGCAGTAAAGCTGTTGTCTGTCACAGCCTATTGTTACTTGTGCTACAGTTGTTTGCTCAGCTGGAACTACTGAAATGAACTACCTCCATTCTGACAGGGGTATATTCATCATCAAATTCTTCTGTAAGTTCTTGTAGTGACTTCAGTTCTGCCTCTTTGTGTCTACGCTTGTTAGGGGGGTTGAAATGGCCAGCACTTGACCTCTTCAGTACAGGGATGTGGCTCCCTGAAGGGGCAGAGATTTTCTGGTTGGAGATGCAACGCAAGAGTTGGATCAGATCAGAGATAACAGAAGGCTGACTTGAAGAATTGTGGAGCAGTGCTCTGGCCTGAGCCTTTCCTCCTGAGTCATCCGTAGCACCACGTCTGGCAACAAGCTCCTTGGCCTCTCTGATTTTTAGTTTTGGTGGAGGGTCTGAAGGAGTCTCTGAGGCAAAATCTCTATTTAGAGACTGCAGGGATGTAGAGCGATCTTTGAATCCAAGTCTAGGCAATGTGCCCTTATGCAGGACCAGATCAAGGTACATACTCTGTGAAGAGTGACGTGTACCACGAAGACCAGAGCTTTTCACAGAGCCATCAAGTCCTGCAGCTGATCCCAGCCTGCTGCTCCTGTGGCCTGAACGCCCTGGAATCACACCTTTACTAACAATTCTATCCAGACTCACACACCTTCTCATACGGTTCTTTGAGGGACTACCGCCACTGTCCCTGAACCACTGTCCTTCAGAAGCCAGATGACAAACAGCTTCATCATCAAAAGCAGATGACCTGAGGAGTGGAGCCTTTGGGCGAGCATTTTCCTCATAACTCTTTACTCTTGGGTTGTTTTTGTTGTAGATGTGAACGATGCACTGGATCAGGTGGTCTTTCTCCGCTTGCAGCTTCTGAATCTTTTTATTGTATTCATCCTGCAGCTGAGTGATGTTAATATCACACTGTATTACCTTCTCCAACTGGAAGACACATTTCCCACACAGAAACTCTCCACGACCATCCCGAGTCACCTCCCAGCCCAGTACATGGGACAGGATTATTTGTAGCTTCCTCTTTGCTGCTGAGCTGAATATCCAGCGACACTGGCTTCCCACCAGACGAACACCACAGATACGACATAGGTCCCTCATGGCAGCCCAGATCTTCAGATTCCAGATTCATCCACTTCAAATAAGTCAACTGATATAAAATCTCTCAATTGATCAAATGGTTCCCCACCTGCCAGCCATGAAACAGCGATCTATCATTTTCTCTCACTGCATCACAGCGAAGGAGGGAGGAGAATGAATGAGTACAGGGCAGTGTAAGCCCTAAGCCTTTCATAATCCCTGCTTCTGGCTCCATTCCACTCTCTCCCCGACACATTTCATCAGGTCCAATCCTCTAGGACGGCTGTGGCACTCTATGCTGTGGCCAAAGCCAAATCATCTCTAGAAAACCTCCTCCCAGATGCCCGGATAAAAATATTAGGTATAAAAAAAAAAAATCAGGACCCATGTCAATGCCTCTCGAGGGGAACAGTGATGATGATGATAATAGCCAATGGCACCTATGGAGTCCACCCTGCCTGGAAGTACATTTGAATTCTGCTTTAAGATTAGAAGAGGTTTCTCTAGCAATCATTCCTGTCACCTAATATATTACTACTCTTTCCAAAAGAGGACACTGGAAGGATCCCAGTTACACAAACTTTACCAATCCTAATCAAAATCCTTGTAGGAAGATATTTACTCTTATCTGACGTATATCTACAGGTTACAGTGTTTTTCCATTTAATAAAGAATGGATGACCAGAAATAACTTGACAGAGCTGTTTCCACACAGCCTTGTAATCCAGTCTTAACACTGTAAACCAACTACCAGCGCCAAGACCGGACGAGGAACCGCAAACATAGCTGTCTACTTTGAAGGTCCACCCAGGATAATGCTTTAATGGCCAATAAAAAACAGCATGGAGTTTTCAATATTCCATGAGCATTAATAGAGGTGTACATCTATCAACAAATAAAACATTACTATATTAGAAACAGTATTTAGTTGTAAACCCAGAGAATGTAAAAACATGTACTTGGTAGAAAACAGAATATCTAGGCTGTCCCTTAATCACTGACGATTCCAATCATTTTCACCCTGAATTGACTGGTTTTGTCAGTTGCATCATAGCCTTTTTTTGGCCACAGTATTAGAAGCAGGATGATGACATCACAGGCTTTTAACTTTTAAAAAGCTACATTACAGCTCACAATTTTTTGTCTGACTGTGGTGATGAACAAAGGAAATAAATAATGAGTGAGACTCAAAATTATAACGTGGCACAGAGGATCTGTCGGTCAGCTGCAATTTTGTAAAGCACTGCGACATGTGCACGCAAAAAGATTTTTTTTTTTTTAAAAAAAGGTAATAATTTATATGAGCCAATGCATTCTAATATCACTGTCTGATGTTACATCAGAATCAAACCAAATTACTTGTATAAAAAAGGTCTTACTGAAGGTAATTATTAATTTCAGACTCTGGACTTCATTGATATTGAGAAGAGCAGCCTTGCCTACCTGTAGTTCAAACAGTACTCACTGGAGGAAACAACTAACCAGAGGAGAGTTGGCCATGTTTGTTTATATGCAGCTACTACTTTCTAATCACATTACACATTTGTTAATGATCTGCACTGTTGAGAAATCCCATGCTGTGATGTTACAATGGATGGATGAATTAATTTACTTTGGTTCAGGCTAGAGTCTTACAACAAACTTACTTTACCTTACAATAAACAGGATTACAATTTAATAATTTGGAAGAAAGGGACAGTGACTGACATAAATGGTCTGCAATGGGCAAAACAACAGATTTGAAAAAAATGGATTGTTGAAAATATTACAAGCAAAGCAGTCAGCCAGAAGTGATTGTCATTATGTAGTAGGTTTATGGTGTATCACACAAAGACAAATATATGTATATTTTTAGAGCACCAACCTGCTGGTCCAATTGCATTTTGTCCCTCTCTCTATGTAACTCATCCCTCAGTGCCTAAGAAACACAAAGATAATTGTATAAAAAAATTAGTGCAGCCCAGGATTGATTGAGCTCATGGGATGCACAGAATGGAAAATTCTACACCGGTATTAATTGGGGCTGGGATATTAACAAAGAATGAATCAAAACTGACACGGGAAACCCCTAATTACTTTCTCTTGCACATGCCAATAAATTCACAAAATACTTTATCTAATACACACATTTGTAAACACATTCTACATTTTCACCAATATGTCAAAATCATACCTCAAGTTCCTGATCTTTTTTGAATATGAGATCTGACAGATGTTTTACACAGTCAGATGTTGGTGCATCAGTCTCTTGGTCTCTGCAACTCCTCTGATGGGTTGCAGCTTCCTGGTTCTTCAAAGTCAGCTTGAGCTGTTCGATGATACTGGAGTGAAAAAAGGAAACTCTTAAGATTGTTGTACAGAAAATTCAATGTTGTCTGTATATCATCAAAGTTGATTTCTCATGTGCCTACTTGTCTTTATCCTGCAGGGCCAGCTGCAGGTCATGGACGGGGTTGGAGAATGGGGTGATGCTGCCAGGTAGACCCAGGGCTTGGAGCTGCTTCTCTACGTTAATATTCTTAATCTTCTCCTGCTCTGCAATGGCTGCCATCTTTTTAACCTCATCATCTGCTGTTTGTAGACACTGACACGAGGCAAAAAGACCAAATGAGACTAATGACTTTCATCACAGATTTCTTTGATGTTACTGTCCAGCAACACAGGTATACATGACCATAGTGATACAGGATAACTGAGTCTAGCAAAAACAATAAAATATGCACAAATTCAGATATGTCAACCAAGACAAGTGTAATGCAATTCAAAATTATTTATACAAATTAGCCAATCCAAGAACCTTGCACTGTTTGTAAGCATTTGTCCAGGTGAGCTGATGTAGCCGTCATGCTGCAGTTACAATGCTGCAATGCCATACAGTGGAGCTTCTATGCCACAGTTTCTTCATTTACTTCAAACAAAGGATCATCTGGGTTTGTAATTAATAACTGTTGAACAACAGTTACATTGACTGAAAAAAATTGCTGAAATGTGATGCAATGAAGAGTCACAGCTGTTGCAATCTGCACCAGGCTATCAGGTACACAGCGAGGTGAAACTTTGCTGAAGCCAACACTGTTGATACAATGCAGAGGTATAAATCAAGCTAAAGGAGTGATGTTCCTTGATGTAAAAGTCACTTGGCATGAAATCAGACAGCTGGGGACAGAGTTACTGTGGTTTTTGGAAAAAAAAATGTTATCGGGGACAAAACTGGAATTTACTGTTCCGAGAGAGCATAGAAAAGCCACACTGCCTGCGGCAAGTAATCATGCTTTTGGAAAGTAACCTTTTATTATAAAATTCAATGTGCAACATCCTTAAACCTTTTTTTCGGACTCACTTGTTCTAGGTCAGCTATCCTCTTGTTGAATGCATCTCTTAGTGCATCCATCTCTCTTTGAGCTTGTTCTCTCACACGCTGGGGTTCTCCTGATTCTCGACCAGCCAGACTTTCCAACGCTTTGCTGAAAAATATTAACAGGGCCAAATAGGCTAGAACTAATGTACAATTTACACTCGGCTTCCAAGACAACTGGCTTACAATTCCCATCTTGTTTTAAGGTCTTTAAAGGGAACAATGCTTACGATGCAGACACGAGTAGCTCCTGTTTCTCTGCCAGGTCCCTCTTCATTGATTCTAATTCCACTTTCAGCTCAATGTTCTGTGAACAGACAATGTTTAGTCCAGGGTGCTACATTTGGAATCAACACACTGGCACAATCTGCATACATACTTTCCAATTTATTAGGTACACCCATATTTGAAAAATAAATAAAGCCGATATTTCGAGGATCACAATTTGCAATCATGACATACTCTTGCATCTTACAGCCTACAAAGTTCAGGTTCAATAAAAACTTTTTTTCCTAAATGTACCTGATTAATTGGCAAGTTATGTGCCTGCACAACATGCACAGGCTTATCTGGGAGTATGCAAGTAAAGTTGATGAAAACTAAAGAAGAAAATGAAGCAAAATGAGAGTCTACATGAGATAGGGGGATTCCAATGTGGTTACTACACAATAAAAGTAACAAAGGCAAGGAGGCTCCACTAAAACCATGACTGTTGAGCTGTGGTTGGAGAGAACCCAGCTGATGTCAGGATCTCATTAAGCCACAGTAAAAATCACTGACTGACTTGCAACATTTAAACACTGACGGGCAGCACAAACACTTGACAACGACATGCCAGTGCACATTTAGCATACTGAAGTAAATACAACACCGTTTTAAATATGTCCTCGGTGGAGTCGTCACATTTCTGTTGCATTCGTTCCTCCATGAAGTAAATTCGCAGCTTCAGGTTAAAATTCTCTTTCTTCAGGGCTGTGATTTGCTGTGGATGAATGCAACAACAATTTCATTATGCTGGCACAAAAACGTAACAAAAAAGTAATTTTCTAACGTTAAACAACAACATCATTTCAGGAGAGAAATATTCATTTTGAGGAGGCCCCATAGATCACGGAGTGTTTAAATGTAATCTAAGGTAAATTAAAGAACATAAATAATTTTCTGGGAAAAACACAATTTCCAGTGTGTTTTACTTGTTCTCTCATTTTCTGTGTTTCCCATGACAAGAAAATTGGAGAACTATTTTCAAGATTTTTCAGGATGCGCGGAAGAATCAGACAGGGATAAAAAAAAAAAGTAAATAAATATAAAGTGGAAAACGACTGTGTGTATTTTATTGTTAAAATAAAAGACAGCTTTCATGACTGTGTTTGTGAGTATGTGTGTGAAGTAGACTGTGCATCATTGTGCTCCAGGCTCAGAACAGCATACATCTGGTAATGGGGGGTTGGGTAGACAGTCTAGGGGAGGAGGCCAAAGTCTGGACCCCTCCATAAACCTCTAATCATGTAGCCAGCACAAGCCAAAAATCTAAGAATGCATTCCGCACAAATGCTGAAATATAGGCTTTCCACCTCAATCCTCCTCCTCCTACACACACACACACACACACACACACACACACATACACACACACACACACACACACAATCACAAAATCTCCATAAATGGTCAGTGTGGCTTGGTTAGATTCAGACTGAGGATCAAGTTTAATAATTATGATATCCTTTCTGTTGTGGTGGAGTTAAGTTGACCGCACAACTTGACACTGACAACCTTGGTGTTTTAATTTATCAGGGCTACTGCCTAATCCCCCTAATAATTGGCACAATATTGCTATAAAAATCTAAATTGGTTGGTTGGTTGCAGGAAGAAAAAAAAAAAAAGAAAAAAAAAAAACTCCACAGGCGACACTCAGTCTCGGACAGACTCACTTTCATTGGTCAAATCCCAATGGTGGTGGTACTACTGAATTTGTGCATACAGAGCAGAAATGCTCCATGGCACTGATGATTTTCTTCTTCTGGATACTGTTCTTTGTGCTTGCATCACACACAGACCACACTTTGAGGCTAATCAAAGAAATTATAATGATAATTCTATCATCAATCAGGTATCTAGAAGAGGCCAGTGGAGCAGGGCAGACTACTTGAAGACAGTGCGGCTGCACTGACAGTGAGAGAGACAGAACAACACAGCAATGTGAACAGTATGAGACCCTTAATGAAAGAGGACACATTATGGACAAGATTCTACAATATGTTGAAATAAATGAGCAAAGTGTTCAGATAGTCTTCTTGGCGGTTGCTTCGACTGTTGGAGAATAACTTTCTCTTGTGTCATTAACAAACAGCTTGGTGTGCCACTCTGCACAAATATTTTTTAAAGCCCCGCTAATGTTACTGGTGCACGGTTCATCAAATAGCAATGTCAGCCTGTGTAATTGTATAACCACAAAAAAATAAACGCAATCTCTATTTTTATCAGTACTGTAGAAATGTTCTAGATATAGCTTCTTTTTTTTAAGATTTTTTGTGAGTGCTATTTTTTGATTGAGTAAAACACTTAGATCTTAAGAACAGTACTGCACAACTTTTTATATGTGATATCATGCTAGTTGAAGTTTGAGTTGGGACATTTTTTTGAAAACCATGCACGTAGGTGCATGGTGCGTGTTTTGTTTATTTTGTCATGAATCAAATCAGACTTTTTTTTTCATCAAATCATGCAGCATCAATAAATCTCTCAAACTTTCAACAACTTGTCAATTACATTAAAGACTACTAGTTGACTCAAAAAACCTGTGCCTGAGGTCAGCCTGAGAATTTAACAGCCATTAATAGCATGAATACACAAATTAAAATAATAAATCATTCTTCAATAAATCATCATTATTATTAGAACTAAGAAGCATTGGAGCCTGACTTCCCAACCCCAACTCCTGAAACAGCCTTATAGGATTCTGATCACTCACATTTTCATAGTCCTTCATGGTCAGAGCTTTGATAGGAGACATCTTATCAGGGAAGGATGGAGCTGTAAAGCAACAAGAGAGAAGACAAATCTTTACTCATTTGAGTCACAACTGCAAGTTCTCTTGAAGAATCTTCCCTGGTTACAAGAACAATTACTTCTCTCAGCTTTCAGAAACTGCCCTCAGTCTGTTTATTTTAGACAAACTGAAAGGAGAAAGCCCTGTTTTTCAGAAGGGAGACAGTTTCTCGAGGGCTGCCCTATTTAGACCAAGCAGCCCACGACTGGTCATGTAACACTTGTCAACAACACATTTCACAATACTAGCAAGTCCTCATTCTTAGTTGATGGCTTGACAGGATGAGTTTGAATCCCCCCCTGCAGTTTCTCTTTCTTATTTATGTACATTTCATTTCTAATCCAGAAAAATGCTTTGATCTGCACTGCCATGAGTGTGCGCAATTAACTCCAATCAAAATTATCTCGATACCTACAGATGGGGTTCATTGGCATTTATTTTTCAGTCTGTTATTGCCTTGTTCCAGTATTTGGCACTATTCGGAGGTTGTGGCTGGTATGAAAGGAAAGTCACAGGTAGAGAGACAAAAAGATATATGTCCTGCTGCCCTCAATGAAAATGAGACATGAGAGTTCAACCCAAAATCTATGTTTAAAGGAAATTCTGGAAATTTTCAGTGTAAACCCATTTTTCCAGGACTCTACAATCAAGATCATCTTTCTCAAAATTTAATCTGTGGCTTCATCAGCCAGTCATCCTCTGGTTTATTTTAATATATGTTGGGAAATAACTATAGAGAATGTTCCACATGAAGTAGAATATTTCGGCACAATATGTTCTTCATAATAAAAGATTTTCTTATAAAAATTTTAATTTTTATTTGAACTATCCATTTGTCATGGTAAAACCGTCCCTTAGGTATATCAAAGATACAGATTTATAAATCAGTTGAGGCTGTGTGGCTGTCGAGGTGGGTTATATAATATTTTGTTGGCACACAACAAAATGTTGACAGCGAAATTAGGATAGGATTAACTAATTGACATCCTTGAGAACAGTCCCTTGCCACGGCTTTAGAGACACAACCATAACATGTCACAGCAACATATCAACAGTAGTATTAATTAAAACACAGGGGAAATACGTATACAAACTGGGCAAAGTGAAAAAGACAGAAAAAAGAAAGCTTTACTGTACCTGTCATGCTGTCGGTGGAAAATTCTCCAGCATTTATGGAGTCTGGCAGCCTGCAGCTGTGGACAAAGTCATTTAGTTAGAATTGCAGCCTAGTTACTAATAATATTTGTAAAATATTTGTTTTCGCATCACATTCCCTGATGACAATTTTTAAAAGAATCACAGGAATCCAGACAAACACTGCTCTCTATCTGAGCTTAGCAAAGCTCATTGCACATCCATGTTCAGATTATTATATTTTTTGAAAACACAAATGCGTCATGTTTCTGCATTACTCACGCTGGCCTGTTCCACTGAGCCCTAAGGACGCTCCATAAATAGCGTAAGAATGACTCTCTGCTTCATTTACATCCACTCTGGCAGAGTCTTCTCTTAGTGTGAGAGAGAGAGAGAGAGAGAGAGAGAGAGAGAGAGAGAGAGAGAGAGAGAGAGAGAGAGAGAGAGAGAGAGAGAGAGAGAGAGAGAGAGAGCATGTGCCAGTGGCAGTCTTGTTCTCAAGTTCAGACAGACAGAGAAGAAGAGAAAACAGACAGACCAGTGGTCGGGGAAGGCTTTCAGCGGTGGACAAGTAGACCACTGTGGCTCTGATCAGCTAAGCATCACACAGTGATGGGACAGTAGCGTCACTATCAGACTGGGGACAATGCTCCAAACATCAGCACAACACATCTGGACCACAATAGGCAACCACTGCTGCACTTCAAAAACACCTCATGCCATGTAGTTTATTACAAATTTGTCAAAGCTCCTCTGGATAGATACATTTCCAGGAGGTTGTCTGCTTGCATAAACATAAAACTTTGTTTCATCGTCAATGACCCTTAACCTCTGACCCCTGTGTCTAATAATATGATGTCAAGCTATGAATAACTTCCTTTCAATAAACCCAATGGCACTGAAACATAACAGCTCTGCTGCCTCTCATGCAATGTATTCAACTGCAAACATCTAATGTAGAATATGATTTGTTCATATTTTATGAAAACATTAATGTGATATCACTGTTATCTGATGTTTAATATTTCATTTAGACCAAAGATAGAAATCTTAATTATTTTGATACATCATTTGCTATTTTTTTTTTCCCCCCAGTTGGCTTCTTTTCTGTTAACTACACATTATTTATAACAGTCAGACTGCAACAATAATTGATACACTGCTCTCCGTGGCCATTGTTTTGGCTTAACACTCAGAAAACACGACAAAGTTAATCAACCATTGAAGAAAAGAAAGCAGTGTGTCAAGTTCTCACTCTACGAGGTCCTTTGCAAGCCAGAATCAAATTAAATGTGATCAGGGTTTTATATAGTCATGATATAAACCTAGTGAAGGTTAAGAAGAGAACAACTGGAGCACACACACCATGACACACAGAAGGTTAGTAAAACTGTGTTGACAATTATTGCATCACATGGCCAGCAACCCCTTCCTGTGTAAATGGAGAGGAAAGATTCAATAACATGACCAGTGATAAGGGTAAAATCACCACACAAGGGTAACTTTTTTCCATTCTGTGCCATCCAAAATCAGCTTTACAATATTTAATACTGTGTTGGTGTTGTTGATACAGTTTTGCAGGTGCTGCAGCTGTATTAACACTCCAGGCTCAGCGGAAACAATGTAAGCGCCCATAAACAGCGACTTCCTCTTTTGTTCTCACTTTGATCACTTACTTGTAACACATATGAAAGCAGTTTGCAGCAGTACCAATTATTACAATAACTTATTACAATAACTAGAGTGACAACCATGGTGCAAGGTCATATATTTGAATCTGAAATAGGTTTCAGAATTGCCAAATAAGTAATCCACACCACACATATCAGTTAACATCTTGGATTACTGGGGAACGCTTACCACCTGGTTGTCCTCTTTTCTACAGCGCACATCTGGGCTAGTATCGAAGTAGAGCAGAATAACTACAAGGGCGTTAAACAGAGATTCTATAACTGTATTTCAATTAAACCACAAAGAGCTACAGACCAGCTATCACTATCCAGCAATGCACTGCAAAGCAGCATAGCTAATAATGAACATTTCACCTACCACAATTACACGTCTTCTCTCGTGTCACTTCGCGGCACGGGGAAGAAAACAAGTAAGACATGTCAAATCCGGACAGATACTACTCCTGAACACCGCTGCAACACTGGCTCGGATTATTTCCGCTTTCCTGCACTCTCTGGATGACAGCTCAAACCCACCTACCAATCAGCAACATCCTACCAGCTGAATAAGTCTTTCAGCAGCAAAAATGCAACAATTATTGCTAGTAGTCAATGCACGGCAGCATTATAGTTTACTCTTTGTGTACAGATGTGTTTCTAGAGTCATCCGAATTTGTTCTTTGGTCTCTCTCTAGCCTGACGTACAGTATCTTGCAATAATAATAATACAAAGAAAACTACCGTTAAGGGTATGAAATATATCAACATCTTAATTACACCGCTTTGTGTAATCAAATCTAAATCACCATCGCAAAAAAAACTTCAACATTCTAATTTCGCTTGCTTACAGAATACTTTAACCAGACTGCATTATTCCAAAATATACTAATTTACTAAATATAAATCAGATACTGCCGTTTGCTAAATGTGAGATTACCCATTATCTAAGGTTAACGGCATTGCCGCCAGAAAATAAACAAGAGTAATTTCTCATTTGCCCCAAAGGTTATATCAAGTGTATACAAGGTTAAGCTGCGTTAGTTAAAGCTATTGATAGGAAGTAAATAACAGCTAACGTTGCCAAGAATGCTTTGAAACATGACAACTCATGCTTCCAGTTAATAGTCAGGGCCCAAGTAGCGGTAACTAGTTACTGCTTTCGGATTAGTGGGTTAGCCTAGCAATGCCCTTACAAGCTAGCGCTAGCTCGCTAGCTACTGCTGCTAGTTTTACCTTCCATTGATGTCAACGGGGAGCGTCAAATCCTCCCCCACGACGGAGTCCATCATAACAATCCACTTATTTTGAGTTATATCCAGAATAACAAAACATTTTTTCGACAAGAGGTGGGAGAAACTTCGAAAAGCTGGACGGAATTCAAAATAGTCCAAGCTACCGCCATCACGATATGGTAAACGTCACCATTGTGCACGTTGGAAACTGGCGATGCTTTCAATGTCATGTAGGATTTATTTGTTTAACTGAGGAATCATACTGAGTATAAAGGCATTGAATACTTTAAAATACGAAGATAACAATGACACGACGACGTCGGCTTTTATTCTTATAATTACATTATTTAAATTTGTGGCATATTATTTGTCTACCCCCGTAGGGGTGACTGTTAGACCAAATAGTTGTGTGTTCATATGTGTTGACTCCGCGACGTACCGGCGACCCGTACAGGGTCTGTCGCTCGAAGGCAGCTGGATGGGTTTCATCCACCCCCCGCGAGCCTTAACAGGATAAGCGGTAGAAAATGGATGGATGGATGGATTATTTGTCTACCTATACTTACATGAACGGCAGAGGCAGATTTAGAATTTTTCGAATAGCAGTAAAGGCAGCATAGAACTGAGTCGTTACTGGGAGAAAGCGATTGGCCAAAACAAACATTTGGGGAGGTTCGTAAAGGCTCAAAATAAGGACACTGGCGGATGAGGAATTTGTCTGTTTGGTATGCTTCCATATGATCGCCTTACCGTCCCTGGTGACATATTTTGAGGAAGAAAAGCGACATTTTCTTTTCCTCTAAAGAAGCATGTCATTAACATAACATAAACATGACATAATATACATTATTATCTTATACCAGCAATCAGAAAGAAATGTGGATTGACTTGAGGGAAAAATATGTGTCTATCTAAATAAATAAACTGTAACTTGTATCTGTCACAATCAGAGAGGAAAGTTGCCTCAAGTCCATCGCTCTCGCAACAAAGATGTACATAATTTGCATGTGTGTGGTTAGTCAATGATGGGGTGATGCTTTGGTGGTACAGCATAATTAACATCTGCACTAGTGAGTGGTTAAATTATAACATCTGGTTGAAATTCAGTCCACTGTAATAGATGCAGCCTGTGCGTGTTACCACCCATTGATGACTCGAAAAGGCCGAGAAAAACTTCCTTGGCGTAAACAAGAATCCGGCAAGACAACAGCGACATCATGTGATGACTTTTTGAATTGCAGTGGCACTCAAAAAGTTTATTTGTTAAACGTATGATTGCGGTTGGGCGTTGCTAAACTTAATCATATTCCATAATTTCCTTAATGCATTTACCAAATTGATGCGTCTTTTCACACTATGTGTATTTATCAAAATTAATTTCCCAGAGATGTAACATTCACTCTAACAAGTTTTAAATCAGGTTTCTCTTTAAAAGGCCACGATCAAAGTGAACAGAACCTACAATAAAGTTTGAATCAAAATTGTGTCACAAAGAACAAGAACATTCTTCTAAGTGCTTACAAAGTAAAACTCAACACACAAATTGAAAGTATTTATTGAACAAATGGACACTGAACACTGAATAGAGAACTGACAGACAAATATGGAGGAACAAGATACTGTCTTGTTCAGAGTTTGATGATTTACTGTATTTGGCTGATAATCCCAAACAGGTTGCAATTGCTCAAAGTCATGTTTAAACTGTGAGGTATTCTTAGCTCGTTTTAATGTCTACAACAGATTTACAAAAAAAGAAGAGACAGTTTTCACATATTTGCATATTCTTTTTTTTTTTTAAAACACAAGTAATAGTATAGCACAGAGTCCTGGTACAGTACGTGGTTGATTATCATAGAGGAAAAAACAACATAACAAAAATTAAAAAAATAAAAGATAATTAACATTGCAATAAATTTGTTCTCTGGAGCCCCAAATGTACACATAAAAAAAAATTTATAAACTCCAAGACCAGTTGGGCAAACTGATATATAAAGTTGTCAGAAAGAGTAGTATTGCTTCAACCATTTGCTCAGTCGGCAACCACGTTAACATCATTAAATAACATTAAATTAGCAAGAGGGGATCCACTGTATACAGCAAGGTTTGCACAATTATACACACTTGTGTCCAGTTACAACAAATACATGTTTATTTAATTAAAACTATCTCCATTAGTTGTGTCTCTCTAAACAATATTACATACAGCTGTTTGGGGCTTTGTACAAAGAAAAAGGAAACTTTATTCTTAAAAAATACTTCAAACCCTGTGATTTATATTGGATAGAAAAGGAGAAATTATTTCTATCTTAAAAATATTCCCTCTCAGAAGAAGAATCTCTGTAAGTTGCAGCATTGCACAGAACTCAACAGATGGCTGACTATTAGGGGATTATGTAAATGGATGGGAAACTACCATTATAGTGCATTATGGAAGCTATGGCAATATATTATAAGGATTTTTTTTAATTCATCAAAGCGAGCATGCACTATAAACAGAATATTTTAGCAGAGTGGTGTAATTACAGCACTATGATTAGCACCTTAGATAGTAGCACCTTAGATCGTTTACTTACTGACCCACCATGCATTAGAGAGAAGATTGGATAGGAGTTTATTTTGATTCCTGGACCCTCTCTCCTCTCTCCTGTGGCTCAGTTCTCCTCTATGGAATCCCACGAGTTATTTTCTATCACAAGTGAGGAAGCAAGGAAATGGTAAGTCTAACTTCTCACTCCACAGTTGCAGAGAAATTAATAAAATACTATTAAGAACAAGAACTCAAAACTCAAGAACATCTTTTTTTTTTTTTTTTTTTTTTTTTTTTGCTCTTTCTAATCTCCACAGCCGCAGTTAATCTCCCTAATCATCAGTGGCATCTGCTCCAATAATGTATGAGTAATTTTACCGACCCTTTCCATGTGGACGGTTCTGATAATATGCACAGAGAGTTGCCACAAGTTTTCCCACTTTAGGAAAGCAACAAAGAGCCACAGTCTCCCTTTTGGAGTAAATACAGATGTGTTTCCTGCTCATTTTAAGTAAACGAGCCTGCCTTGGCAAGAATTCATGGTCACAATGAGATGAGCACCAAAAGGCAAATAAAATGGCACCCATGAAAAAAAAAATCCTTCAATGTAAATTTTAACATAACAAATTATCTTCTCATTCTCTATTGCACTTGAAGATTATTTCTTTACATAAGATATACATGTATAAAAGTTAATAATAAGCATACAAATATATGTACATTTAACTGATCCCAATTACTTTAATTCTTCTGACAAAATTGAATTCTTTGTATTTAAAAAAAAGTATAAACAGTATACAGACTGTATACAATAATAAGTTACTATAATGTCCACTGATTGACCTCGGTCTCCCTTCACTTCGCAGTGTTCCAGAGAGATTGTGTGGCGTTGAGCCTTTTTTCTCCATGTGGGCGTACATGTGGAGATCGTTCTTGAAGAGCTTGGAGGATTTTTGCCATGTTGAGAAGCTATTAGTGCAAGAACTCCCCTGCTCCTCTTCAGCTCTCCCTCATCTCCCGCTGTGTCCCCCACGACCCCTTTATCCTGCCTCCCTCTGTGTCTGCAGTCCAATGGGAGTTTGGCAAAGGGAAGCAGGACTGTTTGCCAGAGGCTTGTTCTCACTTGGACATCGGATGCGCTGATCTCCACGTCTGCATGAAGGGTGATGATCCCTCTCTCTATGTTCAGACCTACACTGCTGCCCTCACAGGAAGCATACTGGGCCTACTTCTAGGTGGTAATGAGAGCCAGGAGTAGTCTTCAGGATGTTGTAAATGTCAATCACAGGGAGCAGAGTAGGATCCAGAGAGTGAAACACAAAATGGGTCTGGTGCCAGCGGCCGTCTGTTATCTGAAACCCAGACACATTTTTATGAAAAGACATGAATGTCACAGTTAGCAAAAGAAGTGTAAGCCTGACATCAACCACAGGGCACAAAGCCAGATGAACAATATCAGTCCTACCCAACAGGAGTCCTCCAAGACTTCTGGCTCGAGCTCTCCTCCCGCCTCAAACACCTCCCCTGTCCAGGCCTTGAATCTCACAGAATCTTCCAGGGTGGCCAGCTGATTCTCACCTGACCTCCAAACTGAGACGTTCAGGCAGTGGATGATGATGTGCTGGACCGCTTCAGAGCTCAGCAGGTGCAGGAAGTTCATCTGGACACGACCAACGCTGATTGCTGGCTGCTCAAATAGGCAGAATGTTTTATCATGTGGATGTGTTTGATACTCACTTAGATAAATGTTATGATTTTGTTGACATAAGTGGATCTGATATTGTGTTGTAAATACCTTGGACACAGTTATTGGTTTCAGGCAAGTCTGTCCGCCACCAGTAAAGTTGCAGGAGACCTCTATTGTGTCTGATGAGCAGCCCAGGTTGGGGTCGATCCAATAAGTGCCTGAAGAATGCAAGCATGTTTGCGATTATTCATCTTTCTAAACACAACAGAACTCCTATTTTTTGTCTGAAACACAACACACACATACCATCGTTTAACTTCTGTTCACAGCTGTGGAGGTCCCTGCAGATGCGGGCAGGGTTGTCCCGAGTGCCCAATGGGTTCTTCAGGCTCTGGATCAGGTTACTGAGGTAGTGGAGGGTCTTAAAGATCTCTGCGCCCTGGTCGAGCATGGGCAGGTCCATCACTGGCTTATTCTACCAGAGGACAGAAGAGAAAAAATAATGGCGCTTATGGATAAACTGTTCAGTTGGTAAACAATACATGTCAGAAGCAAGGAGTTACTATTAGCTATCAGGCTTTGCTTCCTGTCTGTAAGACTGCATTGAGGGTTAAACCAATTCTATTCTGTTTTTTAAGGAAAAATGTAGTTCTTAGGAACATTTCATCTGGGAAGCCCAGTGAGTCTGTGAGATTTGATGTGGATTAGAAAACATAAGACATGTTAAAGTCATGCACTGACCTCAGTCCTGAGTGGGGTGTGTGACTCAACAAACAAAAGGCCGTCTTGTTTCTAGAGCGAAATAACAAAAACATATTAACTCTTCTTTCATGTGAGGACAAATATTACTCAATCTAATGTTAATAAAATCAACAAACATTCACAAACTTACAAATGAAGGAGGGATAGCTGGGGGACCCTATGAAGAAGAAAAAAGGTTTTAGACAATGAATACCAACTCACACATAACACTGACATTGACCTTTGGTTAAACCTATAAGTGGGACACTTACTGGAAGCCCAGGGGGTCCACGAGGTCCAGGAGATCCCTAATAAAGACAAAAAACATTCATACTGGGTGAGTTTATATGGTTTCAATCTTTAATTCTTGTATCAACAGGAAAGAGGATAAATCTAATCTAACATACCCTTGGTCCTTGTAATCCCTATTGAGAGAAAGAGAAAATATATATTTTCAGCTTTGATGTTGTAATTAAATCTGACTTTCACACAGTAAAATAAAGTGCACACAGCTAAGGAAGACTTACAGTCTCTCCACGATTGCCCTTCTCTCCTCTAGGACCCTGTAAACAGAAGTTTGACGTCAGCTGGCCGCTGACTTACAGCAGAGTCTATAATTCAACTTTATCTCAGAGTGAATGATACATACTGCACTTCCATTGGGACCGATGAACCCCACAGGACCAATGACTCCTCCTCTACCCTGATGGAGAGAACCAGTTAGAAGGAAATAAATGAAATCCAGCATGCCTCTAGTTAATTTGAGATCACTAATCTTACCATTGCACCCTGTGGTCCTTTTGGTCCCCGGATTCCTTTAGGCCCAAAGTCTCCTGGAGGTCCCTGAAAACAACAGTGACAAATTTTGCACACCTTTTTAAAACTTTCAGATAAATATCATCTCACTGTGGAAGATCTGACCCTGCAAACGGTTCCTCAAAATTCAAATGAATGTAGTATTTTCTAGATTTCAGTACAAAAGATCTTTCTTGCCAAACATCCAGATACAGTTGTAACATGCTCTGCTACACACCTGGATACAAGATGGATCGCAATGTCATATGACTGTTGGGTTGGAGTAAAAAAAAATCCTAAAAAGGTTTTTAAAAGCGGTGATTGTGGGATTGTCCCAGATGGGAGCAACCCAAATAAGTCTTGGGGAGGAAGCAAGGAGGAATTTTGTTGGCCTCCTTTAAAGTGTCTGAAAATGGGATCTGGTGACGGGAGACAGCAGTCTATAATTTTGGAGGACTTGAGTGCAATATGCTAAAATGAATGATGATGTTTCCTCCCAAATTAAATTATTGATTATCTAGTGTTAGTTTATTTGAGATACAGTGTGTGGAAAATGTAAGCTATTTAGTAGTAAAACAGACTTCACTTGTATGAATGTAATATGCATAAGAGTGACAAGATAACTTGGTGCTGCAATGTCATGACAACACCTGAATCCTAACACCAGCTGTATAGCCTGTTTGTGGTAAACAATTTGGAGATAAAACCACCTCCTGGACAAACAACTTTGGGTGGAGAGGTAGAACAAAGACATCAAACAACTTTTCCTCAAAAAAAGATTTAATTCAGGACATGTGTTTTAAAAGTTACACGACCCATATATTGTTTTTTTTTAGTTTTACCCCAAGGTGATTTGTTTTTTGTATGTGTTTCTGCCTGCATACAGGGTTTGTGTGCTTTATTACCTCTGCAAAGGAGCTAATATCTTAAGTGCTGTTTGTCTGTCTCTCTGCCCATCTGTTTGTTTGTTTCTCTGTCAACAAGTGTACTCAATATCTATGAGGCTTATTTTGACCAAAACATGGTGAAGGGGTGTAATATGGCCCAAGAAAGAAGCCCCTTATTTCTGGGTCTTTTTTGGGCATGTTTGTTGATAGAAAACCCCTGAAATTTGGTCAGAAATGCTTCAAGGCCTTAGGTTACAGTGAAAACTATTGGTTAAAGTATGTTACCAAGGTAAGGCAGCCAATTTTGATATTATGCTATAAAAGAGGAAAGTGTTGAAACTGGACTCCACATGGTCAGATCTTTTCCAAACCTCACATCTGATGAGAGTCCTGCTCTGATGACATCTACAAGCTGAGTTTATTTGATCATCATGGCACCGAGTGGTTTCAGGAAGTAAACCTGATGTTACACGTTTTTTAACTGACATCAGAATTACACAGCGCTGACTTCACATGAAGTCACACAGCAGCATAATGTATAAATTTGTGTTTTCTAGTGCCACCTAGTGGAAGCAGGAAGTGATATTTGCACCACAGTGTACGCATTAGTCTGCTCCTTCATACCATGTACAAATATTATCAGGTTTCATGGTGAACACAGGCTGGTGTGTATCGACTACATTACTTTGTATGCTCTGTTATGTGCACACTAATCATGGAGAATGTTTGAAGCAGAACATACCTTTGGACCAAAAACTCCAAGAATTCCTGGAAAACCTGGTTCCCCTGTATCACCCTGAACAAGCATTGGGTTAAGAATTAACAAACAAGGCTCACAAATTCACAATCTTGTGTTTTTCAAGGTGTTATCAGTGTGTTCTTAAGTGTATAATGTGTTTGAGTATATGCATGGATGGTACTCACTGGTTGTCCTTTAGGGCCAGGATCTCCCTGGGTTCCCGGCAATCCCATACCACCTTTAAAGCCTCTTTTCCCTGGTGGTCCGCTCTGGCCTCGAAGACCTTGGTCACCCTGGAAGAATGAATGAAGGATCAAATGTGAAGATCACTTTTTTTATGTGCAGTAAATTATACCTTGACAATATGGCAGCACATTATCTCTTGCTCACTTTCTAGCATGCCATTAGAGTTATGCTTCGTTACAACATAGTATACCACTTGTCCCCAGCTACCTTTGGTCCGATTGCCCCTTGGTCTCCTGGGAGCCCTGGAACACCTGTTTTACCACGTGAGCCAGCTTTGCCAGGAAGACCTTCCTCTCCATCATCACCGTGCTCTCCCTGGACACGTTAAAAAAGTTAGATAAAGAAGAATCATAAACCTAAAACTAACTTCAGTGAAATGGAGATATTTCATCAAAATTTGCTTGTCATATTGGCAAAGAATTCATTTCATTTAGTCAAGCTCCCTCCAAGAGATTCATTTTGGATAATTTAACTTTCAGCAACAATCTCAGTTAAGACATTTCATTATAAGCCATAAATGTTGCTGATCATGTTGGTGGTTCCATGAGGATAAACCACAGTTGAATGAACCTAACAGACTTTCTTCAAATGCTATTTTCAGGACAAATTTGATTTCTTTTTCACATTTATATATAATCTGTTGTTTCTCCTGCACAACCCATATGCACTGTGTGGTATTATAAATATCTCACCCCTAGTGTCTGTTAGCTGTAGTTGCTGCTTAAAATATTAAAAATATTATTTTTTTTTTTTTTTAACATTTCTGAGTTTGTCTCACCGGCATGCCTTTACTACCATCCTTTCCTGAGACTCCATCAGCCCCGGGCACTCCTTCCTGTCCCTCTCGACCCACCACACCTCTGGGACCAGAAGGACCTCCTACTCCCTGAGAAGAAGAGAGTTTAATCTGAATCAGACTTAGTGTTATAAACTTTTAATTGCAAAATTGAGTTTGCAAAACATCACTGACTTACCTCAGTTCCTCTGGTTCCTTTTTGTCCTGTCTGACCTTTTTTGCCTTTGGGACCCTAACAGATAGACGAATACTTTTAGCACGCGTAGCTGCAGGCTTTCACTTGCATGCTACAAAACCAGCATGGTACCCCATTTTCTCACAAAATGATAGCAAAGCAGTACACAGAATTGTTTTCATTTGTTGTCCTTACTTGATCTCCTTTGGCCCCTTTGGGTCCTTGATGGCCTCGAGGTCCAGGGTGTCCCTGAAAATGCCAGTTATGTCAATGAAAATATAAAAGAAAATACCAGCTGGTTGTCTATATACAGAGACACTGGTGATTTTGTGAAAGAAAACTCACCGGCTGCCCCAGAGCACCAGATCTGCCTCTTTCACCATCCAAACCAACTTGACCCTAAGACAGAGTTACATCCCATTAAACTTTGAAATACTCAAGCTGTAAATCATAGCTCACTTGGAGTGATGGTACTCACTTTGTATCCTGGGTCCCCTGGTTCCCCTCTCTCTCCTCTGTTGCCTGGAGGACCCTGATAAATCAAGAAATATTTGAGTGAAATGGAGGTGATTTCTACAGCCTTGTAGCAAACATACCGTTAAAGGAGGCAGGAAAGTAAGTCAGGTGTGACTTACTATGTCACCTGGAGGACCTGGAGGACCCTCTATTTTCCCATCATCCCCTTGCTCGCCCTATGCAGAAAGAAAAGGGGCATCACAAGAGGGTGAGTTTAGATGTTTAACTTGAGCAACACCTTCCTGATGTTTCAGTAGGGCTGGAAATCTCAGAGTAAGACACAATATTATCACAATACAAAGCCCAAGACAACAAAAGTATCACAGTAAAATGATTCGGTAATGATCAATATCTTGCATGCAAATCGCATTTATTCACGTTATTATCGCACATTAGTGCTTCTTTAACACACACAAACACAAACACACACAGACCTACTTATCTTTAAGTCAAAATGGGTGTGGGAGACTTTTTATAAAAGAAACATTTTTGATAAAAAATGTCAATATTTGGTGCTATTGTATTAATATTGTATAGCAAGAGAGAGTATCACAATAATGTCAATATTTTGCCCCACTCATATTGAGTAAAATATCTAGATCACCTTAAATGTGAAAATTTCAACCATGTTATGCTCTGCAGTTGGTTAATGATATATTTGATTAAAAATCTAAGAGTGGTCCTGAGTTCCTCCTGCTGTGAAATACATTCCTTTAATTTTGGTGTAGAATCAAAGTCCTGGTGTATGTAGAGCACACTGTAGGCTGTCAGCGTGAGGCGCTGTCTGGAATGATTGTATTAAAGCTCATTTGATAGACATCAGGGTGACAGAATGAGTCTCCAGTGTTTGCTTGTTTTTTTTTGTTACACTGGGAACTAACAGGACGTCAATGAATGATGGAGAAAGACACCAGTCTTCCATTTAAAATGAACGAAGTGTACCTTTTCACCTTTTGGTCCTGGACGCCCCATGGACCCCTGTGGTCCCTGATGGCCCTGCAAAGTTAGAAACAAGTTATTTGTTACGTGAAATAAGTACAGCAAATGTAAATAACAACTTCATTACATAAAACAACTATACCTCATAACCTGCAAGGCCAGGTTCCCCTTGTTGACCCATTCTACCAGGAGCTCCCTAAAGACACAAACAATGCCAGTCAAACTCATGTGAATTAGATGGCGATCAAACTCTTCATCTGAATGACAAATAGTGATCTACTTTACCACATGGCCGATTGTTCCTCTGGAACCTTTTGGTCCAACAAAACCAGGTGGTCCTATCTTCCCCATTAGTCCAGTCTCTCCGAGGTGACCTTGGTGACCTTTGGCACCCTAAACATGCACAAAGGATAGGTTAAACAACAGCGCCATATCATTTTCACGTCACTGAATGTTAATTCTTTTGTTTTGAGGATTAAATGGGTGTTGCAGGCAATACCTTTGGCCCTTGTTTGCCTCTTTCTCCAATTTTTCCAGGTTTTCCTTCTGCACCCTAAAGAAACAAAACAAAATGAAGAAACATCATCAGTGGGGGTTTGAAATTCAGGGAAAGTAAGTCTTCCAAAAATGTGTTCCAAGAATCAGAAAGTCTCTTACTCTGACGCCATTGAGTCCAGGACTTCCAGGTGGGCCTTCCTTTCCCTTTAACCCGATTTCACCTTTTTCACCTTTGTCCCCCTCCTGACCCATGTCGCCTTTTTCACCCTGAGATTAGACACATCATATATGATTATTTAATAGTCACCACGATAAAATTACAAGTCTCATCTAAGTCTCTCTTTTGTGTTTGATATCTATGTTGGCGAGTAACACAATGTCAGTTCTTCACCTTGGCTCCATCAGGACCAGCTGGACCAGCCTCTCCCTCTAGGCCTGGCTCACCCTGTACACATGCACATGCACAAGCACGCATACACATACACATGCACACACACGTAAATTAATTGAACAAAATGAATGAAGGTATAAATGAATGAAAGTCTACCTATTGGGAATTTATGAATGCAAAGTATGTTGTCGTCTAATGGTCATGAACCTACCCGCTGCCCAATAAGTCCTTGCTCTCCGATGTTCCCAGCAGGTCCAATGGATCCCTGTCAAACACAGACACACAAGTGTATCAGTGCACAGACAACACACACTGTCCTTTTTATATATATATAATTTCTGATGTAAATACTGAAAACAAAAGCAAAAATAATGTCTGACCTTCTCTCCTGGCTCGCCAGGTGGTCCTGGTTCACCCATCTTACCTGGCGGACCCTTATGAATAATGATAGGAGGCAAATGCTGAGAGATGTTGGACAACAAACACTGCCAGCAGATATAAACAACATGTTGGGGTGAGTTCTATTGTGTATTGTCATGACAGAGAGAACACCTTTGTGTTGTGGGATAATTGATTTAATTGGGCAGATTATTTTAATCAGGGAACATTATTGAATCATTGGGGTGGAGTGAAGAACAGATGTTACATATTTACTCATTTGGTCTTCACATACTGTGTGTGTGTGTGTGTGTGTGTGTGTGTGTGTGTGTGTGTGTGTGTGTGTGTGTGTGTGTGTGTGTGTGTGCGTGTGTGTGTGTGCATTTGTGCGTGTGTGCATGGAGAGATGTCCAAATGGAATATGTGTGCAGGCACATTCATATGCTCTTTACCTTTTGACCAATTTCTCCCAACAGTCCCACAGTCCCTGGCGCCCCTGGTGGCCCCTGTATAAGACAGCACAAATACTCGGTTAATATCTAACTAAATATCTGACCATAGATGTTTCATGTTAATTAAGCACATAAACATTTAGATTCTCTAAATTCTAGGAATTGATTGTGGCCAAAGCAAAGGTAGATAAATCAGTAACCCATCTGTGAGCAGTTTGAATCTTAACATAACGAGGAACACTGTCCCTAATTGTGCTTCTAAAAAACAGATTTGCTGCCATGAATACTTCTTCATCTCAGTACAAGTGGTTAATACTTGACCTTCAAGCAGTCCAAACAATAATAACTGCAAAAATTAGGTCACATGTGTGGTCTTTCATTCATATTGCCTGTCATGATCACAGAGAAAGACACAAGTGTGAAATAGACTGTGTATTTAAAAAAAGATAACGGTGATTTTGAACAATATGATTGAATTCATATTTGTAGATAGTTGCTGGGAATCTAGACTTTCTCATCTGTTAATCATACACTTAAATTGATCTGGATCCATCACCTATATTTTATCAACTCCATGTAATCAGACATTTTTTCCATTGAATATTGCTTATAATGGGATTCTGGCTCTCCCTGAGGTTTCTCAAAGTTTTCACTGTTAAAATGTTTTCGTTTGGGTAGTTATTTTCCCAATCAAATCGAAGGTCTGGGACAAGAGGGTGTTTGTGATCTTTGGGCTGTACAAAGCTTGACTTGACATCTTGCAGTGAAGGAAAATCAATCTTTATTTGTACATGACTACTTTATTGTTCTGATGAAAATGCAAATGACGCCACCACAAAACCAAAAAAATGTCTGCAAATGTCAATGTTGACACTTGTTTACTCTCTCAAATTTATGCTCACATATTAAGCATATTATAATTTACTTGTCTGGGTTCCTCCTGGTTCCTATTAAACATGGATCTATATCCATGTTTAATAGGAACCAGGAGAACATCGGCCTCTTGTTCATTCATACAAATGAAAACAAAGGGCAGAGGGTGCCTATCGTCAATAATGGTGAGCTAAATTCAGACTGCATGCAAGCTGACATGTTTATGCCCATTTTCTTTCTCATTGCTCATAAAATAAAACCACAGTGACAGTCTTTTGAAAGTGAAATCCGTCTTTTCTGTTATGGCAATAACTACATTAGTTGAGTAAGTTTAGAAATGTAGCTCCTTTATAAATAAGCTGATTCTCATTAACATCAAATTATTTTGTCAGTCAGCAACCTGCAGCCCTCTGTTCGCTCTCCTGCCACTACAGCACACGTGTGAGTGGTTACTCTGCTGAAACACTTAATATAGCTGAATATTGCCTGTAAAGGGAATCTAATAAGTCCAACATGAGTAATAAGAGTCACAGAAGTGTGAAAGTAGAGAGAAAGAGGTGCAGAGACTGTGAGATCAGGGGTAATCAAGGTGTGAAGATGAAGAGAAAAGATGGAGAAATAGGTGGAGGGTCATACCTGCTCGCCTGCAATTCCCTTATCCCCTGGAGGCCCTGAGGGCCCTTGGATACCCTGGGAACAGAAAGGGTCAATGAGTTAAAAAGAAATATACATGTGCAAATACAGGCTCAAGTCCATCTACACTTCTAAGAACTCACAGGAAAACCCTTAGGCCCAGTATCCCCTGGCTCTCCCATCTTCCCCTAGAGGGACACAAGAAAAAAAATCAATTAAATATGTGATGCTGTGCAAACAAGGAGCGAACACTATGACCTGGCCACATTTCTGGAGGTTTTTCTGAACTATTTCAACAATTTCTAAATAAAAATGATTAGATTTACTGCCAAGGAGGTCATGTTTTCACCTGCAGTTGTGTGTCTGTCTGTCAGTTAAAACGATTATGCAAACTTAACTCATGATTATGCAAACTTAACTTAAAATTAAGCAAGGCTACTATTCACCAAATTTAGTGGAGGGATGTAACATGGGGAAAGGAAGAACCCATGAAATTTTGGGTCTGATTCAATTAACATGGTGGAAATTATCTTTTTTGTCCTTTTTGGTGCATTTTTTACTTTATTAGTGATTAGACACCATCAGAAGCTCAATCAAAGGTTGAGACAAAATTCCCAACAATAAGCCGTGCAAAAATATTCACATTAAATTTTCCTGCAAGAAATAGAAAGGATAAAGCAATATGCTGTTTCTGACTGTGGGCCTCCTCCCTGCTGGTATCATTCAGGTCTTCTAAATCATGCTCATGCCTGGCCTCTCCAGAGGAACATAAGCACCAAAATATCTGAGAGGGGGGAATGGAAAAGTGGAACTGTAGCCCAGTGCCTTACCTGTGGTCCGGGAAAACCTATTTTTCCTGGAGGACCATCAAGACCCTGTTGAGAGAGAGAATATGAGGAAACTGAAGGTTTCCTGCCTTGAGTGGGTGGAAATGGATACAGAAGATGTGCAATTTTGATGCAAAAGATCCATTTCACCTCTTCAGAGCCTGTTCTTTATGCTGGCGGGTATGTTTCTTTGCTATTTTATGGCCATTTTTCTTATTTATGCACATTTGGAAATGTTTCTCTTTCTGCACATCAGCATGGAAAATACAGTATATACATGCAATCATAGACCCTGTCAGCATTCTTACCTTCTTGCCCTCTAACCCCATCTCTCCTGTTGGACCATCAGGCCCTATCGCACCCTGAAACACAAGACAACTGTCACTTCACCAACAGAGGTCACTGTAACACAGCCAGACAGCCACCATATACTGGAAATAAACAACCTTTGTATAGTGTGACACATGTAGTACCCCCATGTGAGAGGCAATGTGTGAGTCCCTGTGACTGTGGGTTATAATTTAAGGGTAAACAAGGAAGTACGTTATGTATGACTGTGTGTAAAATGTGAGAATGTGTGCATAAGGTGGGGCGTAGAAACAAGTACTGGCTTCACCATAGGGTGTCACACATACATAGCAAGTTATTAGCTTTGCATTATAGTAGCACACAAAGTCTAGGCGCTCATGCGCACGCACGCACACACGCACGCACGCACACACACACACACAAATACATACTGTTCGCACTGTCAGAGAGGTCAAACTGTTTGGATTACATAGGTTTAACTGTCAAACATAATCCATCTAAAATGCTTAAACTCCTGCTAGTCCAGTGGACAGTGATGATAAATGGGAGCTAGGCAGCAGACCAATTGAGTCCATCTGCTCTGCACCTGCACCCAGACCAAAGATGCTGGCTCCCGGATACTGTGAAGATCTTGATAATCACTGCATTAGCCGATCCTGCATTTCTCTGATTATGAGCTTATTCAGGAATATTTATAATAAGAAATCATAAGCTGACACAGCTACACAAACAGTCTAGTTGTATGAAGGGTTGATGACCAGGCACAGTGGGAGTTTGGCTCATGGAGAACATCACTAGCTGAAGTGCTAAAGCCTATTATATATGTAGAGCTGGATGAGCAGCACTCATTAACATTCCTGTCCGGGGTACCTGCTACCCACTGCTTGTGTTTACATAGCCTGATTAGCCTGTGTGTAGGGGAACTATTCCACTGAATCAACACATGACAAAACATCTTCACTTGAACATCACGCTTCAGTTACGCAGACATTTGCAATTGTTTGGCCCTTTTCAAATAAAAGAGCTGATATATTGATGATGTTTAAAGTAAACTAAATACGTGTCTCACAAAGATGTTTTTTTCCCCCTCCAGCGTCACTTCTTTGTGAATCTAGAATGCAGAAAAAGCCACATATATTTAGGTTGGAGCTAATGCCTACTGATGTTTAAAAACAGCTACAGCAACAAATCAACAGCAAAACTGTGCACTAAAGCCCATTTACAAACTCTCAAACATATCATCTGGTATAATTCACAACTTTTTTTATCCAGCTGTATGCTCAATAATAACTATAATTCTTCTGATCTGGCGCTGGTCACAGTAGCTTCAAGCTTAATATACAGTACATGGCTGGATCTTTCTGCATTTTGGGGTCACAAAGAACTGATGCAGGAGGGGAAAAATCTATTTATGAGTCCTTGAAGGGAAAAATACACTTGCATAGTGTTCTTCATTTTTTTTTATCCAGAAAGGATGTTAAACTGTCTGCCTTAACCTTGATTTTACAGTGTTTTGGTCATTGGATGATTTCTGACCTCTTTCTGTACTGCTACTGTTGAGACAGCTTGTGTTTGTGTGTGTGTGTGTGTGTGTGTGTGTGTGTGTGTGTGTGTGTGTGTGTGTGTGTGAGTGTGTGTGTGTGTGTGTGTGTGTGTGTGTGTGTGTGTGTGTGTGTTTTGGGGGGTTTAGCAGCATGTGTGCGTATTTCTAAACTCGGACAACCCAACATAAGTCATGAAACGGCAAACAGATTTACTGGCAGTGGAAGCTGTTGACATTAGTAATAATCGAAAACACAGCTCAAGACATGAAAGCGTATTCTGGCGAACCACCAACCCAACTCACATGGAGATGACAAAGAAGCTCAATACTATTTTATCCCACTTGGCATGGTGGAGAGTCCATGGACCGCAACAATAAAAGCCATCCATTAAAAACCTATGAAAAACGTCAGTAACCAGGTTTGTACTCCTCAAGAGAGACTCGTGTTCACTACCAACAGATGGGCAAAATGAAGAGTCAACTTACCCCTCGGGGATGAATAATACATCTAAAAAAACCTGACCACAACAGCATCAGTTTTATTGTGTCCTGCATCCTGCCATAAGGAAAGCCATCATTGTTGTCATCACCATCCTCTATAGATGTTACTATCATTCTTTTTTACCTCTAAAACTTTTTCAGACCCTCTGAAATCTCTGAACTCAAGCTTGTTTGTTATTCCAGAGACAAACATTTATGATCAACATTACCCTTTTTATCCGTCTAAAAGTTCTGGTAGTGGTAAGTAGCCAAGTGGAATTCCAGTCCAAATCCCTTGGTGATGAGTGTAACAACTTTAATACAAATCTCAAGTTTGACAAATTTAGAGTTTACACTGAAATTATGTGTATCCATATTATTTTGGTGTTGCTGGATGGTTTTGAGTATATTAACATTTAGTTTGGCAGGGTTTTTCTACACAAATGATTTTAACAATTTATTATCTGTATCTTGTCTATGTTATAAGATTACAGCTGAGCCACATAAATGGAATGTGGCAAAAATTAATATTATAAACATTTGTGCTTGACATACTAGTTTCTGAGAGATAAGAAGATGTAATTATCAGTCTTATCTCTGAATAAAGCATATGCGTCAAATTTCTAGTGAAAAACAAAACAAGTCTGATAAAAGACAGAATCTCTTGAAAAGTAGCATCTCAGTAAGATTTAGCTTAAAGTATGTGTGTAGTGTAATACTAAAAGAAAATAACTGCTCCTGGGGCTCCTACATATTAAATGTCTAGAGGTGTTTCCTTAACTGATAAATATAATGTGGAAAAACAACATGCGAACTCCAAATGTCATAATATTTTACCCTTTTCACAAGGCACATTTAGGAAAAATATAAACAATTTCCATTGGCTGATACTACAAAAGCTCTTAAATCTTACTGTATTTATTTATGGATGATTTTTCCTAGGTTTGTATCTCTCTGCTGAGCCAAAATTGTTGAAAACCTAAAAAAGTGGATGCAAGCTATTGTGTTACTATACATGCTGGGAATCTGATTATGGAACGTGGACACGCCATCTAAAATCACACACTGGCGTGGTATTATGCCATCTTGATTTGGTTCTGCGTGAACAAGCAAAGCAGCATCATGGTGGGGTCATTCTTATGGCAGCATTGTGGTATCTCTGAATATAAATGTCTTTTGTTAGTCCATCATAAATCCATTTTCCCCAGTTATATCTGCAGGCGGCCTCCAGTGAAACCACAAAGTCCAGGTCACATTTTCCATGACAAATGTCATGTAGCTGGATTGATGGTGGTTCTCTCCTATAATAAGTCTTTGTTCCATCCATTTATGACGATTTTTTTAAAGAACTGTTTGTTTTACATCACTGGAACTCTTCCAGCAGTTATAATGAGCACTGACTTTTGAAGAAGATGAAACAGACTCATTCTTTGACACTGAAGCCGAGACTGTGTTATGCAAGCACCCATGGCCATGAGACACGCACGACATTAGTTCAGAGGCGGTTCCATATAACTTCATTATGTTCACCCACAGTTTTTCCAATGTGATTTGTATCTACACTCTTCAGTAAAGTTAATGAGCTGCTCGTAAAACCAGTCAACTCCTGAGCTGCAAACACAGCAGGTAGGAAAGCTTAAACTTACCCGCAAGCCTTTGGGTCCTCTGGTACCTGCTGGCCCAGCTGCTCCAGGGGGGCCCTGGCAAACAAAAGACAGGGAAAAAAATGAAAAGAGAGATAAAACAAAGGTTTTCACTGACATAGCACAGAGCCCCCTGGATGCTGACCACAGGGGGCAGCCTGACCTCGGGAACACACTATGGGGTTTGTTGTTAGATGTGTCACTCACACCAATTAAAGGGCCTGTTTGGAATCCTGTTCTGCTGCACCCCAGAGGCCCATATTTATGTTTGTTTTGGTGGCTCAGTGGCCCCCACTTTTAACCGATGCTTGGCCCACACTCTGTCAAACCTGGCAGTGGCAAGGACACAGCGAGGGGAACAGGGGCCAGGGGCAGCTTCTAATTGGTTATAGGTGTTTGGCTTTTGACTGACAGAAGGGTAATGCAGGTTCAGCAGGAGCCTGCCAGCTCTCATCATGCTCACAGAAAGCTTAGCTGCAGACTGGGCATGCTACTGTCATGCGCTGCGAGCATGCTGGCTCCAGCTGCTGAAAGTTATTTATTATCAGCAATTACTCAAAAATGCCAGTGTTTTTGATCAGAGCTGGAAAAATTCAATCTTTGTAGCCTTTGAGCTATTTTTAGCAGCAACATTTCTCACCCTAATAGTAAGTTCATTAACAACTGGGAAGTGAGAAATTTCTGACCTCCAACATGGGAGAATGCACTGAACGCTTGTCCAGCTCATCACTTAACACAGCAGCGTTTATGATTAAATATAAGTTATGTAATTTCTGTATTTTTGAAATAGGCTATGTTATTGTTTATGCTATTACTCATCAGGGGGTGTCAAATACAGTTGATATACCACACAGTCACTTTCGTAATTTTGTCTTCAACATGTAGCTAGTTTTAATGTTGCCAATATAATGTTATATTTCTGGACAGCTATTAAATGTCCTAACTTTCAGTACTGTAACTGACAGAAATCAGTTGAAATATTGACTTCCTGAGCATCCTTTTGTACCGGTTTGGTTCACATAGGTGATACCAAGGCTGTCTGCCACTCTTCTGTGTTCTGGTTTTATGATAAACTGTTTGTCATTAACTGGAAAGTGGGGCCTTAATGGGAACTTGCCCATTTCCCAGTTGCCTGTTTGCACTGTAAGTCTGTGACTGAGTCTGGATGTTGGGCCAAACAGCTCATCTGTTTTATGTTATCTGGTGAAAGTGCATGGCAAGCAAAAGAGCGGTGACTTACTGGTCTTCCTGGTGGTCCTGAAGGTCCAGTTTCACCTGGTGTCCCTGGGTGACCCTATTAAATGTGCACAAACAAAGAACATTACAGATTAAAATTTTATATTTAAGACACCAATATACAATGTGAATAAACATTTGGAGTTTGTTTTGATGCAATGCAAGAAAAACTGGGAATCTGGATGTGCTATTTATACTTTTGAAACGGACAATGAAACATCATACACACCTTCTATATTTATAAATGTGATTACATAAGAGGGAATCTAATGTCATAAATTTGATCTAAATCATAAATGTATTCTACATGTTTAGTTTTATTTTGAAAAGTAGGGATATCATGAAAAACCAGCATGTACAAATGTGCAGCACACTGAGGTTACATCTGCTGTTACAATAATAGCCAAGGGGGAAAAGGAAAATCCCTACAGGCAGAAGTGAGGATTTTATATCTTTACACATACTTTTAGCCACTTTTCTTTCTCTTTTATTGGATTTTGGCAGGGTCATTTGTAAAGTATAATGGAAGTATTTCGGTCAGAAACTTGATCAGCTGAGTGCCATAAAATATATATAAAAAAACTGCAAAGCTATGACATAGTATGCAGCTCTGATCTCATTCATCCAGCGAGATGAATCATACATGTCTGCAGTGTGAGCTGCATGTGTTAGCAGCTATAGATGTCTGCTGGTCAGCGCCCTTCACTTAGTATGATGCAGTCTTTTCCAGAGGGTCTGTTTTTGCTTTACAGCTGAGAGAAAGAGAACTTCCTTGTGTGTGTGTGTGTGTGTGTGTGTGTGTGTGTGTGTGTGTGTGTGTGTGTGTGTGCCTGTGTGTGTGTTTTAGTCCTCAGAGTAATCCTAACTTGGCTACCATCCAGCAGGAAACTTCTCTCTTGTTTCAACAAGAATGATGACTAAATTCAGCCAATATAGTAGCAGAGGTAGGGAGTAACAAAGTACAAATATTTGTTACTGTACTTCAATAGAGTTTTCAAGAATATGTACTGTAATTTAGTTGAGTATTTATTTATGACCACTTTTTACTTCTAGTAGAATGCTTGTTCTTGACACTTCTAATTATCGGATGATCTGTTTTAGATATAGATATGAAATGATAAACTTGCTCTGTTTGAAAGAGCAGGATATGACAGGGTAAACAACTTTTGAGTACCTTCAGGGACAATCAGGTGCCCTGCAGACATTATTTTTGAGCAAATCCCTGAATCACTCGTGCTTCAGACTGAGAAAATAACACTCCGTGGTGCTATGTATTGTTTACATGAAAATTCAGGTTTTAGTTGATTTTGGTGCCAAAATAAATTCTGTCATTTGTCACAAACTCTGTTTCATATTTTCTTTCCATGTCAGTTTAAAAATCTAGATCCCTATGACACGTTCTTCTGCCAAATTGCAAAAATGCCACCTTTGTCTCAAGAAAACCCTACAAGTGCCAAACCACAGTAATTGCTTAAAAAATAGTCATCCCTGGGCTGATGTGGGTCTTTTCCACTTGTGTTATTGACTTAATCAAATACACCAATATATTCCCATGGGAATAACACACACAGTTTAATTTAGAATGGCAGTTCAACGACAAACTTTGCTCAAAAAAATCCTATTAAGTTGAAAATTTGACTCTTTATTAGACTGATGTCCCTCCTCCTTGTACTCACTGTTGACCCCTTCTCTCCAGGTGGTCCAGGAAGGCCCATTTCCCCTCGATCCCCCTAAAAATACATGTTCACAGTGTTCATTCTTCAAATTTATCTTGCGGGGACATCCTAAGGTGAGTCTACACAGAAATTTACCTTCTCTCCTGCCAGTCCTGCCTCTCCCACAGGTCCGATGAAACCCACCAGGCCCTGAAACACAGATAGTCAATGTTATATGGAAGAAAAATACATATGCTTTGAAAATTGAATTTATTCCATACTCCAAAGTAGAACTGTCAAGGGTTCTTACTCTTTCCCCCATGGCTCCAACTTTTCCTGTAACACCGAGCTCTCCCTACACAAATAAATAGGCCACTTGTCACATATTTACAATGATTAATTTGATCTTCTTCATATTTTGAGAAATCTAAGGATTTATTGTCTAGTTTTTATTCACCTTCACTCCCTCTGGCCCAACCTTTCCAGGAAATCCTTTTCTGCCAAGTCGACCCTGAAAAAGGACATACACTTGCCATTTAATGCATCATTAATATCCACCACAAATTCCAGATAAACACAAAAGTGCTTTATTCTTTGAGCAGACAGAAGAGAGCTGGGGAGTAGTCTGCAGCTGTTGCAGCTCACTGTACATTCTGGGGAAATATGCAATGCCGTGTATACTTAACATTGCATTCTGGCAGACTGACTGTAGTGTTCCTTTTGCACAGACTATAATTCCTGGGGTTAAGAGGGCGGCTAAGTGTTTTTATTTTATTTCAGCAGCAATAACTCCATTTCAGAAATGTCTATGCCAAACTGTTAAGGATGGAGTGAATTAAATGACTCAAGAATTCCAAAATTTTACCCCAGAATGGTTGCAGCTTTCACAAGGTGGTGCAGAGTCACAGTAACACATAATTTCAGAAGCACACGGTAAAAGCAGATTCTTGTAGTAACATGAGAGTTAATATAAGCTGTCAAGAGTTTGCGTTTTTATCACCTGATTTAGATTTATGCTTCTAACCACATTTACCAAAGCTTGAAATATGAGTAGAAACATTTTGCCAAGAGAGGCAGCAAGAAGGTGTGATTGACATGATTAAAGGCAAAGACTGGAGTTAAGAGATGGTGCCGTCTGGTGCAGAGAAGTGAGGTTTAAAGGCAGTTGGCTGTCAGTCAAATTCCCGGTAAAAGCATTTCGATCACTGCAGTGGTCCATTTTCTCTGCCACTCAATAATGCATTTGAGAAGTAAAGTCAACAAATCTTGTCACTCTGCAGAGGCCCATTAACATCTTCTGGCACTTTATGGTAGCTATAAATCTTAGAACTCGTAAACATGACGATGGCAGTTATCACCCTCTAGTGTCAAATACAGGGATTGCATACAGTCCTTCACTGAGAACCTATGGACTGTATAAAGTGGAGGTAGCCAGTGTGACGTCACTAATGCACATGGGAGAAATTTTCCTCGAAGTCTTTCTGCCAGGAAATCTTTCTTGCAGAAAGTCAGCCAAAAAAGCCTTTCTAATATGTGTTCAGTCCTGTCAGGTTCTATTTTAAACCAAAGCATGAGGTTTGGTGCAAGATGGCTTGAAATGTTTTGCTGAAAGAAGCTTTCCAGCCAAAACCTAACGAAGAAGTTTTCCTGCGGACATCTATCTGTGGAGCATTCCTGCCTAAACCCAAGGAGTTCTGCTGCCTAAACCTATTTACTTTATCAAGTGATGACTGAAATGTGTTGCTAATGTTACTAATCATAACTAGTCACCTATTTTCTAAAGGCATTCTTACATCTGACCGAGACACGGATGGGCCACTGTGGTAGCAGCAGCATTACGAAGTAGCTACGCTTTAACCATACTGTATTTTGTGCCATATATGTTACTATTTGTCATGCAAGTACATGCGTATAGATGACTCAGCAGAGATGTTCATGTCCAGATGAGGCCCTTTGGGTTGACCTTTGGTTTAAGGATTGAAACCATGGCTTAGATCCCTTGGAGAAAAGCCTTGTTCATGGCTCATTTGGGATGTTTTGACTAATACTGTAAGAAAAGGAGGGGCATACTGTCCTTACACGTCACAGTGAGTAGCGTGCAATCAAAAATCATACGCCGAGGTGGAATTATGGCGGCTTTGTCTGGTTCAGTGCAAAGGAACCAACCCGGTATAATCAGGGGCCTTTTTAATTGCAGTATAGTGGCTTAGGTTTAAAAATCATCCAAAGACCAGCTATAACAACAACCTTGACGAAAGACCAGCTTTAAATATCTTCAGTTTTGCTCTGATGTAAACCAAGAACAAAATCAGCAATAAAGATAGATTTTAACCTAAGATAAATGTAACTCACTGTGGTACAATAAATGCTGGGGTGCATAATTAAAGGTAGCCAATTAAATTATACTGCATTCACAGTTGACTGAAAACACCCTTGGAGTAATATTAGTGGGCCTTCACTGTAGATGATGACATGCAAGGATTTTATTGTTCTACCGGATAGTAAATGAGGTTATTTTACTCTCAGATTTGGCTGCAGTATAAGTCTACTTAGACTGAGCGATATTTCTATCCTTTCTCTGTCTGTCTTTGATTATGAGTTTACCACAGATAAAAAAGGGATGAACTAAACCTCAAAAATGCACATGATAGATGGTTTGATTGTCCTACACGGGAAACAGTTTAAAGAAAACACACAGAATCATAGAAGTGCAGACAAAGGTCACACATACTCAGTGTCTCTGAAAGGTGCTACCATACAGGAGCCGGGAGACACTAAGACCTGAACTGCTAATTTAAAATCCCTCCCTTCTTCATTGCCTTCTAACTCACCTCAAGTCCCGTTGGTCCTGGTGGTCCGAGTGGGCCCTCATCTCCCTGGGAACAGATGAAATCAATTGATATGTTAAGAGACAAAGCAGATTTTCAGCAAAGAGATGCATTATCTTAATAAATATTGAAAGCCTTTTCATGCTTGGTGTTTAGCTCTAATATACAGTAGATGACACTCTTACCTCCAAGCCAGGCACCCCTCTAGGCCCCGGTAAACCTCTGTTTCCTAGCTTTCCCTGAGAGAACATGAGCCACATGAATGTTAAATGTCAAAACAAAAGAGTTACACTGTAAGTGGTGGAAGTTTTTCTGTGTTAAAGTTTAAAGTAAATATATCAACTGGTGTGTCTACTCAGCCAAGATGATGTACTTTCACACCTTTGGTCCTTCAAGGCCATTCTCTCCTGGTGGTCCCATGTCACCGGGGAAACCCTGTTATGATAAAGGCAAAGTTTTCAAAATGTGTAATCTGAAATACAAACTTATATTAAAATGCAGCAATGTACTATAGGTGCAGATACTGACCTCGGGGCCTGGAGGACCGGGAGCACCATCGGGGCCTCTGTCTCCTATTTTCCCCTGCAAAAAGAAAAAGATAAAAAATGTTGAGGAAGAATAGTTGGATATTTGGGGAAATACACAATAACTTTGATGCAAAGAGTTAGATGAGAAGATCAATACCACTATCTGGCAGGTCGACCCAAGGTTAGAGTTAGCAGCAGGCAAGATTAGCTCAGGTAATGTTAGCATAGCATACACAATCAATAAGAAACAGCTTGGCTATTTCTTTCTGAATATAATTAATTCTCCTACCAGTACCCCTAAAGTCATTAACTGATACCGTATATATACATACAGTTTTTTTTAAACCAAAATAGTTAAAATGTAAAAATATCAAAATTTCCTGGACAGCTTGTTGGGTTTTGACATTATAATGCTCATGTAAAGAAGTTAGGAAGTCATTGCACCCCGCCAGAATGCAGTACTGCACATACACTTTGCTTTAAAACAGTCTGATATACAGAGAACTTGCTGTTTATCCATGTTTCAATCATTAGCTTATGCTAAGCCTAGTTAGGCAGCTGCTGGCTATGTAGCCTTAAAATGATATGGGAGTGGTATTAATATTCTGCCTCTTCTCTCTGCAAGAACATGAATACTTATAAGTCCCAAAATGTCAAATTTAACCTTTAAATGAAAAGCATTGAATCCACATTTAAAAATTTTAATAAATTCCAGGCAATCGCGGCCAAAGCTAACCTGTGGTCCTGGTTTCCCACGGATGCCAGGTAAACCCGGAGCCCCCTGAATGCCCTGTCCAATACAAACACAGCCATAAAAACTAAGAAAGACAAATGGACATAAGTCAGAAGCAAAACCCTTCTGTTTGAGCCCGGAGACATTCAGGACTCAGCGTTTCTCTTGTGACCTGAGGTTGCTTTGTTCTATGATGCTAGAAGGATTAAATTTTGCTTACACACCAAGAGAAATGAGGAAGGTTTACATAAGAATTTATATAAGCTTGACAGAACACATCTGGCAAAGTCATTCTGCAAAGACAGTTCTGCAAGAGTGTAACTCTGGGTGTAGGAGGAGGAATACAGGTCAGGGCTGATGAGGGAAGAAAGCAGTGTTTACAAGATGTTTATGAATGAATAGTAGGGATATTGCAGTAGTGAATTACCTTGTCTCCTTTGTACCCGATCTCCCCTTGTTCTCCAGGAATCCCAATTTCACCCTGATGGAGAGAAGAATGAACGGAGGCAGGATGATGGATGAGAAACAGACAGACAGAACATAACACATTAGAGGGAATGGAAACATTCCTATTTGTTGATTAGAATCAGGTTTGCAATAGAACAATAGGAACAATCACACAATAAATGTAGTGTCAGTCTAACTTACTCCATACTGAGCCCTCAGATTTATTAATTTGATAACAGGTTATTCATTATTAGCTCTGGTGTGAGTGACTTTTATTGTACTTAAATTACTTCTTCTGTAAAAGTGTGAAATGTCTTTGTAATCTTTTATTCACATCTTTAATATAAAGGGCAGTGTGGTCCAAGTCACATTTTATTAAACTTATCACTTAGATTTTTTTGGGCATTTCTGAAGAGGGAAATAATGTATTAATATCTTCCAAGATATATTTTTGTATTCCAAATTATTTTGGTCTGTCTTAACCAAATAAAGCATACTGAATGATCTCATAAAATGATTACTGTTGTCAAAAGAATTCACCTTAACAATGTGTATTAATGCTATCAGTCAAATTCATCTTTAAATCTACTTTATTTTGGGTTTTGTCTCTTTTGGCAAATAATTTACACTCAAAATGCAAGGGTAGTGAAGTCAAGTCTCTGTAAAATGTACAAGAACATACAAAATTGATTACAATCTAGTATTTACATGATATCAATTCTTCATTTTTTAAAATATCATGAATGCTGATCCCCTACTTAGATTTGAGGCACCTGCTTGAATCAGCTCTTGTATTTATGAATCAGAGCACCTGCTTTGAGGTTGACTGGGCTTTAGCTCTGCAGACCTGTGAGCTCCTCACCTAAAACACGCAATGTTTGTGTTCTTATCTTATATCCATGTTTGTTTTTCACTTCCCTAATTAGTTTTCATTTTTTGTCACATATTTTTTGTTTTTAGTTCTGTTTATTGAACAGTAGTTTACTTAAATGCTTGATTATTTAAAAGGACTTCAGAAAGTAAGCATACTCTCTGTTTTGCCAAGAGTTACTGTAGATGTGAAGACTAATAGGACTTTCATAAAGCTGCAGCCAGCAGGTAGTTAATGTCATTCAAAACAGCAGGAAACAGCAAGCCCGGCTCTCTCCAATGGTTGAATTATATGCTTACCATCACTAATTAACACATTATACCTTGTATATTTAGTCCATTTAGAAACGGAAGTGCGTGGGACTATTTTTGGCAGTGACTCTCCGGAGGGAGTACTGGCGTGAGTGCTCTGGAAAGCTGACAAGGCTTGTAGCAACAGCAAGACACAGAATCGTATGTTACTCTCAAGAAAATCTCAAATAGTAATTTTTTACACCTTGTTTTTGATGCATAACATAACAGACAGCATGTTAAATTGTGAGATTTAGCAGTGCAGGTAACTGAAGTCTTCCTTTGGGCAAAGTACGGTTGCATTTCCCTGCTTGCAGTTTTTATAAGAAGAGGAGCAAACCATACAGCCTTCAAATATACCCATATAACTCTCAGCAAGAAAGCAGTACACACTTTTCACCCAATTACAAACTATTACTTTGAATTGATCACTAATAAATTAAATCTGGGAGAATCCCTTTGAATACGTGATAGGCTTCAATCATCTGATTTCATTGAAATGACACAGGCAGGGCTTGATCATTGGAAATATAGGTTGTCAAATCTCGTGCTTGCAACAACAGTCTGAGGTTTGTATGGACATGGGTGAAGGCATGCTCTATATCTAAAGGTGGGACAGAGATGGCTAGGGTACAAAGGGGGACACATCCATTACATGCTGCTCAAACACAGGCCAATAACAGGAATATTCAGATCACCTTATCACCTTTCAGTCCTGGTTCTCCTGGATTTCCGGGCACCCCCTGGAATAAACACAAACTGACGGGTTAGATGGGGGCCCACAAGCATCATCACAACATCCTCCAGCATTCACCCCTATAGGAACAGCTTTTTTGGACACAACTGGCTCTTTCTAAATCCAGAAACTCCCAAACTCAGTTTAATGGTCATTCTATTGCTTATCATAACACATATAAGAAGAAAATGCAGGACAAGACAGGGGAATGAATACTTTTCATCAGTGTGTGTCAGATTACCTTCAGCCCATTAGGTCCTGGAAGGCCCATCTCTCCCACGGGTCCCATATCACCCTGAGACCAGAAGAGGGGACAGTAAGAAAATATATTCACCGTTACATATTCATAAATATTTAAGCAGGTGCTTTTAACTTTTAAGTTTTTATTGATGATTATGATATAACAGCTGAAATTATAGTAAAAATGCCAATAAAACAAATCACTAATGAATAATGCAAATAAAATATATTTTACAGGATCTATCTGGAGTCATTTGCCTAAAGTAATGCACTATAGTTTTATGTTGTATGATGTAATACCCCAGGGGGTGCAATTCCAGGCTAATACAGGAGGTTTTTTTTCATGTACATCATATCAAAACAAGATAAGAGGGGTTCAGGGCCCAAAAAATGCAGTGTACTTCTATCCCAGGATTCCCAGAGAACAAGGGAAAGACATTTAGAATGAAATAAAAACTACCACACAGAAAGCCCCTCTTCCTTCTCTTGTGTCATCTACTTTCCCTGCTCAACCACAGTTGAGGCCTGCAGTCCCCAGATAAGTCTGCTTGTATATTTATATTTTCTAAAGTTCAGCTCGGTGCTGTTGGTGTGTACTGTACACCGTCTGGTCAGATGGATACAGACGACACAGAACTCAGAGTAGAGCTGTAATCAGAGAGTCCTCCAATTACAGGCCTTCTACCACCACCGGTGGCCTTAAATAGAGCGGGAGGAGCGAGCAAAGACGGGTGAAGACGGGACACGACCAGAGACATTATAATCTGACACAATTATGTGGCTGTCAGGCTGGCACACCAGTAGGGCGAAGTGATGGGTGGGCATGTTGTTTTGATTAAAAACAGTTCATTAAATATAATCAAGAGGAAAAAACACAACACGTTTGATTGACGAATGATCAAACAGTTGTCATTTTGTCATCAGAGGACACAGGAAGGCAAAAGTATACATATTTCAAGCCTTGTGGTGAAAAATAACTTTTCCATCTTGTTTTCCAAAAACAATCCACCTTCTCTATTTTGAAAACATTTACAGTGGTAAAGAACCTACAGCGAGGGGTTGGTTTCCCACCAAAGTGGCTGGCAGTGTTAATGACGATGAGACCTACTTTTCTTTCCAATTAAGAAGGCATATTCTGTTTCATTTAAATGCTGTCATTATTTATGGAATGAATGTCAGGGAAAATAGGATGTTTAAACTAAGAGCACACAGAAAAACATACAAACGACTACTCACAATAAGTCCAGGAACTCCATTTGGACCAGGGGCTCCCATCTCGCCCTAGTCAGAAAAAAAAGAGTACGTCAGATGAGGGGAGGGAGAGAAGGAGCAGGTTTCTGGTTATTGGCTCTTTTTTTGTACAAACATGCTCAGAAGAGTAGCTCAGTGTTCATCGTAGCTTATGAGAGGCGGCTGTGTGCACGTGTGTGTGTGTGTGTGTGTGTGTGCGTGTGTGTGTGTGCGTACGTGTGTGAGTGTGTGTATGTGTAAGGTGAATGTGGAGGGAGATGTAAACCCTTCAAGCCACTGCTGTGTGTGTGTGTGTGTGTGTGTGTGTGTGTGTGTGTGTGTGTGTGTGTGTGTGTGTGTGTGTGTGTGTTTACTTCAATATGCAGGTCAAACAAAAGAGTGATAGTGATGCAGCAAACTCTCCTACTTTTTTCCAGAATGAAGAAATGCTAAATATAGGATGAAAGCTTTTGGAGGCTTTTCATCCAGCTCCATCAGCAGGTTCTCATTCATCCAATAAACTATGACATTTAATATTTTCTGAATGGATTGGCAAAAAGCATTGTTTTCCAGAGACTGTGTCCTAATGATGCTTGACTTTTCCTTCAGACGCTTTTAGATTTTCGCTTGTGGTTTTGAAACACTCTCAAACTAATAAATAGATTATCCTGAAAGTTTGACATTCGTGTTCCCATCAGAACAAATTACAATAAATCTGTTGATCAGAATCTGAATTAGTTTTATTGGCTGAGTATGTATATAAATGAAGGAAAAGGGGGCCAGTGTATCCCCTGATCTCTCAGTACTTTCACAAAATACAAGGACATAAGGCTGCAAAACTTTTAATAAATGTTTGAAATGCCTACTTATAGTATAATACAATTAAAAATCTATAAATATATTTATGTAAAAATGTGTAAGAGGAGGAGTGACAGAAGGACAATAAAGGTGCAATGGTGCAGAGGATGATACAGTCTGAAAATAAGAATAAATTCGAAATTGCAATAAATATTAATTATACACAATGTATAAGAGTACACCGTTAATGGAGTAAATATGAAATTATTAACAATTTGAGGGCACTAGGAGGTTCCATACATCTGCTATGCAGATATGGCGTAATCAGATCTGGATCCACTCCAACAACAATCCTCAACCTGAGTTGTATTACCCTTCCAAATTTCATCAGATTCCATTGACAACTTTATGTGTTATCCTGACAAAAGCTCTCTGGTGACCACCACTAGTGATCACATGATCTTTTGAATTAATGGGCACCTGCAGGACATAGGAAGGTGTACCTCAACCAAAATGACCTCAGTCAAACCCAATGTAAACATGCTTTACACTAAGTTAAACAAATCTGCACCAAACCGTATGGGTTCCTTCTTGTTACATCACAAAAACGATGCTTTATGCAAAATAGCTACGTGGAGGCCAGGCTGGCAGGGCAGGAGAGGAGCAGAGAGGCAAAGAAAAAACTAGTATGAGGTGTGATGTCCAAAACTGAACCATCAGAAGTCAGTGAGGAAATGAGCACATCATTCCTTTAAAAAAAAAAAATTAAAAAAAAATTATGTGCTTCGTGTATTTCAGATTTTGCTGAAAAGCAACATGCTAATGCTTTGTCTTGGAGAGCTTTCAACTCTGACTGATGACGATGTGCTTTATTTCTGAGAATCCTTGTGAATAGCCCAAAATTTGATGCCTCCCATGTTACTTGGTTTGGAAAAAATCACTCAAAACGCCCCCCAAAACATTCGATTACATCATTTACTATTTTTGGATATCACGTCGTAAAACTGCTTGACAGTTAATGGCCAGTTTACAATTGAGAGTGGAAAGGTTACATTTGGCTGCCAAGCCAGCAGCTTTTGTAAACGATTGCCAGGTAACAGAGGAAGGGATGAAAAAACACCAAAAAAATATACAGCAATAAATTCTGTCTGGAATAAGCAACAAACTCCAAATAAACCTGAAAAACTTGAAAACTGATTTACCAGATGATTAAACGAGCAGCATGGCCTAAATATCCAGTGTTTCAGTAAAACACCGGAGGTGAACTTGTGTGAGTGAGTTATGGTGTGTGACCTTGACTCTGTTTATGTGTTTACGTGGGAGTGTTGTGTATGAAAGCATGTTTGTGTGAAAACATGCAGATGGTGATTTTATTTAGGTAGGTGTGACTGTGTGTGAGTAACATGGGGTGTGACTTACTGGCTCCCCATCTGGTCCAGGTGGTCCTCTCTCCCCAAAGTCCCCTGGAAACCCCTGATGATACAGAGAAAAGCTTTATGTTCGACTGCATGCAAACAGTAAAATCAAACTCAAAACATTTAATACATTTGTCCAATTGCTTTCCAGTGATTTTTTTTGGGCCACATGGGGGCAACAGAAACACAAATATTATATACTATCACGTTAAAAATGGACAATTGTTGGACAGAACTTGGTTAGATCCAGCAGCCTGTTCTCACAGTGGCTCTCTATATGTCAAAACATGACACTTAGGTCCCCCATCAGCATCCGTTTTGGGTGTTTAGGGCTTCTCAATGAAGTTGCCCTCTAGTGGCTGTAGTAAGTATGGCCAGAGCAAAAAAACAAAAAAAACAAAAAAAAACCCAACCAACCAAACAAACAAACAAACAAAAACACAACAGGAATATGATGATGTTTATATAGATAGATTCAGTGGGATGCAGGTGAAGCAACATCCAGGGCAGCCTGTGGGATGAACTGGTAATGTTGAATTACGAGGGAAAACATTTGGAAAGGTGAAGAAAAAAAAAAGAAAAAAAGTGAGTCGAGGTTCTTTTTTTTGACTCATTTTGCATGACACTGCTGCTCATTTCCTTTTTCCATGCATGAGTTTTTAAGCAGTAGAGTTAATATTGTAAGCCATGGCAATGTCACTCAACTTCATACATTAAAATAAGGAATTTTAGAGACTAATTTATTTTATGTTTTAAGGCGATAAACCACCTCTGGAAATTGTAAAAAAGGCTTTTTTCCTACAATATCACAGTCTGAAGATGACATCATGAGAAAGAGTGAACCAAATTAGTGAAGGCCAGAAATCAAAAACGATGAGCTGAAATACATTAGTAAGTTCCAGCTGAGGGTACGTGTGGAGTTGAAAGGACTCTTAACTGTGAGAAAATACATTGATTGATTTTTCAATGTGACAAAAAGTCTTTTACAGCAGGAGGTGTTGAGTAAAATGTTGCACATTGCTGTTAATTGCAAAGCAATTATGACAATTTCACTAAAAGTCAAACACTGAAACATTAGACATTAAGTCATTTTAAATATTATAAATTAAGAGTATAATTACCTCATTATAAGCATTAAATCTATCAACATTAGGGTGGGAATAGCCAACTATTCTTCTTAAACTGAAAATACTTTCTATATTAGAACAGCTGCCATGTAATTACCCAGTTTAGCTCTAAATGGGAGGCTAATCTGAGCAGTGCTAGTTGGTGGTGCTAAAAGAGAAACCACATCTGCTCAAAGCAAGAAAGCTAATGCATTTTAAATGAAGCCATCCAGAAATACTCATAATGGCTGGGTTCTGGTGTTCTGACCTCTGGACATTGTTTCAAATGCTAATTACTGTAAATACTGTAGAAAATGGCAGCTATTTTTGTTAGTGTTTTAGATGCACATTTATTTTAATCCTTTGCTTGCCCTTGCAATAGATCTGCTTCACTTGATGTGATTTTGTATTTGATTGTTATATTTATTCTGTGCTATGCATATTGAAACAATGATAACTCTAACCAACGGTATGTAAATGTTTCCCTTTCCTTATATCTCCTCCATCTAGTTGCACATAAAAAGTCTTTTCTGTCACTACTCGGCTATTGGGGATATTTGTGACCTCTCCAAAAAGATATCAAAGCAGGATCAGTATTATTTATGGACTGTCTGTGCTTTTAAGAAAGCATGCTCACTGGGGGAAGCACAAGTGCAACAGAAATATATGAAGAATTACAATGACCCAAAGGACGACTCATACTGTACATCAGTCACCACCGATGTAGAAAAGAATAACAAATGTGGGAACCAAAGAGGTTTTTTTAGTGCATTTGAGAAAAAAATGTCTCAAGTCTTCAAATCCATGATTTGGCTTGTTTTTGACAAATTTTAGGATAAAAATACTTTTTTTTTTCTTTCCAGCACACACAGCTATGTCAGTGTGAAGACTAATGGATTTGCACAGTAAAGCTCAGATAATAAGTGATAAGTGTCACAAAGCGGAATTATGGTCACATTTAAAAAAAAAAATTGTAATAATAATAAATGCAGTTTGTTCACAACTGACTGTTGAAACTGTCAAAAAAGGAGAGAATATAAAATTCACGGAAATTTAAACTGTTGTTTTAAAAGCACTTTCTACCACCTTGTGGCTCTTCTTTGAACTGCAGTGATACATTTTCTCATTGTGTGTGTGCACCATGAACACGTTTGTTGTTTTTTATTATCTATGGGGAAGGTAAAACACTGGTGAATTGCGGGAAGCATTTCAGTTCAATGGGTCCATCATCTCTGACTCTTGCAGTGGCCGTGGTGTCTTGTAATTGCAGGCTATCAGTAAGTGCAGGTTTTGTTTTTCCTTCGACGATTGTATGTGGTGCAGAGGAGGGAAAAAACAGAAGGGAATTACACTCCTGCTTGTTCGAGGGTAAAAATTGAATTGAAAACTGAATCCAAATCGTGACACCCTTTGAAGAGAGTCATATGGTGTGTATCAGTTTATACATGATTTCAGAGAACCGTGTGGGTCTGCATCCGCTTCACAAAAATCACAAAAAGATCTCAACGCAGCAGCAGTGCAGCACACACTGTCAGATACTTGGGTGATAGGGAAGAACTGTGACGGATGAGAAAAGACAACCTGCCAAAAGAAATGACTGATAAGCTGAAATACACAAGTGTTGGCAGTGAACTATGGAAACTTGTTCTACATACATCTATTCCCTCATCACTCTTAGCTGGATGGTGGATTGTGTGTGTGTTTCCTCGATAGAGTACTGTAGTTATAGTTGTTAAAATGCCTGGCGCTGCTTTAGGTGATTCTTCTGTTCTTTTTCCTCAGTCTGCGATGGGAGGGAGGGAGGGATGAGAGGGATGATTGTGTATCTGTACTAGCAGAAATTTTCCATGCAGCATTGAATTCAGATGATTGTGATTATGATGCTTGTGTTTTCCAGTTACATTTACAGGTCAGATATAAAGGGCTGAAGCAGCTAAATGATCTACGCATGTTTGTATGCACGGCTGTGTTGTAAACAAGTTTCTGCACATGCATGGACAGGAAAAGATGGAAGCCCTGCAATTACAGCAAATACTGACATGTTGACTTGAATCACCTTATGAGTGCAGCTCTGTTGGGGTAGGGATAACGCGTACAAACATGTGTGATGATCCCTCACACATGGTGAATCTGCATCCACATCTACTTCCCAGACAGTTGCCTAATTACAGAACAAGTTCTAAAAACCTCACACCAAGCAGACACTGCCTTGCGTGTGTTCAGACATTTTGGTCTATAAATGCCTTATTTACTGAAAAGCCAATAAGCAACAGCTGCAGAATGATCTCAGCAGTGTGTTTCAGGGTTAGAAACTCTTTCTGAAACACTCTGTCAAACTGACTTTGAACACTATGACACACACAAGAGAGCCGACAGCTTCCTCCAAATGGCTTGGCTCCATGCTGAGGGGGGGGGACCAAAAGCCCTTTACTTCAACAAAAGCCTTTCTCTTGTTGCATCCAAGATCCTGATGTGTGGCTGGTGGGCTTCTACAGCATTCAAGCTGCAGTTAACCCTTCAAACAGCCATGGAAATACTGAGTTGTCTGAAACAATGATGTAATATCCAGATCATTTTCACTGGTGTGGGCCCAATAGCTCTCAATATCATAAACCTAAATAAAAAGCCAATTTATATTATTTGGTTGGGGTTATTGGTTGTGTTTCCATTGAATTGTCAAGAGAACTGTCAGTGAACTTTGGAAATGTCACAAAAAGGAAATGCAAATAAAGTGATGTGGGAATGAGTCCTAAAAAGTGTAATGTTTTTTTGGTTAAATGCCTGAAATAAGGTCAGTGGATCACACTAGTTTAATATACTTTAATATTGAGTAGTATGGAATAAAACAAGTCAGCAAATACTGCATTTATGAATTTTGACCCATTTTTACATTAAAAACCGCAGTTGCTAACATGTGGCTAAACAGAGTACAAATAGGTTGGCTACTAAATTATGCTATTCCTGTAGCAACCTATTAGGTGTGTTTCCATCTGTTGATTTGAGTAAATAAACTAAAGTACAGAATGTGTGAAGTTGTTCCCATCAAAATGGGCAATAAAATATGTGGACATATGACTTAGTTACGTATCAAAAAAATCTAAATATCAGAAGAAATATCAATTTGACAGTTTGAATGTGTCAATATGCCCCAAACTCTTCAAAAGTCATCAATGACAGATAAATAGACTCAACACCAACTGATAATACAACCAGCACAATGCATCACATATTGGAGAGATTATCTGTAAAGTATGTGGAGACAAAACTTTACCGGCCTACCCATCTTGCCCCTCTTCCCTGGTTCACCGGGAATACCCTGAAAATCGAGAAAGAGAAAATGAAGATAGAATTGAAAAAAGATAGTAGGTGATAGAAGAAAAAGGTTCAAGGAAGGCAGGAGCAAACTAAGAAGGAAGAGCAAGACAGTCATAACAGATAAAAAAAAAAAAAATAACAGAAAACATATCAAATCTAAAACACAACACTGCAGGCAAAAGTGATTGAAGCCCGAAACACAAATTTAAAAGTCAAAACTAGAAGCTTCTGTCAACTTCTGCTTCAGTAGATGAGAGGGACAGCTGGCCAAAGCTAATTCAACATTTTCCGGAAACTTATGGGGATCTAGGCCTCCATTTCATTCATATATATGTTACATAAACAACAGTTTCTCCTGGGAGCAGACAGGCAGACACTAGCTGTTGTACGCAGCAAAGTTATGAGCAGTCATGTTGGTTGGCCGGCAGGCGGTGGATGGGTTTGATTACAACCTCCCCTGCAATGACGTAAATCCCTGGAGCATGTCATAAGTATGCTAATCACTCCTTGTTTAAGTGGGTGCACAGAAGGATGAGACCCTGATAGTTCAGCCAGTTCAAAGGATGGGGGGGGGGGGGCATTTATCAAATGAGTCATCAACACTCCCACATAGCAGCATCTGGGGACTGCTGCCACATTATAACATCAACAAGACAGCTGAATGAAATAACCAGAGATTCACAGTTGTCTTTTCATAGGCTCATTAGCCAGCGCTAGTTAGTCTCTGAATATTTTTTGCAATTTGGACTCGAAAGGCTTCAGAGACAGTATATATTTGATAAGAACAAGAGCCAGAACTCACTCTTTCGCCATCTGGCCCAGGCAGGCCAAAAAGCCCAGGGATTCCAATGAAACCCTGCAGCAGAGGAGAGAGAGGACAACAGGAGAAAGAGGAGAAAAGAGGAGAGAAGAGGAATATGCGATGTGAGTATTTGAATGCCATGAATGCAGCTGCAGGAACAACAACTTCCATTGGCTCAGGGGCTGGATTCAGAGGCGGACGGTGAAGCATGGATAGGTTGGGCTTCCATGAAGAACCAAGCCATGAGGCAAGTGTATATGCCCATGGACTGCATGGTGCTGGCTTCCACGATGTAGTCCAAGGGCACATACCCTCACGCCAGGGATCTCTGAAGATAGCCAGGACATCCCACTGGGCTGTGAGTGCAGGGGAGACACACAGGAAAACAAGCACAAAACCACAACACTCGAACGAACAGTTGAGATGGAGTTGGTTTATGCAGATACTGCAAAAGAGTGTGCATATTATAGATATGTATATATATACATATATATAGAAAGGTGGATGAGAGAGAGACAGAGTGAGAGAGAGAGATATATAGAGAGAGAGAGGACTAGAATGCCTGCCTGCCTTAAGACAGCAGGGCCTCATACGGAGCTTAAACAGGAAATTCCAGTCAGTGGGGGCAGGGGAGGCTGTGGAGCAGCCGAGGGGAGCTGATAAAGAACCTTTATTTGAACATAACATTAAAATCACTGTTTGTGTCTGCAAGTGTGCGTTTCTTTGTTTTGTGTACCTAAAGGGGGTGTGTGGAGGCTTATCAACAGCCAGTCTTTCAGTTCAGATCTATGTATAGTAAGTTAGTGTTCATGCTATACTAGTAAAGGCTCCTGAGTTTAGCATATTTTTAATAGTGGCACACGTTGTTTGAGTCGGTGTGTGAGTGTGTTTTTGTGTACAAAAATGGATGTTGCTGCACCTAAGCGAATGGTACAATACATACAGGCATGCACTTAGATGAGGCACATGCATTGATGCAACAAAATATAGGCTGTCCTTTGATTATACAACCTGCTGTACCTTTTTAATAGTTTACTTCCATTACTATCATGTAGTTAGCTGTCAAGGTAACACCCTGGCCTACAAACATTTTCAAGAGTCATGTCAAAGCACTGATATTACACATTTAGCAAAAAAAAACCTCAAACTTAAACTTACCCGTACGCCTTTAGGCCCCATTGGTCCTATAGGCCCAGGTAAACCCTGAAAAACAACAACAACAAAAATTTAATTTTAGCAATTCATAACTTTCACTGGTCTAAAACTGCTGTAATTTTCAGCACAATACACTGTGGAACACTGATGGCATTTAAAAGGGGTAACAGAAAGCCTGAGGCTCACAGTTAATGATGGAGCCACACATATTGCAGACAAGTTACAAATCCATCCATCCATCGATTTTCTATACAGCTTATCTGTTTAGGGTCATGGGGAGGGGGGGCGGCAGCTGGAGCCTACCCCAGCTGACCTTGGGAGAGAGGCAGGGTTCACCCTGGATGGGTCGCCAGTCCGTCGCAGGGGCATTAGCAGCAATTAGGGGTTCAGTAACTTGCTCAAGGATACTTAGACATGGTCACTGGGGGAAGTGAGGACCCTTCGGTTGCTAGACGGCCACACTACCTCTGAACTATGCCGTCCGCAAGTTACAAATGTGAAATTCTATTACTTTAGTAAAGTTCATAAATCATTTGTGCAATAAATATTAAAGATGCCAGTAAGCCTTCATAGAGGGAACAGCACAATAATAGACATTCCTCTGCAATATAATGCATTCCAGCACAGAAGCTGAGCAATAAAAGCTCCAACTGATGGTAATTTTAGAAAGTAGCTGCTTGTGTTGTTTTTGCTTTGGACCCCTTTATGTGTGGAGTGATTCCAACTCTTATACACAGTATTTACCCAAATATTTCCCCCCCTAACAGAGCTCAAAGTCGGCTGTTAAACATAACCTAATTCCACTTGGCACTTTGCCCTCACTATGGCCCTGACTACAACTGTACCAGTCACAGCAGAGGATTTACTGCACCTGCCTGCCAGGATAACCTTTGGCACCTGGGCTTCCGACTGGACCTTGTTCACCCTGCAGGAGAGAGAGAGAGAGAGAGAGAGAGAGAGAGAGAGAGAGAGAGAGAGAGAGAGCGAGAACGAGAGAGACAGACAGACAGGCAGACAGACAGACAGAGACAGAGAGAGGGGGATATCAACATTAGTCCTATTTTGCATGGCAGTGTGTTTCAGAGAAGGAGACGGAGCAGCAGAGCCAGCAGACATGAGCTGGTTCACTCCTGCTGTCATGTCATCCGTGATATTTGCAATTCATTGTCCAGGAGATTGTGATTTGATGAGATGATTATATGATAAACATAGCAATTCCATTTGTCATCCATACATTTTATATTCATAGGTGCAGAGGATATATGATAAACTGTATCACTTCAGCTGTTTTACATATAAGGGATCTTTTCTGACAATATTTAGATTTATACGATTTTTAAATTATCCTGAAATTTAGCTCATCTGCCAGTCCCGTCTTTTATCTATAAATGGTCTTAAAGTTTAAATTCTCATAAAATATTTGTCCAATCCTTTTTTTAGCAACTCAGACAAATTGGAAATTAAAGCTCTACTTTATTTTATAGAGATGCAGGGACTACTCACTTTGACATGTCTTCAGACTGTGCAGCTGCTCCACTTTAAACCAGAACTAAGCAGCGTGATCACATCACACCTGTTTTAGCCTCCACACTTCCTGTTTGTTTCAGCATCGATGTAAAGATTTGATGGCTGGAAATCCCTTATGAACCCTTACATGGCTTGAAATCCTCAGCCTGAAGTCTTCAGTCTGGTCCAGGCTAAGAACTAACCTTTACTATCAGAGCCCAGAAGTTCAAAGGAAATCATGCATGTACCTGTAAATCATGAGTACTTATGAATTTACCTGAGCTGACTCTTTATTTTACTTGAGTGTTTTTTTTTTTAACTCGTTCTGCTTAAAATATTTATTGCTTTAGAGGCTTTAAACCCCTATCGACCACTGCCGTTGGATCGGAGTCTTTATCTGGCAAAAAACGTTTGAGCTGTTGCCTGTATAGCAGCTAATTAGGAATTTGGTCTGTGTGAGAAAGCGTAACATACAAACTGTAGAAACTTGTGTCCAAAATTGACAGAGTGCTCATGTGTTCATGTATAACTTCTCTGACATGCTCTAGACATGCAGCCATGTGCGATGCCTGCCATTCACTGTCTTGGATAAATGGAGTATATGATGTAAAATGTATAAAACCCAACATAAGTTAAGTTGAGGGATGTTTGGACCGGTAACTGCCCTGCAGCTAGGAGGAGCTACTGGCATGGCCTGTCATGTGTTACAGTAACAAAGAGTCATCAACACTTTATGGACACCAGCTGGCCTTTGCTCTCAATTGCTGGAGAGTGCACACAGCCAAAAAGTTGTACTCAGGCTTTCGTGCTACGGTGATTCAGACACAAGCAGCAGCTCTGTGGGAAACAAGGGGGCGTTCAAGGATGGACAAGAGGGAAACACTTCTTCTCCAAGATGAGTAGTTTGGGAACTCCCTGAGCTGGTAACACTAGGGTCTTACTTAAAACTGTGTGACACTGAGGAGACATTTCCACTCTGCTTTCCATGACTCCGGATTTTCTTTAATACTAACAGTAGTATGACCCAGGCATCTGAAAATAGCCCTGGACACGGAGCTGGATCCTCCACACTTAAAATAGTCCTCTAGGGCTGGACCAAACCGCAAGAGTCATAGCTCCTCCCACTTGTAGCAGCAAATAAAATAGTTTATTGAGCCCTTGTTTCCCTGCTTGACAGCAAGGGGGAAGACACAAAATGACATTCATGCTTGCAATTAAGATAAGCAGGAAACGCTGTAGAACAAAAACACTGAATTGCAAGTAGCAGGTCCGAAGAACGAAAGAAAGACAGACAGAGGCAAAGTTTCTTCAAAGCAGCTGTGTAATGGCTGCGAGTGTGTCACTGCTGGCCTAGTTGGCTTGTAAATGTGTCTTTTCTCTCAATTTTTTTTCCTCTTTGGCATCGCTTTCTGATATCCTGGAGAGCATCAGTGTAGCGCAGCGCTTTGGCCAGATGTCTATCCTCACCAGTGCTTTATAACAGACTAATCTAATCTGGCCGCCTGGGTGTGCACACCCAGACACACAAAAACAGGCTGAGAGGAGTATGAGGATTAACCATTGATAAGGGTCCTCATCGTGGACAATGTTAGAGCAAAAAAAATTCTCAGGTAATGCATGATGGCATGCAGTACATTTCCAGAGATGTTCATTCATTCATTATCAATGATGTTTATCCTGTGCAGGTTCACAGTTATCTGGAGCCAGAGTCAGTCAGTCACAGGGCTGACATACACCGGAATTCCACTACGCAAGAAACCTCTTGAAGAGCTAAATGACCCCTTCGCCATTGTGAGTAGACAGGCTGTCTCTTTTTTCTCTTCCTGGTGTGTCACATTCAACATCACTAATGTGCCAGAAAACCGGATAAACAAACAGTAAAGGAGAAAACAGCATGGAGGACAGTGACCGTTTCGGTGAACTGTACTTCATGTACTTACCCCAGTCTGTTTTCAAACTCAACGCCAGCTGAATCATCACAAGGAATAAAGGATATAAATGATCACTTTCACCTTGGTTCTGTGTTTTACAGCAATGCCTATTAGAGTTAGAACAAACAAATACCCGGGTCCGCTGCAGGGTCATTTGACCCGGAGAGCTGAAACCCTTTCTCATTGCAGACAATAGGCAGATGTTAGCTGTTGGCACATGGAAAAGAAGCTTAAGCCCGTTCAGACTCACGTTCCCACTTTAATTTCATGTTTTTTGGTCTAATTTAATGAAATTAAAATGTAATGTAATAACATATAATAAACTTTATTTGTTTTTTATGTATTATAGGATTTAATAATCTTCACAAGCATGTGAATGTGAATAATTGCCATATGTGGGATTAGCAGGGACATCTGAAGCATGTGAGTATAAATTTTGGGAGAGCATGGTGGAAGATACTTACAGGTTCTCCAGGGAGTCCAGGTGGACCAGGGTAACCTTTCTGTCCCTAAAGACAAAAATACACAAAAGATGTCAGAGACATGGACAGTCACTGGAAGCAGAAAGTAATGAATGGAAATGGTAGAGTGAAAGAAAACATATAGTCTGAAACTGCTGAGGAAAAGCTGACAAGCGTAGAGTGTTTCTTCCTTGGTGGGTTGGTGTTGAGTGGAGTTTTGTTCAAAGTAAAATATGCATGTTAACGCTAACAGCACTGACGGACAAACTTGGTGCCATGTGTAAAGAATCAATCTGCTGGACTGTCAAGGAATCAGACTTTCCGCTGGCAGTGTTCAGAGAAATACTGCTGCGGAGGCCATGCCAGGATCGTGGCATGTTGAGGATATAAATGCCTTCCTGTTTGAGTCAGATAGCAGGTCCCTCCCTCGGCCTGCAGTGCAGGATGAAGACAGCCTGACATACTGCGGCTCTACTTTTGCTGACTTCAGCAATATAGACGCCCCCAACAAAGAGGAGTAAAACGAAATCAAAGGTGTGATCTCTCTTGCCTTTCCAGACCACAGTTTGATAGAGTAAGAGAGCGAAATGAAAGAAAAGGGCAGGGGGAAAACAAAACAAAAACAGAAGGCCAAAGAAAGGAAAGACTCCCGGTGTCCCGTTTTCCTAAACCACAGCTCCAGAGCAGCAAGCCAGGACTCTTGGAGTTCCTGTAAACCATCCTGTCATCTAACTGCTGCAGGGGAAGAAAACACAGCATCCCTCTACTCATTGTGTTACATGATCACATTCTCTGCTTACAAATCAGCCACTAAAAATGACATTGTCAACACAGGCACAGCAGTTCCGTTACTAATAGATTCACTTTTCCAACTTGTTAGTTTCTAAGACGTATCCATTCTTCAAATGAGAAAAGCTTTCACTATCTTCTCAAATCATCTGTTGCACATCATTAAAAGACCACTAGGAGGACATGGCTGGAGTTGGGATGAAAATACGGAGTTGGGATGAAAATACATGAATACGGAAAAACAAACAGAAATTACTCAGGTTCTGACAGATGTCTAGTGAAACACGGTGAAACTGGCAGAGACATGTTTCCCCCAGGATGGATGCATGTAACAGACACCTGGCTTGTGTGCCTGAGCTTTTAGAATGTTTCCATTTGTACACTGAATCATCATGACGTCAGACCATTGGGTGATAACACTATCGTGTGTTGACGGATTTCTGTCTGTCTGACCACTAAGCTCTTTAGCCTGATTCACATCTATGTCTGATTTGAGCCCATTCACCACTTGACCTTTTCAGGAGATGTAGCGGCTTTCTTGTAGAATGCATATACATCGTTATACATAACTTTATCATAAGCAAACTTGTAAAAGCTTGAAGCTCTAGTTCGTAGTAGTTAGTTAGTACTTTTAAGTACTAACAAATAGATGTCTTGAACACACTTTTTAGTATTGCTGCATCACTACTTTTTGACCTCAGAATTCCGAACGATGTTCATATTCAAACTCTCATAGACATCATCCAGCACAATCTGAGCCCATGTGCACAGTAATCCACAAACAATTGATTTGAGTGTGGAAGTTAGGCTGCTTTTAGCTTAAATCAGCTTGTTTATGGATTACTGAGCATATGGCTGATAAAGAAGAATATAAACATTTTTAGATAGGCTTACTGTTGTTAGTTGCTTGTTAAACGAGTCAATATAAGTGGCTGGTTCTTTCTGCATTGTGGAGTCACAAATTAGTGATGCAGTAGGAAAAAAAGTCTTTGTGCGCGTAAGACACCCATTTGTGAGTACTTGAAAAGCAAAATACACTTTTTGGATTGCATTCTCATGCTCATGTTGTGGGTCCTACAGCTTCCAAACCCTGTCAGACCATCCCTGATTTTATCTCACTCATTATGAACTTGCTAATGAGAGTGGCCTCTCCCACCAGTCTGCTCATGTTTACAATGTTACTTGCTTAACAAACATGTGTGTTCAATCAGATAAATCCACCAGAAGGCTTTTCATTTACAGCAGCTCCCCGTTAGCAGTCTGTTCGCACCACCACCACCCCCACCCCCATCCTACCCCGCAAAGTCGGGGAGAGCTCAATGCTGAGCACATTTTAGGGGGACATAAAATAAAACAGTACAATGTCATTCCTGAGAGGAAACTGATTTGTTAGCAGCTGCTTCATTTTGTGTTGGTGAGCAAAGGCATAATTCTTGTTAACTAAACACCAGGAATCAAGAGTCGGGCTGTTCCACAAAGCAGCACCCTGGAAACTTAAATATGCCGCACACCTCATTAATTTCTGCTTTCATCTTTTCACCTCTCAACCTTCAAAAACCACTCTTTAGCATGAAGCCACATGATCACCCGAAGAAAGTGTCTAGCTCCATGTACAGTACAGTAGAGCATAAAGTATCCTAATGGATGTTTGCCGGGACAAGTGATGTAACAAACAACAGCACGAGCCTCAGTAGACAGTTTTGCGCTCTCCGGTGGAAAAACATCCCTCATCTTGTCTAAACCACCATGTAAGCACCATATTTGCATGCATGCAGTATCACTATTTAGCCAGGGGCATGGTGGAAAACAGGGAAATGATTTGTTATGCTTCTGGTGAAAGAAAAGATGATGGTTGATTTGAATTCAGCCATAATTACAAGGATGACGAGTATGTAGATTTGTTAGTTTGGACAGGAGAGTATGGTTTGAAACAGGTCTTGGAGAGCTCAAGACATATAAATACTGTATTATAAACTGTCCTGCATAAACGAAGGTACACGGGTATGATTAATACACTGTCTAACTTCTGCAGCCAAATTATATTGTGTATTTGAACTGATAGGATGTTCTTTTTTGAAGAATACCGTGTGGACTTTCTTTGAAAGGAAATTTATCTGTATAAATTTGAACTGGGGGGGAATAGCAACTGGATTATCTGAGGACTTGCATTTGAATAAAAATGTGCTCATTTTCTCTGTGTTCTCAGTCAAAATTACTAGTGTGTGCTTGTTTTAGGTAGCACATCATCATTCACAGTCCATCTGAACGACATTGTAAAAGTTCAATTTTTCAACATACTAGGAGCAAATGCTGGAATGAAAATAAACTAAAGGACAAGCTTCACAAACAGCAGTTATAACTGAGGTTACCATAGGAAATGAATAGATTTCCAAATATATTGATGGATTTCTGAATACCAAATGTACATATGTGGAAAAAAGGCATCAGACCTAACCTGCTTGTATGTGCGGCACATGTTTAAAAGGCACATGTATGTATATAGATAAGGATAACACACACACACACACACACACACACACGCACACACACACGCACACACACACGCACACACACACACACACACACACACACACACACACACACAAAATGTCTTTGTCCTCTTAACACCACATTGCACAGTGGTGGCACATCGCTGCAGTGCCAGCACCTTGGAAGAAATGTCAATAGAAAGTCACTTAGGATCCTTTTAGGGTGGACACATGAAATCTCTGGTTCAACAATTTACCCCTCTGGGTGGGAATTATATTGAAGTTGTACTTTAGAAAACTTAGGTTTTATCTTTATTCACTGGCAATAACATTCAACAATGTTCCATGATGTGTCAATGCTGTTATTTGTCTGGTTAGGTTTCACAACAAAAAACATAATTATGGTTGGTAAAAAATTGTGGTGTGGGGTAAGTTGTGAAACACAGTGTTGCAAATGAGACCTTAACACGTGCCTCCCATTGATATTTGTTGGTACCACCTCAGCCTGCCCTTGGAGACATTCTTGTGTTTTAAACACAGCGATCACATCACATGACATCTTTGAACAAGGGAATCTTTTTTGCTTTTTTGCCCAGACAAAAGAGTCCGATTTGCTTTACTTTGGCATTGTTTGCTGGCATAAAATCTTAACATAATATATGCCACTACCACACTATGCAGTGTTAAGAGGTCATTTTGTGTATTTTCTATAAAAATCACCCTTAGACAGTCATATCTCCAACCATGTGTACAAGTTATGTTAAAAGCTCAGCAGCCAAAAGTTCAATTCTGACACTTAAACAATCTTTGCTTTCAGAAAGAAAAAAAAGCAGAGGTAGCGTAAAAGACAGATGTTGAAAAAAATACATAGTGAGGACAAACAGATAAACTCGCAGTGGGGAGAGAGAGAAGAGAAAATGACTCAGTCCAAAAGGTGAGACGTGTGGCTTGTAATGTGGCCTTGTAGATGAGGTTTGGCCCTGTGTGTCCCCTCTCCATGACCCTGTCTGCCATACTGAAAAGCCATTCACACTCTGCTCTGGAGAACAAATGTTGTCCAGAGTGGAACATGCATGTCTTGCCTGACGGTGTAAAATCACACTACTATCACACTTTCAAAGCACCACTGTTTTCTCCATTACAGTTTTCCATTGAAAACCAGCAGCCAAATTCCAGAATTCCCGAATTGAAGTGTCAGGCTAATGCAGATTTAGAGCATGTCTGTATGTTGAAGAGAGTGTGTGTTTTAGAGAGAGACAGAAAGAGAGAGAGAGGGACAGAGAGAGACAGAGAGAGAGAGAGAGAGAGAGAGAAAGAGGAGAGACCGAGAAGGAGGAAGGGAAAAGTACAGAGAAAAGACTGCTGTTGTCCCGTTTTCCTAAACCACAGCTTCAGAGTAACAAGCCAAGCAAGCAAGACGAAGCAAGTCAAACAGCTAGAGACATAGAACGAGAGAGGAACAACACACTGGTGTTTCAGGGTGGCCCGTCATCACTGGTTTTCAACACTGCATTGACCGTGCAGCAGGCCTTCAGGCTTCAGGGTTTCATCGGGACTTTCCACCTGAGCTGGCCGAAAAGGGACAGGACAGAACAAAGTCTGTTTGCAACCAGTCAGAGATCCAACAGCACAGACACTGAGTCAGACCTCTGTCAGAAGAGTGCATAATAGAGCAATGTGTAGGATCTAACGGTGTATTGCACAGCTGAACTGAACATGAAGTTGTGTACATTGTTAAATGCAGGAGAGAAATGTGTTTCTAAGCATTTGTGTACAGAAAGTAAGCCAACTCTTTGCAGTTAATTTAACAAGTTTCCTCTACAGTCGGCATGTCTGCGGTTCATTGACCAATACCTGAGGCATGCTCTGATGATGTTCTAGAGTGTATTGGTTAGGTTGCTATGGCAATAACTTTATAGACATGAAGTGTGATGTCATTCTGAATCCTCAATACAGCTATACTGGGTCATTGAGCTTTAATTTGACATTTTTATGAGCCGCTGCACAGATTCCAGTGGTTAAAAAAGGATTAGCAGCTTCTTTTTCTTCAAGGAATGCTTAATTCTATTTGTGACTTATCCTTAACAAAGAAAACTGCTGTCTTTTTTTTTTTTTGGACCTGAACACTCAGCACGACTCATTAGCGTAGACATTTTCCATTGTGATTGAGTGTGTGAGTAAATGTGTTGAGGTTTAGAGAGACATACAGAAACGCAGAGCGAGAAGAAGGCTAATTCCTAACAAAAGCCACATGTTAAGCTTGCGGCTGTCATCCAACTGGAGTATGACACCATGTTACAGAGCACTGTGGCTTTGGGAGACTTTACGCCTCTGCTGAATTGATACAATCTACACTCCATATTCCATTACTCACAAATAAAAATAATTTATTCAGCTTTGTTAAAAGTGGGGGCATGACTCATTTTTAACATGATGTGGCTGAAAATAGCGTATTGGATCTTCTGCCATCTTTTGTTTGTTTAGGAAAAGGTGAAAAGTCCCAGGAAACATACAAGACAGTTGTGATGATCAGGCCCTGTATTGTATCTTATGGAAAAGCTCTTAACATGGCTCGAGTTGGACCTTTCCACTATAATGCTGCTTTATGTGCACAGACATGCAACAGAGCAGGCGTACAGGAATGCATGCATGCGATCATGCACAGACACACAACTCAAACTTTCCTCTCGGACCTACTCTAGGTCTGTATGTTCCACTCGTCTCTACCAGAAGCTTTGTCCTAGTTTTTTTCTCCTCTTGCATCATGAATCAACTTAAATAACATCTAAAGCGGTGATAATTTTGTGATCGAGTGTTTGACTCCATGACCCCCCCTTCATCTTTTTTTCCTTAATGATGAAAAACTCCCCCTCAGTCCCCTTGAGATGTTCCCTGCCAACAGTGAGACCCTTCTGTGCTGGATCCAGCAAACACAGATGGAACAAATGGGGAGAACACAGCACAAAGGGAGACAGAAAGACAAAGTGAAAGAGGAGATGATGAGGGATCTTTGTTGCAAAGATGAGTAATTTAGACAAACACACACACCCATCCACAAACAAACACACATACACACTATTATTGTGTTAGACTGACTAAAACTACAATCTACAAAAAAACAATTTTGGTAAGGATGAAATTTGTGACACTTCAAGGCAGCATATGCTTTTGAGCATTACCTTTCGGCCTGCTTGACCAGTCAGTCCAACTGGGCCAATAATCCCTGAGTCTCCCTGGAACATAAAGCAACAATATGAAAAAGCAAGAATGCAGGACTTCTTGGTCATACTGTGATGATGATAATGTGGTAAACTTGAGTATCTGTAAGGAAAGGAGGGATGTAGTACCTTCTCTCCTTTAGGTGCTGGGCCAGGTGAGATGCCAGGGTCTCCCTTTCTCCCCTAAAATAAAATCAAAATGCAATGAGCAACTTTGTATGAGTGAAATTTACCCAGTTTACTCAGCACTTTCAATCTCTAACAGCATCTGTTTAAAAAAATCACATCAGGTTAGTCATTATACTGGCCAACACCTTTCCTTTGGACGGCAGAAACAGGATACAATTAATGAAAAGCAAACCGGTTGAGGTATCACGTGACAAAAAACCCCATCAATATATCAACACACATGTTTTTCCTAGCTGCATTTTGTGGGCATGGTGCTGCTCACTACAAGCTTCATTGTCAGCAGGTAACACTAATGGGGCCTCAGCACATCAAAGCTATGTATCGGAAATTAGAGGGCCCACTCTCTCTCGCTCTCTTTCTTTGATTCCAGGGGGTTCCCTGCTATTTACAGCTTTGCTTCATTAATCAACGATGAAAGAGCTAAAACTGCCCTGGACATTAAGCACTTCAGAATCAGTCTCTCAACACAGCTGACAGGTACAAGGTGCTTTATCTGCATCAATAGGCCTAGAATTCACTGAGATATTCACCACTGAAGTGGACTTTTTTGATTCTTCAATTTGTGTCCCTCTAGGCCTCTTAGATCTTGCATATTTGTGAATACATATTAAAGATAATTATCTGCAGATGATATATATAGTTTTGCCTAGGTTTTATTGTGAGAGTAAGTAAGCAGACAGGGGAAGCAGGAAAGTGGGAGGATGGTTGCGGCATATTGCAAAGGCCTGAAATCAAAGCAGGGATGTTGCGGTTATGGTATGAATCTTAAAGAAATAGTTTGGAAAATATGCTCACTCTTTCTTCGCCGAGAGATTGATGATGATATCTGATATCACGCTCATGCCTGGACAGTAAATATGAAGCTACAGCCGTTAGCCATTAGAACTGTCGGGGGGCAGCAGCTACTGAGGCTCAGTCCAGAGATAACAAAATCTACCTACAAGCTCCTCTGTAACTTATTAAGTGAGGGAATTAGGTGAACGATGTAGGGGAAAAAAGTAGAGAGCTATTCATTATATAATTTAAAAGATGGTTATAAATTCCACCAGGGAGACAAGGACAAGCAGTCATTTGGGGTGGGGGGGGGGGGGTGACGGGGCGTCAGGGCCTCGGTGATGGGCAGCTGCACAACTGACTAATGTACGGCATTTGTATAATGTGCTTTAAATGCAGGTATGTGTCCTTACTTTGTACCCTGTACACAGTGGTCGCGGTCAAGGGTGTTCGCGAAAGGTATACGTCAACACAGGGATGTGGAAAATTTGTCTTGGGTAGGGTCATCTCCTGTTCACACCTTAATTTTAGACAGATTTATTTGGAGTTCTTACTAAATCACTTCCCTGTCCTCTTGCTGTCATTCTCTTGCCCCTTTGGTTGCACTCAGACTCATTTAGTTTGCATAGCATTCATAAACATACAAATACAGTTTATCAACACAAAATGCTAACACATATCCAAACCAGAAAAAAATATTAAAGGAACACATCAAATTTTTATGGAAATACACTTATTTGCCATCCTCCCCGGAGCCAGGCAAGAAAATAGATTCTTGTGAATGTGTGGCTGGGAGCAGAGAGCCACAGAGACCAGCTGATCACTACTATACTATACTACACTACACTACACTACACTACACTACTAGCTCAGCACAATAAATGGTAAAGGGTGGGAAGTTAACATACTCCTGTCAAACATCATCAAATGCACTTTTGTCCTTCATGGTCTTTGCCTGCATAAATATAACAAGGGTTTTGCACAACTTTTGTTGCATAATTATGTTTTGGAATAGTAATTTAAAATGTTGAGACAAGACAAATATGCAATCTTCTTAAAAAGTTGGCTTATACGAGAGAATCCTGCAGCATCTACAGTACGTTAAGGTGATACAGTGTCTTAATGCCCTGTCAGTAACATCTAATAATGTGCGTCTCTGCCACCATGAACTTAGATGGCCCTGAGCGCTTACCCATAAAAATCTATTGCCCTTGTTGCTCTTTATTGATTCCACGTGGTTAAAAAAAACAAACAAAACAAAACTGAAAATCTAATGCAAAGGACTGTCATTCAAGACATGACCACAAATGAGCAGATGCAAGGATATAATTTTGCATTGGTTCAGTGAAGTAAAAACAAAAAGGTTCACATGTGATCATGACTTGAATTAGGAGTGTGTCAGATACCTTGAGTCCGGGTGGACCAGGTCGGCCAGGGTTTCCATAGGGACCGGGGGCACCCTGTGGAAAAGCCAGAGAGAGGAAAACATAAACTATGATTGAGGACCAATCTTCACAGCTAATGCAGACTGCAGGCCAGCTACTGTGAGTGAGACCAGAGGGAGGATGAACGGTGGGGTGGGGGTGGGGGGCTATTTGGAGAACCTCAGGCTTCATGCTACTTTAACCTATTTTCCTATACATCTACTGTGTGTGAGTTGGGTGGTGAGGTATTTGGGGTTGGTGTGGGGGGTAGCAGCGTATGGAAAATGGGGCTCTGTGGAGCCACTTCACCATATGGATGTGGTTTCCCCTGTTGCCTCACACTCCACAGCCCTCCCTCCACACAAACACACATTTGTCAAGCATCTTAATGAGTAATGCAGATCATCTCATGGCATAACATTTTGAATTCCTTCACTTGTGCGTCTGTCCTCCTGTCTGCATCAGCTGTTGCAGAGGAATTGAACACAAATGTGTCTGAAAGCAAGCAAAACAAGATCTACAGTAGCAGCACATTTGTAATGTGAACCAATTCTGTCTGTCCAGCAGCCCTCGTGGGATGGTTCAGAAGAAAACCTTTGGAAGCTGTCAATAATTCTGTAATTTAAATAGCAAGTTGAGGTGGGGAATAAGAAGATACTTTTTTTCTTTTATTGTACTCAAGCTTTCAAGTTTCATAGAATATTGGAGTATTTCTTTTTATGAAAACTTTTTACTTTTATTCCCTCCATCTAAACACAAATAGCTACTAAATTTTTCAAAACAGGTTTGTAATTTTAATTTTATGCATTTGAGGAGACAGATTCTGTTCAAAATAAATGGGAGACAGACTATACCTTGGTGCATTTATCAACCCAGTCATCTACATCTGAACACTCCTGTTTTAGCCTTAAAATGATACTCCACCCAAGAAGTGTATTTTGATTTTCAAGTACTCACAAATAGGTGCCTTGAGCTCACAAATATGTCTTTTTCCTCACCTGCGTCACTTCTTTGTGGCTCCAGAATGCACAAAGAGCCAGCCACGTATATTAGTTTGAAGCTAATAGCAACTGATGGCTATCAGAAGCTACAGCAACAAAACAACAGCAGAATTGCCCAAAAACGTCCATTCAAAAATTCTTGAACACATCAACCAGTACAATGCACATCATCTTTACCAGCTGTACTTGAACTAAAAACTAACTACAACTAGTCCAGTTTGGTGCTACTGTGAACAATCACAAGGAAGCAGGTTGGTTCAAATGGATCCAGAGGGGTTATCTTGTTTGTCTTAAACTGAAATCCAAGTGTTTGTGGATTACTGAGAATCTGGCTGGATAAAGACAATGTGGATTATGGAGGATGATGTGTTTGAGAATATTGTAAACAGATGTTTTTGGGCAGGTTTGCATTGGCTTTTTCTTTACTGTAGCTGTTGTAAGTTGTCAGTCCCCATTAACTTCAAGCTAAAAATGCATGACTGGCCCTTTTTGCATTCTGGAATCACCAAGAAGTAAATGTGTGTGTGTGTGTGTGTGTGTGTGCGTGTGTGTGTGTGTGTGTCGGGGGGTGTCTTTGTCAGCTTGAGATACTTATTTATGAGGATGTACGAGGCAAAATACGGTCTTCTCCTGTAGATCATATTGAAAACGAATTTGCACATTTATCTATATCCATCTTTTCCTCTGAGTGACTTTTTCCTGTGGCTCTCTGACCTCTTTCCTGCTCCTCACGTGGTGTGGCACCTTTAGGCCCTGCACCTTCCTGCTGTGCTAGGTCAAGGGTCAAGTGAGTAAGAGAGGGTGGAAAAAGATCCAAAACTGCATGAAGAGCTGGGTCAGTGAGTTTCACCGAAGTGAGTCAAAACAAATCAGGACACTATTGGCTGCAGCATCAGAAAAAAAAATATATCTACAACATCAAAACAGGCATCTCTCTATTATCCCTCGGAGAAAATAAAGGTAATCTGGGGGGTAGGCTGGATTATACAGCTCAACAAAGAGCCCTTTGAGCTAAGTTCAAAGACAGACATGCTGGTCAGGCGCAGACATGACAACATAAACGCTTTTTGCTGTAACTGCTCTTCCTGTCAAAAGGCGCCTTGATGACAGTCATGTCTGATTCACTTGGTGAAATGTTCAGAGACAGAGTGTCTCATGCAGGAACAGGACATTACTCAGCGTATTTACAGGTGTTATCTGATGTCAGTAAGAATTCTACACAGACAATTGATGTTATAAACCTTTAAAATACTCTGGTGGACAGAACATACAATGTGGTTTTGATGGGATCTGAAATATTCTCCAAGCTTGATATGTTCTTCATGCACAAGACATTTTTATTCCAGAGATTCTCAAATTTTGATGATCTTGCCTCTTTGGGCGCCTACGCTTGCCTTCCCTCTCATTGTTGGTTTCTATGCAGCTGGCCTTCCTTCCAGTGTTACTGTGTCGAGACGGTGTTAAAGGATTCAGTTGTGCCCAAAATAAACTTAAGCAAACAAGACATGTTTGAATTACATGCTTCAAAATTAACCCAGCGGTTGACTGCTGTATGGGCAGTACACTAGTAGGCACGGGCTGGCATTACATACTGTGCCCTCCATGTTGTGCTCCCTTCACTGACAACAGGTGCCTAATTAGAGAAGACGAGGGTGGGGCACTCAAGAGTTGAGGGCTATTGCATGAAAAAAACCATCAACCTAAACAGCCATTCAGGGCGTTCCTGTGGTTCCTGTGGCAGTGCTGCTGCTCTGTCCAATTCACGCAGAGACAAAATGGTTGAAATGTCCACAAACGACAGCTACTAATGTTTCATGTCATGGCAACACGCATCCTGCTCTCAGATATATAAATATCTGTGCTTGAATGTACCAAACCTAACCCTAGCACCATATGTGCAATATGCACTTGGTGTATCTTAAATCTGGAAGCGTGACATCACTCCCAAGGTTATACTCCCACACAGAATATTCTAGACAAATGCTTTTAATGGGCTTTGCTGTAAAAACAGTCTGACTTTCAACAATAGCTCGTAAAGAGAGTTTAAATGTATATACAGTCCCTGCATAAAGACAAAAGACATTCAGTATGATGTTGTGCCAAATGTGAGTCAGACGGTCCAATTGTGATGAACTTTATTAACCCTCAAGAGAGCATATGAAACTCCCGGACATCTTCATAATCCCAGTTAGCATAGTAAATGTGGCTCTGATGAATTAGGAAAATATGTCACTGTTTGTTGAAGTCTTTATGGCATGCCATCGCTGATGGTGTGAAGAGCAAAGAATTTGCAGCCCAATGCCACATACACAACAGTAAAACTGTGCAGCTAACGAATTAAAGCGCAGTGATTAAAAAAAACAACAACCAAAAAACAAGCATATAAATCTTTTTAAAACCAAATTTTTTTAATCTACATACATTGTGGAATGACAGAGCATTTGAAAAAGGAAACTGTAAGTCATAAAGTATAATTTAGGCATTTACAACAATAACAGTAATAACGCATACTGGCAATGACAAGTTTGAAAACTGCATTGGAAACCAAAAGTAATCTCTATGCCAGACATTTAAAATGTGACATTAAAAATGCATTGAAGTGCCTAAAGGGGAACAGCAAAAACAGCTAATTGGAACACATACTGTAGTCTGCATTTTACTGTCCTCAAGCTTATTACAGTAATGTTCCAGAGGGGAGATCCATATACACAGTTTACACTGGGGATTAGAGAGGCCCTTAAAAATCTGCTCAGTCTCCTGTGTTACAGCAAAGCTCAACACCATTATTCAAGTTTTTATTCTCATGGTTCTCCAGCTTCTATCAAGAAAAACACATCTGAGACCGACATTCACTTTATGTGCAGGTGAAGCAAGGAGGTGGAATAACGTTTAGTGACAGAGGAATGGTTTGGAAGGGAGGCACGAGGGAAGAGCGAGGTTTTTCAGTCAGACAAAGACCCTTTTGATCCAGCGGGCTCCATACATGCAGTCAGTCTTTAGATAGATTAAAGTCTGTTTACCCTTAATGTGTCCACCACATGTTTCCCCTCACACCTCTCTACCACCATCTTCTTTATACACTGACAAACAGACCCTTAGGAGTTCACCCTGACTATATGTGAATAGTCAGCTCCTACTAAAAGCGTCTGTGCAGACGATGGTTGCCTCAGCGACAGCATCTCACACTCACATGTGTGGGATCAGAGGTCAAGGTTCATGGGTGGTGCTTGGTGGGCTCAATGGTGCTCTGTGTGTCATCACACAGACTTCCAGTAATCTGAGGCTACGGAGGGTCATGCAAAAAACCTGCGAACAGCTCTTTCTACTGCGAAACCTTGCCAGGCGAATTATTTTTTTTTCATGATAATGTCTATGATCAAATCATGCTCTCCCACCTGTCTAACCTAAGGATTTAATTAATTCAGAAATAATAATCAAGTGAATTTATTTATATAAATTGTCACCATCCTTCACAATGGCTGAGGAGTTTGGATAACATGTGTTTGTCAGAGCATGTTTGTAAGTGTGAAACTATATGTGCTTGCACACACACACACACACACACACACACACACACACACACACACACACACACACACAGCAGCAGCAATTAAACTTGATAAATGCTTTTGTTTACAGGAAAGCACCATAATCTGTCTCACTCCTTATATAAGCAGGCCATAAACATAGCCACATATGTCTGTGCTACATGCATGGGATTCTTGCTGTGGCGTGTATACACTTTCATGTGGGCTCTTTGTGTGTGTGTGTGTATGTGTGTGTGTGTGTGTGTGTGTGTGTTCAACAAAATGACTGCATGCTCTAAGTCAGACACTGATGGCGTGTTTGTGTGACCCCTTTTAAAGTGGCATCAAAACCAATGGCCTTTACAAGTGCTTTTTTATTGAAGAGGCTTGTTTTCATTGTTTGCGCTTGTGCAAACCAACCACTTCCACTGACAATGCCACAGGCGGTTCCACAGCTGGTTTGCTGCAGCTGACAAAGGCCACGTCAAAGCCACCAGGATGTAAATCAGTATGAGGTGATTAGTTGATACTGCTGATGAATGACGTTTGAGACAAACATAAATGCTTAACAAAGTTTCAGTCCACCAAAGCTGGAGGAATTGTCCAGCAGGGCAAAATGGAGGTTTAAAAGTTAATGTTTTAGTTATTAATGTAATCTAGGGTTAAATTTAGAGCATATTTTCAGAAAGGCAGCTGCTTGGTCTGACAAAAATAGTCCCATTCATAATACTTGGCTTGACTATGTTCAGGCAACCCTGTGCCTAAAATTTTGAGCCTTGTTAAAGTTTTATTCCAGTTTGATTTAGATCTCAAGAATTCTACCTAAGTGAGACTGATGTTGAGGAGAGGCAACTGGAGGAGATGGGAGGTGCTTCTGGAGCTTAAATAGCTTTAATTAGAGCCAGACAAAGACCTCCTTATACATCTATAATGGTGGGGGATCAGAGACTAAGACTCAATAATCTCTCAGACACAGAAAAACTCAAATGTAAATCACTAAAATAAAAAAAAAATCACACAGAAAATGCGCACATATGCATCTGAAATACATGCACGCTTAGGTGCAGAGAATGAAGTGCTGTCTATTTAATGTACAAAGAAACTTCTATTGTTTGGACCCAGGTGTAGTTAAATCTTTGTCTATTAAAGAGCAACAGCCTGAATGCAAAAAACTTCAAAAACATAAGTTTCCAAATTCTCATCCCGTTTAATACTCTTATTCTTTATCCAGCTAGACGCAGTCATTCACAAACCAACTCTGACACGCTTGTCCATGCTCCTTTACAGTAGCACCGAACCACGAGTGTTGGTTGGATTATACTGGAAGATTTGCTTGAGAGCTTTTTTTTTTTCATTTATGCACAGTGTTGCTGTTTTGTTGCTTTGGCTGTTGTTTACCATCAGTCACCATTAGCTTTGAGCTATTGATGCATAGCCGGCTCCCTCTGAGTCCTTCAGTCACAAAGAAATAATGCACGCAGGAAAAATGTTTTGTGGGCTGAACACACCTTTGTGAGAACTTGAAAAAAAATTGTACTTATTTTCTGAATTATCATTTAAAAAAACAGGAATCTACAGTTTTGCTAGCGGGTGTTACATCAGCATTTAAAAAGTTAACATACTCAAAACAAGGGGGTGCACAGAAAGTGTGTAGTTCAGCAGAGGTTCACTCAGCCAAACCCAATTTAAAATTAATGCAATTATAAACTATTTTAAACAGATGTGCCTATAACTGGAACAGATTCTTCTTTGGCCCATGCTTCACCTCTCTAACAAGTCTGGTGAAATTTGGCCTCATAGATTTATGCCAAAGACAAATAAATCACATTACTACCTTGGCAGAGGTAATAATAGTAGTGTAATGGTCACCATGTAAGTGCGTAAGCATGCTAACGTCTGCTGTGTAACTGTAAATTGTTATAAACCATCCTGAGGGGTAAAATTAATGTCTCATTCCAGGATGACCTTCTAGTGAGCTAGATGAAACATGGGTTCATCCTCTTGGGATCATAAATACAAAATATAATGGTATTCCATACATCAGAGACAGAGAGAAAGAGAGGAAGTAAGAGAATTCCTCAAAGAGGAGCCATAGATAAGTCACTATCTACTTAACCGCCTGAGAGAAAGAGGCCTTTCATTAGTCCAGAATGGGATTCCCATGAAGTGTAGGTGCAGCCTGCCGCAACAGCTCAGTCATGAGAAGAAAGTCCAGTGGAGCCATGTGTTCTCTGTCTGTTTACAGTGCTTTTATTAGGCATCCTGTGGCACAGGCAGCCTTTTGAAAGGCCGTCTTTATAGGAGCTTTCCTGTTTATGCTTAGGGGTGGGAGGTCAGCACTCGCAGCCCCGTGCTGAATATGGTCAATCTGCCTGGATAGGAAAACTTTGTGTGTGAGTATGTGAGAGTGTGTGTATCTCAGCTGGGTGATGGGAGGGATGTTAAGTGATGTGGGAGCCTGGCTTGGTCAGTTATTATTGCAACTGCAGAAAATAAGTCCATGACTTTGCCTTCTAGGCCGGAACACACAGTTACAGTCCTCTCTGTCCTTGTCTATCTATCCTTCTGAGCCACGTCCCTGCCAAGGGTGTTATTACTGGTTGTTTGTATTTGAGCCTTCAGTTGACATGTACGTCAGCAGTGGTGGCAAAAACACAAACAAACAAACACACACACCCAGAGAGATTCCTAGAATAAACTTAAAGACAAGCTGCAAAATTGGCTGAATTGGCTGCAAAAAGCCTCACCAAGGAAATCTAAGTGTTACAAAGGGAAGTGTGTTTAATGGAGAGGGTCATGTTTGAGGGGAACTGAGAGAAAGACTCACCCGAGGACCCCTCTTGCCTGGCAGGCCTGGCTTCCCTGGAGGTCCTAGGAGTCCCTGGAGGAAGACAGTATTGAATCAGTGTTGCATTTTGACATTTTAATATAACCGTATACACCCTATCAAAACCTTCAGGCCATGAAGACTCCTCTCTGTGTTTCTGCTGCAAAACCATGGGACAGGATGCACAGCGGCTGCAGGGTAAAAAGTGACACCTTTTTACTCTGAAGTAATCCAATCCCCAGGGGATGAAAGTTCAGCCTTATCCATCAGGAAATTCTGAGCCTGTATGGCAGGAAACTGTAGAAATAACAGGTCATTTCCTGCACCACTCAATGCCTCTGTGTGACTTTATCATGCTCAATCGTTTTCTTTTAATCAAAAAAGAGGAAAAGGAGAAGTGAGGAAAAACAGGGCGCTTGTGGTTGCTGAGGCCAGTCCAGACGTACTTGTAAGGCTCTGGATCATTATGTGAGTGAGTGTTAAAGCCTCTATAAGTGTTTATATGTTTCATTTACTGTAAAATGCGTAGAAGTATTTTTACCAGGTTGTTAAATGTGATGGCTGAGATAACACAGATATGAAGTTCTTGTAAAATAGCAGTGGCGTTGAGCATTTACCATAAAGCACGTCTACTGATGTGCGAACACTTCTGTAGTTTCCTCATCTCAGTTTTCACAAGGCTATGAATTTTAAGAGAGAACTTCAGAAAGAATTTCAACTTCAAAACAATTATTTATTCACATAGACCTCAGTTTGTGATCTTAGCGCCTACCTGGGTTTATTATATGTCTGTTTTCTGGTTTATATTACTCTGATTATTATAATTGGCACCCCATCATCTCTGCTAGGGTGACCTCCATGGTTGAGACCACCCCTACAGTTACAGGTGGTGTGCTCTTTGGTGGCCTGAGGACCTGTCAACATAGACACACACTCCTGTCCATCTTCACACCTCCGCACTTCCCTGCGTTGACTCGCCTTCCTTACGCTTGTTTGTTTATTTCGACTGTCCTTTCCTTGTTGCACCTGTCCATCATCACGTTGACAGAATTTCTTTTTTGACAACTCTCTTGCCAGGTAGGTAGCAGTCTTATGAAAACTCTACATCACTCAGTTGGCATTTTACAATCACCACAATTCAAACATGGTTATGTTTGAGTTTGAATTGTGAAAAAAATGACAAAGGCTGTTTTTAGTTATGCGGTTTCAACTTACACTGCATGATTTGTGGGACCCTACAACCTAGTATAAATATCATTTTCCAAGTTTTGCTTATATCTGTGGAAGGAACTGCTAAATGGTCAAAGTTTGAAAAAGTAAAACTTTAATTTTCTTGCTTGAAATTGTGACATATAATATCTATTTTAATCAAACAATCAAATTTGCAGGATTTCACAACGAAAATATCAAAACTCTCCTTCTTGCTTTATTGCCTTAAGTACAAATAAAAACACATTTAAAGATTTCTGTGTCAACAATTTGTGCTTAAACTTGCTTGCAGCTACAATGTGACTGAAGAAAGATGCCAAGTACTGCAAAACCTTTTGGAAAAGCTTCAACGCTTGAATTTCAATTCAAAGCCAATGAAATTTATTGTTAGAATTTAATCAAATGGAAACTCAAAACCTTGCTTTCAGCAATCACATATCAATGTAGAATATAGGAATCAGATTCAGGTGCACAATTTAACAGATCTTAAAAAGGAAATCATTTAATTCAAAACAGAAGTCAAAAGACAAAGGTGCTTCAGATGGGAATCTGTGCCATATCCGTTTCTGCTTTGGATGTTTCTCCTGGCAGCCAGCTAACTGCAGGGAGGTGGGAGGTGGGGTGTTACAGGAGTCCAGATGATAGTTGTATTATATCTTTCAAGAAGAGATATTTGAGGCAGCAAACTGATGAAAGATGTGACCAAACTTGGCTAGAAACTAGTGCCAGGGCATTATTTCTTTTATTTCTTTAAGTGAGATGATTAGTATTGTTTCCTTCATCCTAATGTTAACCACTGTGGACAGTGCTTTTGTCCCCAATTGCACATGCAGTCCCTGTTTAATTGGTCCATTTTTGTCCCTGAAATTAGCTTAAGAGGCACAATACTATGCACATCAAGTGTAGAATGCATTGACCAATTCAGCATTCACTAGATCAATAGCATGATATGGTATTTGTTCTGAATTTGCTCCTGTTGGATGTTTAGACACAGTCATCTATTAAACAAAGTGCTCCTTGATGGTTATAAGCCACTGTGTCTTTGGCATAACATGACAAAAGTTTTGAGGCTTGTAAATCATGTCAGACACTCTTTAGGTAAATTATATTGACACACCCCTCAATCATCATTGTACAGTTTCTTTTCTCTGGTACTGCCCTTTATATTGTTATTGCAGGTAAAGCTTTCAAAATAGCTGTAATTGAGTTGAATGTAATGATAGTGAAGTCTGGTGTGGACATCACAACAGTGGCCACTAAACCAACCCTAAACACACCACAGTCTGCAATCTTTAGCAGAAAATTACAGACCAATACAAAGAAAAAGCACACCGGCAGACACAGGCCTCGCTCACTCTTAACACTACAATGACTTTTCAAGAGCTTAAGATACGAGTACAACACTCCCATCCAACCAATGCCTGCATCATACACAGACATTGATGGCTCAGACACATTTGGACGTGAAAAACTGTTTTACTGTCTAGTTTACAAAACATTGAATAATCACGAAACAGAAAACTTCCAAAGCACAATTGATTTACCAAACAATTTGCACAATTCGAACTATTCATGCACAGTATGTATTTCTGTTGAGAAGCAGTCCATGGATCTCCTTAATAAAAACAACTCTGACCCTTGAAATTTAAGTGATAAATCAAGACACAATTGAGCTGCTGAACTCTGAAACATAAATCTATGAAAAACATGTAAATGGATCTGTCTTCCTCCTTTATGCTCCTTGTTACACAGGCCTTGCCTACCTTTCTGCTTGCATTGGGAAGCTGAATGATGGTGTTTACTGACTGCTTTGACCCTTGACCTGGCTTTGAAGGAGGGCCATGTGACCTCCACTAGTCCTCTATGACAGAGGAATCTGGTGCAGAGACGGCAAGGCGTCAGACCTGACACGTCACGCCCCGCCTGGAGGGTTCTGTGCACAGACCAAGAAGAAAAGGAGGAGAAAAAGTAGGATTTCTAACCTGTGTGGGAAATAAGACAGTGCTACAATAACCCGCAGATCTGTGTGGTCTCTGATTTTGTAGCTCCAGAGCATTAGAATCATACATTTCACCAGTGACAAAGACCAGCAGACTTATGTTTCCTCGGTGCCGAACTCACTTTCACCACTTAACTAACATAAACCATCAAACTCACTACCCACAACTGCCAGTACAAACAGTCCTCAAGTTTCTTGCTCCTGCAGTCTGGACTCACGTTTGTGCTTGACTTCAGCTACAAAATGCTGCAGCCAGGCTACTGGAAAGCTACACTCTAGGTAATTTCATACACCATCTTTTATCAAAGGCAACCTTAGTATTGTCTTTTTTTTATTGCCATGTCAGTGTTCCCCATCCTTCAAGTGTGTGACTTCTTTTTGGTGTACACTCAAACATTCACTAACCCACCCAGCAGCAAACAAACATTCTTACCGGTGGGCCTGCTTCTCCTTTTTGTCCTACAGGTCCAGCTAGCAGGGAGAACTGCGTAGGTGCCATGTCCCAGCTCTGGAAGCCATCAGTGGCAGGTGGTGTTACAGGAATATATGAAGGTCTGGTAGGTCGTGGGTTGACTGGAGCCTTGGTGGTTTTGGCTTGTTTTGTTGGCTTGGTGACCTGTTTAGAGTCCGGCTTGGATGTTTTAGCAGTAGTTTTGGAGATTGTTGACTTTGAGGGGTTCACTTTGGATATTGTTGGTTTAGAGGGGACAACTTTGGGTTTGGACAGAGTGGCTTTGGATGTAGTAACCTTAGGCTTGGGAAATGTTTTCTTGGCTGTGGTGGGCTGTGGTTTCTTTGGGACTGGAACTTGGTCTGATACGGCAGAGTCATGCTTTGTCTTAGACAGTTTGGTGCTGGTAGTGGCTGGAATAGCAGGTTTCTTCTTGTTGTCTGTTCCTGCATTTGCCTTTTTGGGGCTGCTATGAGGAGTGGGCTTTGGGGGAGAAGGTTTAGAGACTTTCTGGTTTGTAGTTTTAGAGGTTGAGGGTCTTGGAGTTGGTGGTTGTGTTGTTGGGGATCTTGTCCTGAGTGGTGCTGTGACAGTTTCGGTCCTAGCCTTGGGAGGTGGAGAGGCAAGGCTAAACTGGGCTGTGACTGGCATCACAGTTCCTGGCATCACAGTTCCTGGCAGGGGTGTAGGAATGGTCCCGAGCTTGGGCTTTATTGTTTGGGTGGGGGCTACATATCTGACAGCAGAGGCAGCAGCGGCGACACTCTTGGCTAAGCTAAGCCTTGTGGACTTCCCAGGTGTTTCGGGGCCACCATGTTTGGGAGCAGCAGCGGTAGATGTGATGTTTGATTGACGTGGTAAGACAGGCAGCAGGGGAGGAAGGTTAGGCCTGTATGTATCTGCTTCCCTGCACTGTTTCTTAATGTACCTGCAGTAATTGTGAGCTGCCTGTGCAGAAGGGACCAGGTCAAATTGGCAGATGGCGCCTTCAAAGTGAGCTGAAGCTTGTTGTTGGCTTGTCCTCCCCAGAAGGAAGGAGCCCTGGAGATCTGGAGCCAGTCCTTCCTCACTCTCCCAACCAAAGTCTGCATGAACACTCTGCTCTCCGCAGGAGGCATATAGAGTCACTCTCTGTCCATTAATTCCCACTGCCAGCTGATGCCACTTGCCATCATGGGGCTCATAAGGCAGTGCCACCGAGGTGTTAGGTCCTGTGTGAAGGACAAGACTTCCCGGTACAAGCTGCAGACCAAGAAGGAGCTTCTTGCGGCCTGAGAGCAAGGTGAAGAGGAAAGCACTGTTGACACGGTGCGAGCGCACACTCAGGACCAATGCCACATTTGTCCAGATGGCTGCTGGAAAGACTGAGCGCAACGGACTTTCAATGTGCGCCCGCTGGTTGAGGATGATTCCTGATCTGAATGGAATGACCCCAGTTGGCACGGAGCGTGACAGCTTATCTCCTTTAAGCCCCAGCTTTTGGAGGATGTCCACATCTGGAAAAAAGAAAAGTGATGTTAGAGGGACAAATAATTATGAAAGGCTTGTTTATTAAGTTGACAAACATGAGAATATTACCTCATTCATTTTGTATGAGTATTGTTTTCATTTTATTGAAACCATTATACATCTCTGTACTGTGTTTTTGCTTCGGTGCATGCTCTTGTATCTGCTTGTACTAGCTCCATAAAATTACGTTTCTCCTTTCCTCTCAAACCAGAATCAAGAAAATGTGGAACTTTCCTAAAGATGTCAGACATGATCTATTTCTAGGCATGAGGACAGATTAACTGTGTGTACTGAGATACAGTGCTTCAGGCATTAGTTTATCAGGAGGCACAGACACGGCACAGGGACAAATGGGGAAAGACTCACATTACAACAATTGCTGGAAAACTGTAAGAACACAGGAGAGAAATGAGCTCGCAGCTATGGATAAGAGCAGACATACTGAGTGAAACATATTATTAATGGGACATTCTTTGTGAGAATTTGCCCTTCCTGACATATGTGAAGCTCAGCAAAATACTTCAGCTGTCTCTGCCAGAGGCTGTTGGATTGACTGCACTGGCAAATCATCAAATTTTTCCCTTGCACAAAATAAAAGCAATCTGTGAATTACTATCACACATGACAGGCATGACAGCATCATAGCCATACATCATGTCAGGCTGATGTTTCAGCCAAAACAGAAAAGCTCAAACTGTGTGATTTAAAAAAAAAAGAAAGTTGAAGCAAAAACAATAATAAACTCACTGGGTTTTGAGGTGACCAAACTGCTTCTGTAGGCTGTCTGCTCCAACTTCAGGCCAAAACAAATGACAGACTGACAAAAAAACTACACTGATGGTAGGGGAGTGGTTGGTTCATGTGCTCTGAGTGGGTAGATGCTGCACTGAGACTCTTTAGTGGCTTTTGTTCGAAATGTCAGTGGTTCAAAGCCTCACGCTTGTCTCCAATACGGCAAGTGTGGCATCATTTTGACCACATGACTTGAAGCATAAAACAGCTTTCAGCACACCCGCAACCAATGGCCTCAACATACGGCATGCTAATTGCTATAAAACCATGCAAATGCAATCCTATCTACGTCTATAACCTATACCCATTCACTAATCTAAAACCCACTGATGTTGGTTGCACCACAACACACACACACACACACACACACACACACACACACACACACACACACACACACACACACAGCCTGACATAGTTTGTCGATGTTCTCCATGTCTTTGCAGACTGTACTGGGTTTGGTATTGTTTATATCAGTCACCCACATTATAAGCAAGACAGCCTGACATGTTGTTTGACCATTCCCTATTTCCTATGCAATAAGCCAGAATACATGTAGATCAATAAATAATCAATGACACAACTACATAAATAAATGAAATGGTAATAAAAAAAACAACAACAACTCATCATTTTAATCCAAAGGCTTTTTCCACCCAAATTGTTGCAGGTGATCTTGTGTCAGCACCACTGGAGTCATTTAGGATCACATGTCCCTGATGTCACTTGAAGATTAATTTATGTTCATTCATGTTACAGATGAAATCCTAGGTTCAACAATGCAGTCCTATGAGCCACAGTTAATTTCCAGTTTAGAAAAAGGGTTTAATCCCTATTTAGAGAAATGGCTTTGTGAAAATATATTTGTTATTGCAATGTTTTCCAACGTGACAATACAGTCAAGGTTTGGTTAGGTTTAGGCATAAAAAAAACCCACTTGCTTAAAGTTAGGAAAACACTGCTTTTTTTTGGATTAAAGTTGTGTAATGTCGTATTACTTGGACAGGACTTGAACACCCGTCTCTGACTAAGAAGTCCAATATGGGTTGGTACCAACCAATTGCTACCTCTTCATGCAAACATCCATTTTGTGATGTTGCAGAAACAGAAAATGTGTGTGTCCACTGTTAAAAAATATTCTCGTGGATTTTATTTGTTTAAGTGGTGGAAACAGAAACAATGCCAGTGTATTCACTATGCGAGTATGTGGTCACTTCACATATCTTCTGTGGGACAGTCCTATTTATAATATTTCTCATGTCACATTCCAAAAATACAAAACCAGCTACATTTATAACTTTATTCTCTCATTAAATTGTTGAATGCAAACTGGAAAAAAGTTTGTTGTATTCTATTGAAAAAGTATATGTGCTGGATAGTTCTAGAATGTCGTCTTTGTTTTAAGGCTTTGGTGGTAAACGAGCCACAGGACATTAGATAAATTAGCATCAGACGACCTGCTCTTTTCGTGTCTTCTCTGTGACCCTGTCATCAACAGAGTCAGTTTGGACATTCAGGACATCACTGTCACCACCAGTAAGGACATCATCTCCATGCCTGAAGGCTGAATACAGTTTTCAGCATTCCAGCCAACTGTGACTCTCTGTTCAGCGTTTGGCCATTGAGGGTCCCATTGCTCATTCTCTTTGACCTGTGATCCAGGCCCCTCAACATCTTTATTGTCTCTAGACACACTCTGACCTGTGATCATTGGGCCTTATCTAATGGGGACATGTGTATAGAAGCCATGCTTGGGAAAAGATGGAGAAGCGGGCAAGCATTGCTGATGAGATGATAGAAAATGGGAAAGATGAGAGGATACACAGAAGGATCCTCACATTTGCTGTACTGGTAACAATGATTTCAATGAGGTGCTTGTCTTTCTGTAATACAAAGCTTATTTCATTAGACTAAGGGGACTCAGACTTTGGAAATATATGATTGCATGGAAAGTTTGGAAAAAGTTTGGTTGGAATTTGATCTCCGATGGTTATCAAGCAATTAGACCCAAAGGACGAGGGAGCAGAGAACTGAAATAAGTTTTGCAAAGAATCATCTTGTGCTTAATGCCTAAATAAATCTCTCTAGTGTGGAATTACTGAGCGCTTCTCAGTTTTAAGACATTTTTAATCTGATGTTCCACTTATTCATCCAACATTGCACTCAGATGTGTTTAAATATAATTTTTTTTTGCACAGTGAAAACTGAGCCAAATTGAGGCTTATATAAGCAGCTCTCCATGGTCTTTCCACATTCTATATAAGACTGTAAGACCTCTTACCTCCAAGCATTAGGGCTTTATAAAATAGTCTGAGGAAACAAGACCTACTTGGACCATAATACCAGTCACCATAGTGAATTCTCCTCTTGTGTGGTCTCCTCTGTAACAAGACTTGGCAGTGAAGCAGACGTACATATCTTTTTCTGTACATAGACTTCTATCTCTGAACTATTTAAATACTAATTGTATTATAACAGAGGCACGCATTAACCATGGGGTTTTAGATATACAATGCACAACACAGATATGAACACACACATAGACAAACGGACAAGCTCATGTTTCATACATGGTTTAAGTTCATAGCTTCACTATATGCCAAGTCGCTTACAAGGACAGATAGAAAGCACAAGGCTCCTCACTCTATAATTTTGGAGATAAAACCACTGATTCATTCAAACACACTCAAAATGTGTCTCTCTGGTTGCACTAAGATAGTATTTTGTGTAGAGACTCCATACCTTAATGTAGTATGGAATCAATGATATTTCAGGGTGTAAAATATTCCTTGCACCAATGTTGGATTTCCAATTGACACTTGAATTAAAACTAAAACTGTCACATGACTTAATCATGACCAGGACATGGCAGCGTTCCAAACTCTGAGGTGGGGGAAAGTCTGTCGAACTCTTAAAATCCCACTTAGAAAATGTAGCTCCTATTTAAGCTCTTTTGTCTTGAAATACCTTTTTGTCACTGTACCTTTAATAATGGGAGAGTAGAGATCCAGGCAGTGAGAAAGAAAAAGAAGTTAAGACATGCACTGAGTTCCAAACTAATATAGACTCAAAGATGCAATTTCCATTCTTTTTCAATTGTCAACTCCACCATATTCTAATAGATGCCCCATTTTTATTTGGATTCTCAATTAATTCAACTGCCTTAACTGACCATTTTCCACAATACCATATACTCACACTATCGTATGGAACATACTCATTGCGTTTGGGCTCCAAAATGTAGTCTTAGGTAAACATTTGGTCATCACTGATTCAGAGGCCTGGAGAGTGACCTTGTGGAACACCGAGGGAGCCTTCCTTCTATAAAAATGTAACCTGGCACTGTCATTTGCTTCTCCTCTTTTGTTCTCTGTATGTTGGTATAGTAGAAAGTGAAAAGGTTCTGTTCCAGAAACAGGCAAAACATTTTTGGCTGACCACAGCAATCAGCTGAGGTACCATGGTTGACTGGACAGCAGAGGGAAAATCTATAGCCGGGGTCCTCAATTAGCGGACCGCGGCATACCTCTCTGTGGACCCAGGGCAAATGGCACTTAAAAAAAAAAACCAAAAAACAACGAAAAAAAACCCAAACTTTTTTTTAAAACATATATTATTTGTATTAATCGCCGATCTATCGCTATGCGCTACTGTTCTATCGCTAAATTCTGTCTCATTTTTTGTCAAATATCTCCCATGTTCCCACTTCTGTTGTATTCAATCACTGCATGCGCTCTGCGCTCTGCGTGCTGTGTGTGTGAGAAAGTGTGCGTGAGAAAGTCTGTGCTTCGGGAGACAGCGCTGATTGGCTGTTGCCTGGGTGACAGGGTATTATGGGCTGTCATCTATATGACAACGATGCGCTAATTGGCTGAGAGAGCGTACATGCTGCTAGCTAGACTGGACGGACCGCAGCACGAAACACGACTCGTACCCGGCACTTTGCAATCTGTTTGTTTACATGCATCTTTTTTGTCCAGCAGTGTTTTACTGTTACAAAATGTACTGTCAATCGTTATTGTTTACACCTTAATGACAGATCTTGTCAATTATTTAGTGTACATGTGTAAACATTGTACTTGCAAGGTTTTTTTTTTTGTATTTTTATTTTAAGTCAAGAAAATGTTTTGTTAATTTATTTTTATTTAATCAGAATGTGCCTTGTATTTTTGTTTGGACAAAAGAAAACGAGCTTTACCACCTTCGACCTACCTTGTACTTGACCGACATTAATAAATGGACCCATGCTTGTATGAAAAAAACAATTGTGGACCTTCAAGATTTGTATTTGAGGACCCCTGTCTTCGAGTGTTGTAGCACTGACAATGAACATGTACAAAGATAGCATCATGTCCTGTTGCCAGAGTTGACTGCAGAGACAATCTGTGACATACAGTAGAAATGTAATACGTCATCATCTGATTGAACACTTTAAAGCAATACTTCACTCAAAAAGTGTATTTTGCCTTTTTGAGTACTCAAATTAGGTGTCTCACTCTCACAAAGACATTTTTCCCTCCTGCATTACCTCGTTTCTCCAGAATGCAGATAGAGCCAGCTACGTATATTTATCAATCCATCGTCATCTTCCGCTTATTCCTTACTAGTAAGGGTCGCGGGGGGGCTGGAGCCTATCCCAGCATCTACGGGCGAGAGGCGGGGTTCACCCTGGACAGGTCGCCAGTCCATCACAGGGCCAACATACAGAGACGAACAACCATTCACACTCACATTCATACCTACGGTCAATTTAGAGAATCCATTCAGCCTCGTCCCCAAATTGCATGTCTTTGGACGGTGGGAGGAAGCCAGAGTACCAGAGAGAACCCACGCAGGCACGGGGAGAACATGCAGACTCTACACAGAAAGATCCCGCGCCCGAGCCGGGACTCGAACCCGGAACCTTCTTGCTGTGAGGCCACAGTGCTAACCACTGCAACACTGTGCAGCCCACGTATATTTATCTTGACAGTAATAGTGTTTGGTGTCTAGCAATAGAAAAATAGCAAAGGGTTGAGGTTTTATGGTTTGTGTTTGAAATGTTTGTGGTTTATTGAGATAATGGATTATATACGTAGGATGATGTCCATGAGAGTTTGTAAACAGAGATTGATGGGTAGGTTTGCTGTATTTAGCCTGAAGTTAACATGAGCTTCAAGTTAAATATATGTGGTTGGACCTTTCTGAATTCTGGACTCACAAAGAAGCAATACAGAAGGGGAAAAAACACACAGAGATCCCAAGACATCAGTTTGTGAATACCTGGAAGGCAAAATCCACTTTTTGGGTGAAATATCACGTTAAACTATACTGACTGACTGTGATGCCACCTACATCTATCTCTACAGTGGGTTTAAAATTTCGTCATGTGAATGAATCCCCTCTTAAAGAGTGTGCCAGGGTGAGTTCACCAATTCCCCAACAACTGTTACTGTAAATGCAAAACAGGCTTACAGTAACAAAGGTTTATTTCCTCCATGTCATCTGGTTAAGCCTAAATTAGCATTATTGTGTCTAAAACAGTGACTGTTATGTCCCATCAATTGAATGCAGGAAATAATGTTGAGTGAACTGGGTAATGGTTAAGATCTATGGTTTCTCTACCATTGCTCACTCAACTTACTCAACACTTGTTGTCATGGCAACAACTGGCCCAGTTCTCATTGCAATGGATTTACGTGCTTGGGCAATGACCAAACAGGCAAGGAATAACTCCACAATCCCCCCCTCGGTGCTCCCTCCAAGACATTTTACAGTTTTTCCACTGGTACATTTGCAGTGAGGAAGAAGTTCAGGGAGTGAATATAGATGAGTGGAGGAGGCAAGAAGCTATGCCTTACCTTCAGGGTGTACTTGTGTAAGTCCCAGGTAACAAGTACAATATAAAACCGTACAGAGCAATAGGGCTCTCCTGGTGGAAGAGAAGAGAGGATGTTAGACACAGGCAGCAATCACAGTTATGTTGGACTCATTTTAAAATTTCCTTTAATAGATAAAACTGCTGCCAAGGGGAAGCTACTGTAAGACACCAGAAACGCCCGTAATACACCCAAAAAGCAGTGTTTTAAAAGTTTTCATTAGGGGGGTTACATAACACCAAAAACACTGATTCAAACAAACCCATCTGCTTCGGACGTTAGCTGCTTCTTCAACATGAAAAACAAATGTGATCTGGACTCTGCTAAGGTACTTACAACTCAGCAAAAACACAGCACTTCTCAAATTGTGGTTTGTAAGGCAGAAATACTATAACAGACTTATCCATCAACTGTTCTCCCAAAACCAACATCCAGTACAGACACACACACACATATATGTATACAAGACTAAACAAAATGGCCTGTCAACGCCCTCACCACATCCAGGTGTGTGGCAGAGCTGAGGAGACTGATTGGCAAGTGGATTGAGGGGCTCAGTGGGGGACCAAGATCTGGTGACAGGCAGGGGAGCCACTGTTTACCACTGGAGGTCATTCAGACACACACGGTCACACACACATTGGAGGAGGAAATGTGTATAGCAGCTGTGGCCAGAGGGCTGGAGGCGAACCGGCAGACAGCAACGTGGGCCAAAAGCTCCAAATACATAAATATGGGAAAGATGATAACTGCTGTCTAAACATGTTTACTTGTGTTATCCGGTGTAAAAATGTGCATGATTACAGGGGAAAATAGATATTTTCTTTTTAAATACTTTGAATCACCCAGTGGGTTGATGCTTAATGATTGTAACCAGGTGTATAAATGTACATGTGTTTGTGTTGTCTTGCTCCTTGTTGCTAATAAAGCTTTACACACAGCTGGCTCTGGTTGCTCAGCATGCTTAGTTTGTGTGTATGAGTGGGTGTGCATCTCCAAGACACCCAACAGTCTTACTCAGTGTCTTATCAGCTGAGGGGGGGATCTGCTTTCTGAGTCATGAATGCTCAGATTTTTTTTTTCTATTGGAGCGAAAACAACTCATTCTATCCCTCCAGCTATTTACATCTGTGGAAACTGGACAAAGTTCCCTGGGAAAGCAGTGCTGTTTTCTTTGGTTTTTCAAATTAAAAGTTCTCGGTAGCTTGTTTAGGTTTTCATTATGGTGCTTTTGAAGTGTACCGGTTGGAGCAGTTGAAGGTGGCTGCACAGAGCCGGATTTGTGCGCAGCGGACGTTTAAATGATTTGGGCCGACATCTGTACACAGACTGTCTGGTGTGGTTTTTGTACTGCAACAGTGAGCTAGGACATGACTCCCTGAGAGAATTCTCGGATAAGCTGAGTGAACAAAATAGAGACCAGCTGAATCCATTAAATCACACAGTCTAACCTATATATTGTGTTACAAACCACAGAACTCCCATTTCCAAGAGCAGGGGATGGGGGGAGGTGGGGGGGGGGGGCACTGCTCTGTATAGCTAAGTTTCTTTCATAATTAATCTACTCAGGGAAATTGTAGTTGATCTTGTTCTACACTGTGCCCACACATTTCCTTTACCACCAAAGTATGAAAATAAATAGCAGAGAGACAGATTCATGATCAACGAAGCAAAAGGAGCAACCAAGCAATTTTTTTTATCTGATCATTATTGAGCAAACTACACCAGCAGATGATTGACTTCAGTGTTTCTCTTTCCTTTTTCCCCTCATTGTCTAGCACCTAAACATCAACTGCCTGTGTACATTTCAACCTCTCACTACCCCAAGGCCAGCATGAATACACACTGCCAACCAGATGAGATGTCAGCATACAAGCAATTCCTTTTCTTGAGCTACTCAATGAGGATTTCCTAAACGTGATCCTGCCGGCTGAGCGCGCGTGCACAAACACACACACACACACACACACACACACACACACACACACACACACACACACACACACACGGTGTGGAAAATTCCGATGGATGAGGAGACACTAACCGAGCTAGATAGGGAGTAGATCTGGCATCAGAAGTACACTTGTATGTCAGCCATTTAGTCTAATAATCACTCACTCCAGACTGTCTAAGCACCTTCATCAGTCTTGTTTCAACTGTTATGTTTGAGAGAGGATGAAAGATGTAAAATTGTACATGGGCCATATTTCTGATTTGTGATGTCCGGATTTTGGATGCTAAATTTACTGCATATCATCAAGTTAAAGAAAGAGTGATTGCCTTTGACACAACTGAACAAAGCCCTGGAAGTGACCTTGAATCAAGAATTGAATGTTGCTCTAATTACCTATGTATTTAACATAGTCATTTAGCTTCCATCCATGAAGTGTCCTGGCATTACATTTACTCTGAAGAGCTCCCGCACTTTTTTCACTTCCTTTGTAAATATGGATTTTGTCAAGAACATACATTTTCTCCAGAATAAATGTAGTGTGGAAACGAGTTTTAGAACAGAGTGAGACATAAAGGGCGACCCCATGTGGAGATGTGGAGAATGATGCTCCGTGCAGCCGACATCTCGCAGGTAAAGTCATGACCCATGGACACCCCTGAAAGATTGATGCCGTGATACTACTGTTCAACCGATTTTACATGTGTGTAAAACATTTTCTTAACGCTTCACAGACAGTTGGGAGACATGCAGGATAAAAGCAGCTCATGCCATACAGCTTGTTGTAAATAAAACGGTCTCCCAGGAGCTTCCTTTAATCATTTCTCCTCTGATCCAAACCAAATGCTGACTTCGCAATAAAACCACACATCAATCTAAGGTAAGAACGGAGTGTGTGTGCAGCTGGAAGCAGTGTGCCCTTCAAATCACTGTAGCCAAGAAAAGAATATGCCACCGGTTTAGCCAATTAAAGGCAATTAACTTGTATTTAAACTTCACATCCACGTTAAAAAAAAACTTGCACTGTGTGCGCTGTGCGTAAAAGGGAAAACACGTCTAACAAATGGGTGTTGATTAAACTTTATGGGTCTGAATAATGTCTCGTTTGTTTTCCAAATTGGATGAGTCAATCTTAATTGGATGAGTCAATCTTAAATGAGCCATTTGTTTTTGTGCCATCGCAGATCCATTGAAATACACAAATTCAGCATTCAGCTACCGTCTCGAAACTGAAGTGGAGAAACAGGAGAGAAAAAAAGTGTTTAGGTTCATTTTGGATAAAGTTGAATTTCACATATTACAAAAACGCCAATGTTCCAGACGGACTGAATATAGAGATTCACAGAATTCCCAGTGGACACCATTCCTGCATGGTGAGCTGGACCAGTGCCAACCGGCACATCACAGGTACGCACATGGAGGCACTCAACACGCCTTAATTCCATCCCCGCTTGTGATCCCTCCAACATCTCCTAATCAAAACACACACGAACGTACAAATAAGTGAGACGGATTGTTACTTACTTTGTGTCTAGATGAGAGGTTTTGCAATCTCTCCTTTGGGTGCCTAAATTCATTTGTATTCATTTGTCCTGGCAGTCAAAAACCTGATCCGTTAATCACAGCGTGACTCCTTTGCAAGGGGGGCAGAAGACACCGGTCGCCGTTTACACATTTGAAAAGCTTGAGATGAAGTTCCAGAGGAAAAAACTCATGTTGATTTGCCTGTCAAGCCCGACATAAATTCCGCCTGGTAAAATGGTTTGACAGAGAGTTTCCCTGTGCGATTGTCCGTTGATATTCCCCTGTGTTTCATTCATTTATGCCGATCCAGATTGAGGGACGCGCAGCCGGAGAGAAAGCTGGGTTCGTTTAGGGGGTTACGGAGTCAGGAGCGTTATTCCCATCCCTTTCCTTTTTAAATGGGCTTTCTGTGGGTAAATCGTGCACCGCACAGCCAGGCGTCAAGTTACAAACCCAGCGGTTGTGTGGAGCAACTACACGCCTCCTCCGGGGGGGGTGGCCACATGGATCTTACCCAAAACCCCATGCACCGGTAAACCAGATGAATGAACCACGGTGACAAAGAGAGGGCAGCGCGGCAGGGACAAACTCCTGAAGCAAGGACGGTACTTCAGAGGCTGTCCTTTATTTCCCATTCTCATTCAGGTTTCATAAGGCTCTATTAACTGTATGAGTCATTCCAGGCTTGATTTTTTTTTAGAAAAGATGGTTTGCCACTGGGAATATGTTGCAGTTTCATTTTTGAGTAAAGCTGCGAAAAATGCAAAGAATTTAGGAAAAGACAACCCACTGGAAACCACCCACAGAATGATTTTCTGACCAAGTTGCAAAGTGATGTTAAAACTGTGCATGTCTTGTTATGCAGATTCTGCAGCCAGTGCATCAATACTGACAGCAGTTTAAGCCATTATGTTGGAGAAGTGTTAATGGAGACATTTTAGCAGCGGCAGCACCTGGATCAGGTCTCGTTACCTTAGGAGGGGTCAAGGCCTTACGCAGGATCGGACCTATACCGAAGACCTCTGCACAACCACAAGAGTCAGTAATTACTACCTGACATCTGTTCGAGATGTGTCATGAATGTGTATGCTCATATATTTATGAGCTCGTCACAAAGTTGTACTCTCCACAGAAAAGGGTCTTTGAAGATGAGAGCTCTCGTGTTTTTCCTCTCTTAAACCACAAAAAGAAAAAAAAACCCACCATGAACTAATGTGTTGAGAAAAATCACAAAAAGAGGACAGATGGAACAAAAAAAAGGATTATTTATAAATCCTTGAGTAAGGATTTCATGATCATTATGGCACTGACTTTGAGAATGTGAATAAAAGTCAGTATTTAACATGAATGAACAATACTAACAACTCTCAGCTGAACTAAAAGCCTTGGATATGGCTCACAAGCACACACCCACTTGGGCTACTTCCCGTCATCTCTTATACAATTTTCTAAATAAGGACAAATTATTATTAAAATCTTGTTTTTATTGCCATTACCTAAATTTAAGTTGGATAAATGGGTTATTTCTAAAATGGGATCTTATCAAACATCACCTTACACTGAATCCCTTCACTACATAAATCAGTGTTAGAGCAAGTTCAGATGAATCTGAAATCCAATTAGAGTGGTCTAAAGTGTCGTTTGGGAAACTAAAGAATACGGATGGGTCATCAAACATGGGTCCATCAGAACTTGCTCATTGAGAGCCACTGAGAGGTCAGCTTGAATGACACTCTGT